>NC_066581.1:417855743-418164609 GCF_024323335.1 Lathyrus oleraceus | reverse complement strand
GATTGATAGCCTATTATCCATTTTTGCCATGCCCTGCAACACTTTCTGCCAGATAACTATGTTTCTTCCTCTTTTTGATGTTGACAAAGGGGGAGAAAATGCAGATATGCACAAACTCAGGGGGAGTATCACACATCTTGCCAAGAATTTGCCATCATCAAAAAGGGGGAGTTTGTGAAAGAATTCTTTAACTTGAATTAACTTTTAATGATAGCAAATTGTGTGATCATCATCCAAATTAGTTGTGCATTGCATTACATGATATATTTGTGTTCTTACTTTGTCCTTCATCCCACTTTATTGTTGCATAAACATACATATAAATCTACATTGAAAATTCCCTTAAAATAACTATTAAAATGCATTTTATATCAGTATGTATCAATACATGAGCCTTTGCATCGATACATGTAACCTGTGATTAATCACAAAACAATTTCTGTTCAGTATGCATCGATGCATACGAGCCATGCATCAATACATGGAAGGCCAAAAACTCTATGTATCGATACACACGATTCCTGCATCGATACAGGACTACTTGAGACTGCCTGTGCATCAATACATGAGCATTAAGCATCGATACATATCAGTGTAAAAATCACATGCATCGATACACACGATTTATGCATCGATACATGAGTAATTGATTTCACCAAATATTCACACAACTTACAGTATGTATCGATACACACTCCTATGCATCAATACACAAAGTTGTTTTAAGTCATAACAGCAACTGTTTTTGCAGAATATAAGAACAGGTTTCAACAGCAGATGCATGTGACGAATTCATTGAGGGAAAACAATTGAACACAGATCAAAAGCAGTGTTGGAGCAATTGTTTTGAGAGCACATAGAAACCTGAAAGAGACTTCATCTTCTTCATCTTCTCAATCACTTTTCTTCAAGAACATTTACACATAACAATTCTTGTTCTTTGGATTAAAGAAGCATCGAGATAACGTTCAGTGGTACGATCAAGGATCTAGCTGTGGTTTGCAGTGGAACGATCGAGGATCTAGCTGAGTCGAAGATTGAAGGGGGTTTCTAGGAAAAACCTACTGGTTTGTCCTTCAAGAACTGGAGTGTTCTTGAGGGTTTGGGAGTCACATTTGCAGAACATATTCAGCCGCAGCGTTGCATTTGGAGATCGAGGGATTTCGCAAGCAGGTCGTGGAACCGGTGAATTGTTTGCAACTTTGTGCAGGAAAATCTTGATCGAGCTCAGATCAAGTGAAGGTTTATACAAGAAGAGGTTCTTAGATTGTAGAATTCTATCTTTGTATCAAAACCTTGTATCAACGGATTCGGCAATAATTGATAATCAAAGTTCTCAATTTCATTTGAAATTGAGAGGGAGACGTACCCACACGCGAGGACGACGTGGGGAACTTCCTTACCAAATCTCTGCGTATCGTATTCTTACCTTACTCCTCTTTACGTTTTTCAAACTGTTTTCGCAATATCAGTTAGTGTGTGGTGATTGCTTCTTTTTCAAGACAGCAGTGGCAAGAAAACTTTAATCAAACTCCATTGCCGTTCATAGACGATCACACACACACCAACTGTTTGACAAAACGGTTAGCTAGATTTAAACTCATTGGAAATAGAATTTAAGGATAAGCGCATTCAATTTGTTAGAATTTTGGTGTGAATTATTTCTGTCATTCTCATTAAAATCCAGCAACTGCACTTGCGTGTCTGGCTTTCTAGTAGCGGTTCAGAATAGACGGAAGTCGATTCGGGACTGATTTTTCCGCCATTTTTGAAAACTCTGATAAAACGTTAAATCCGTTAATTTAAAAGAGGTGATCTATTCACCCCCCCTCTCGATCACTAGCCACACCGTCTAACAACAATGATATATTTTTGGTATTTTGGTTAGTAAATAATGAAAAACAAAGTATGATACAATCAAATGTGATGGGTGATCTCTCCCAATGCAAACCCAATGAATGAGGGGTAAGGAGAATGCCAAGGTGCGATCCCAATGCTAATGCATATGATGAGATATCATGAGGGGTCTTATGGTCAAAATTAGGGTTTTATAGCTACCCCTATTTAAGGACGTTCTAACTGAGGAGATGAAGGTTTAAATCTTCATGTCGACTCAGTAGAATGGACTTAAATAACAACAAATAGAAACAAATTTTGGTCCCTAAGAGACCTCATGATGCATACGATATGAATGTGAAAACTAGTCTCTGTGGGAAAAATGTTGCCACAAAGGAAAAGAATCCGGAGAGACTGAAAGTCCGCAGAAGTATAATAAGGAAAACTCACTAGAATTCGGGATAAAAGAGTTATGCGTAGGCCAGGCTACGACTTAAAACTGCTGGGGGACACGAGAGACCCAGTCGGGGATAAAAGGGGAAATCTGCAGGGGAAATAGGTAAATCAGAACAAAGCTGAAATGCCTGAACCAAACAGGAAATGGCGATTTCACTGAGGAAATACGCACTCGAACTCAATTGGGGAAGAAAAGATCTTCGTCACAGGAGTAACAGAAGTATATTATCCGCTACCGGTTACTGGGTAAGGGGATAACAAAATCTGTCAAAGAGGACATCTGTTACAGATTAGGGTAAACATATCAAGGATGACTCGCTAAGGGCAACAAGAGGTGTATTCATTACTAGTTACTGGGTAAGAATAAATTGCCAGGGAAAAGCCAAAATAGGGTTTACAACTACCGGTTACTGGGAAGAATACCAGAGAGGGAGAATACCTGTCACCAGTTAAGATGAACATATCAAGGATAAACTCGAAGGGAAGAATATCCGTCATCGGTTAGGATGAACATATCAAGAATAGACTGTCGGAAAAAGTGGGGATTACATCTATCAGTTACTGGATAGAATACTGAAAAGAGGATATCCATCATTGGTTAAGATGAACATATCAAGGATATACTCCGGGGGGAAGCATGATTTACAACTACCGGTTACTGGGTAGAAGACCGCGAAGAGAAGGAAACCCGTCATCAGTTAGGATGAACATATAAAGGATTAACCCTCTGGGGAAAGAACTAGGGATTACAATTACCTTTTTATTGGGTAGAATACCAAAAAGAGAATATCCGTCATCGGTTAAGATGAACATATCAAGGATAGACTCAAAGCAGGGGAAGAAAATATCTATCATCGGTTAGGATGAACATATCAAGGATAGACTTCCTGGGGAAACGTGAAAACGAATCCGCTGGGGAAAAAATAGGTTACTCTTGCCGGGTATTGGGCAAAAGCAATAATATTCGCAAACTGAGAAAAATATTACCAGTTACTGGGTAATAGACTCTCAGGGGACTAAAAGCATCTATCTAGGTAAGATCTAGAAAGAAACGGTCAATCAGAGACTCGACTCGATGAGGATATAACTTAGGGGGAGTGGTTCCATCCAGATAATCAACTGGGGAGGATAATGAAATAATAATCATCCACGAGGAAATAACTCAGTGGGGAATGAGAAAGGTTAAATTCTTTCTACTTAAGGGGATGACACTCTACAATTGAAAGAGGACAGACACACAAAATATGCGTGGGGGAAAAGGATACCACCATAACAGAGGGTCAGAGAAATAATGAATCAAAAAGTGCAAATAATAATGCAATAATGAAATATATGAATGCACATGTATATGTATATGCATATGTATATGTGATGATTATGCTGACACTAGATCACAAAGGATATAACTGCCACTGGTCTGAATCATCAATACAACACTCGACCAATCTCAACAGGAGGAAACCAATTGGAGAATGAGAGGTGAAAGAAGAATGCGAATCAACCATCTCAAAGGCTCAACCCTGGCTAGGGAAGAGAGCAAGATCTGCCGAGGATCTGCACCATCAACTCTACGGGGGATTTTAGGTGAACACCATATCAAATAGGGAGACAAACTTACAGAGGATCCAACAACTGCTCTAGAATCAGTGCTGAATGAAATCCGTTGGAAACTTGAGGGGAGTAATAAAAATCTTGTGCTAGATTTAATGCAAACTGTTGATACAACGCGCCTATAACTCAAGGGAGGCAATCACAAACTCAGCCGAGGAAACCAACAAAACTCGGCTGGTGATGCTGAAATGCTGCTGGGGAAGACACATGGCTTACTCCAACTACTTGGGGAAAACCAACAATGCTTCGCATTTGGGGCTTACCGGTTTTCAGACCGTTGTTGATATTCCTTAAATGAAATCGATTGCTCTTAAAGTAACTGCTTTTTATTATTTAAGAAAATAACCTTCTTGTTTTAAGATTTAATTTCAAAATGATCATCATAAAATTTAAATCTATTTGGCTGAAAGATAAATAAGAGTAGAAACAATTGGATAAAAAGCTCAAGTTTATTTAATAGAATAGTAGCCTATCAATGAAAGACTCCATCGATCTTTACAAAAGTTGAAAAATGGTAATTTACAGGGAAAAGGGCTACATTGAATACAATGATCACTAATCCTTCTACCAACTTTGATATCCACTGTGCTCTTGGCTTCGGTTGAAGACGAATAAGAACTAAAGGTTGTGCTCAAGAATGTCTTCAAGACTGAAGATCAGTAGGATGCAACTACTTGCCATAATCCCTAATTTTTGCATAAATTGCCCCAAGGTGGGGTACTCAATTTATCGGGATAATTTTTCTGTTTTTTTATCTCTAACTTTTTCCTGGATCGCCCTTTCGGGTTTTCAATCCACCAAGACACTCATTTTTTCCTAAGCTGCCCTTTCGGGGTTTCAACTTAGCGAGTCGTTCTTTTCTTTTTAGGAGAAGTATTTCTTAACTGCACCGACATTCACAGGACGTGTGAACTCTTCACCATCCATAGTTGTAAGAATCAAAGCATCGCCTGAAAAGGCTCTCTTAACAACATATGGACCTTCATAATTAGGAGTCCATTTCCCCCTAGAATCTGGTTTGAAAGATATAATCTTCTTGAGAACAAGGTCACCTTCTCTGAACATACGAGGCTTGACCTTCTTATCAAATGCCTTCTTCATTCTCTACTGATATAACTGACCATGGCACATGGCAGTCAACCTCTTCTCTTCAATCAAATTCGGCTGATCGTACCTGGTCTAACACCATTCAGCTTCAGTCAACTTGGCTTCCATCAAGACACGCAATGATGGGATCTTAACCTCCACTGGGAGCACACCTTCCATGCCATAAACAAGAGAGAAAGGGGTTGCCCCTGTTGAAGTACGGATGGATGTACGATACCCATGCAAAGCAAATGGGAGCATCTCATGCCAATCCTTGTACGTCACACCCATCTTCTGGATGATCTTCTTAATGTTCTTATTTGTAGCCTTAACAACCCCGTTCGTCTTTGGTCTGTAGGGAGAAGAATTATGATGTGCAATATTGAAGTCTTTGCAAATAGCTTCCACCATATTATTATTCAAGTTCAATCCATTATCAATAATGATCTTACTTGGCACACCATAACTGCATATAATCTGATTCTTGATAAACCTTACAACAACTTGCTTGGTTACATTCACATACGATGCTGCTTCAACCCATTTTGTGAAGTAGTCAATAGCCACCAAAATGAAATGATGTACATTAGAAGCTTTTGGCTCAATCATATCAATTCCCCACATGGAGAAGGGCCATGGAGAGGAAATGACATTCAATAGTGTCGGAGGAACATGAATCTTATCCGCCTAAATTTGACACTTGTGGCATTTCTTCACAAACTTGCAACAATCAAATTCCATTTTCATCCAATAGTAACCTACTCTCAACATCTTTTTAGCCATATCATGTCCGTTAGAATGAGTACCAAAGGAACCTTCATGGACTTCAGTAATCAATAAGTTTGCTTCGTGCCTATCCATGCATCGAAGCAAAACCATATCAAAGTTTCTCTTGTAAAGCACATCACCATGGATTTTCATCTTTGACTTCTTCAATAGCAAACACATGAGCTGGCCTATCAAGACGCATCATAGTCAGATTAGGAACTTCATTCTAAAAATTCACCACAATCATTGAAGCCAACGTTGCAAGAGCATCTCGAGGGATATGATGAAACTCAACCTTTGTAAAGAAAGTTGAAATCCTCATCGCATAATCTCTATATGGTATCAAACTGGGTTGATTCGTCTCCCATTCTCCTTTGATCTGATTCATGACCAAAGCTGAATCTCCATAGACGTCAAGATATTTTATTCTGAGATCAATGGCCTCTTCAAGCCCCATAATACAAGCTTCATACTCAGCCATATTGTTTGTACACTTGAAAGTCAGTTAAGCTATAAATGGAAAATGAGTGCCTTGAGGAGTAATAATCACTGCCCTAATGCCATTACCATACTGATTAACAACTCCATCAAATACCATCCCCAACGAGAACCAGGTTCTGGCCCTTCTTCAAGCAATGGTTCATCACAATCTTTCATCTTCAAGTACAAGATCTCTTCATCAGGAAAATCATACTGCACTGATTGGGAATATTTAATTGGTTGGTGAGTCAAATGGTCAGCCAAGACACTACCTTTAATAGATTTTTAAGATCGGTATTCAATATTATACTCGGATAACAACATTTGCCAACGAGCAATCCTCCCAGTTAAAGCAGGCTTCTCAAAAATATACTTGATTGGGTCCATTTTGGATATCAACCAAGTAGTATGATTCAACATATAATGGCGCATATGCTTAGCATCCCAAGCCAATGCGCAATAAGTCTTTTCAAGCATAGAATACCGAGTCTCACAGTTGGTGAATTTCTTACTGAGATAGTAAATAGCATATTCTTTCTTTCCAGTTTCATCTTGCTGACCAAGAGCATAACCCATACTTTCTTCAAGCACAGTCAAATACATGATCAATGGTCTCCCTTCAACAGGCGGAGACAAAATCAGAGGCTCAAGTAGATATTCTTTGGTGCTATCAAAAGCTTTATGGCAATCCTCGGTCCAAGCACATGCATTTTTTGTATTGCGTTGACCTTGGCAGGATTAACCTCAATACCCTTCTCGCTGACAATAAAGCCCAACAACTTACCAGAACGAACACCAAAAGTACACTTATTGGAAGCAGAGTTTGTATTTCCTCAAATACTAGAATAACTTCAATAAATTCTCAATATGCTCTTCTTCAGTACTTGATTTTGCAATCATGTCATCAACATAAACTTTGATCTCCTTATGCATCATATCATGAAAAAGAGTAGTCATTCCTCTTTGGTACGTTGCACCAACATTCTTTAAACCGAAAGGAATCACTCTATAATAGAATGTTCCCCAAGGTGTAATGAATATGGTCTTCTCCATATCTTCGGGTGCCATTTTGATCTGATTATATCCGGAATTTTTTTCCATAAACGAGAAGACTTTGAAGTTAGCTGTATTATCTACCAACATATCAATATGTGGAAAAGGGAAATCATCTTTCAGACTAGCTTTGTTCAAATCTCTATAATCAACACACATATGGACTTTTCCATCCTTCTTCGGAACATGCACAATATTGGCCACCCATTGCGGATATTCAGTGGTAACAAGTAAACTGACATCTATCTGCTTTTGCACTTCTTTTTTAATCTTCACTGCCATGTCAGGATAAGTCCTCCTACACTTCTACTTGACTGGCGGGAATTTTGGCTTCAACGGCTATCTATGCTCCACAATCTCAGAATCCAAACTAGGCATTGTAGCGGTAAATTCACGACCATCAAGCTATGAATAAGCTAGACGTCAATTAATCCAGAGTCGTCATCACACTTTTATTGTTTCCAAGGGAAAAGGGAAAAGTACGAACAAACCCCAAAGATAACAAGTTTTCAAATCAAAACTAATAAAATTCTAGAGATTACAGGTAAGGGGGTTGGTTACACAGAGGGAAGGTGTTAGCACCCAAAGTGTCCTAGGTACTCCTAGGGAGCCCTTTCTTGTGCGCATATGTGTTTTTGTACAAAATGATGTTTGCAATAAAATAGAGTGGAAGGATGAGAAAAGAATTCATTAATTATATTTTTGTGTTTGACAAGACCTTCAGACTTGTGCCTATGTACCAACATAAAAATGAGGGATCAAAACCTCGTAGTTCATGGTAACCATTTCAAAGTGAGTGCATTGCTGTTAACAGAAAATTAAGTTTAACAAAGGCACAAAAGGCCTAAAAAGGTTTGAATGAGTGTTAGTTCTTTTTATCTTTTGAAATTTTAAGTCAAGTATAGTTAAGTTCATTTACAAGTTTGATTAAGAAAAGAGTTTTAAAAATGCAAGGGCATAAGGCCAAAGTTTATATGGTCTAAGTTTAGGAAAAAACAAACACAAGCAAATGATATTTTAAAATGAGGGAGAAATTTGAAATTAAAGAAGTGGGAAAGAGATGAAGAGACTAACCCTAAGCAAAAATTAAAAGTTAAGAGTTGAAAAGATCTGACCAATGGGTTGCAATCCAATAGACAAGAATGTCATATAGAAACCCAAATTCCCCTTAGACTTTAGAATCAAGCAATATCATTACACAAAGAGAAAGATGAAGAGCAAGGCATCAAATAAACATAGCCACATCCAAGCTTAACAACTCCATGATCTTCTTCATAATTCCCAAGTATCAGATGAAGTCGGAGATAAACATTAGGCACAAGTTCAAAGTAACAACTTCAATAAGATCATGTAGCAGATGAACTCAAAAGGGATCTCAATACTTGCATCAGATGAAGTTTCAATTCACAAGCACTTGGTTTCATGAAAGTTGGCATTGGCCAAGTCCTTTTGCATAGGGAGTGTTGCCTAATCAAAGTCCAATGTCTCAGATCAAATCCAACAGTGCACACAAATGTCTTTTAGGGTTTTGTTGTTATTATGTACATTAAGGTCAAAAGACCACAAACACAAACAAGTATATACAATCACAATATAATCACAAGATAAGGCTCAAGTGAGCAAAGTCAAAATGGAATTAAAGTAAACAAGTTAAATGGTATGGATAATGGCAAATGAATAAAGACTTAAAATTAAAGTGCATAAAATTAAAAGGCTTGAAATTAAATGTTAATTGTTAGTTGAGTAGAAGTTAGTATTGCTTTTGCTTTTGTTTTGTTTAAGTCATTCTTTGGAGAACACTCAACCCACTATTCACAAGCATGGATCCTTGAACCAAGACATCTTCCAAAGGAAGGAAAAAATGCCAAGTTTCCACACAATACCATGAAAGAGGGGAGACTTACAATCTCACTCACTAGAATGCTATGCCTTTTATGTCAAAAGTTTAACGCTATGTTAAGCAATCATAATTGGACTTATGTAGAAGTCACAACTATTTGAGGCCGAGCAATAGAAATTTTAGTTGTAATCCATGTTAGAGATATGGTATAAGAACCATGCTCCTAAAATATACCACACTTAAAAGAAAATGCAAAAGGGGTGGACCTAATCTCGTCCATACTTAGGTTGATTTTGCAATTAACTAGCCTTAGGATATAGAGATATCATAGGTCCATGAAATGAATGAGAAGAGAATGGGATTGAGATGAAGAGGGAGGGGAGATGGAATCAACACAAATTGCTAAAAGGAGGACTTTTATCAAATTAAAATCATTCATTCATTTTGGGAGATGAAATATATATTTCATCAATCCCCTAAATCCAATTATTTTAACTCAACAAAGTCAAATCAACCTTGACCAAAGCCCAACAACATAAGTCAAACTCAACAACTCAATATCAAAAGCTCAACACAACTTGTTTTGCGTTTAAACAATTAAAATCAATTAAAAAATACATTAAATTAAATTATGGTTGGTCAAAATCCTAAAACCTCATCAAAACACCAAATAAATGGCCATGACATTTATCATAGGTCAAACAAGGTCAAATGACCTTGGAGAAAAAATTTCATTAATTTTGGAAACTTAAAACTATTTTTAAACCATTAAAAATATTCATAAAAACAATTAAATCATGATAAATATTAATAATGATCCAAAAAATAATTTTACTTCAGAAAATGAAAGAAGAATTTATTTATAAAATTTTGGTGAAACTCTCATATTTTTTTGGATCAATATTAAAATTAATATGAATTAATGAAAATAAGTCAATTAAATTAAAAATCAGAAAATAGCAAAAAACGTGGACCACTTGAATTGCCTCATTAATTGAGGTGACATATCAAGTGGATCAGAGCGCGCATTCTATGATGGACCCTGGTCAATGTGCCACACACGTGGTAATGAGTTTGTACGATCAAGATTAAAACAAAATGGATGGATCTTATGGTTCTGAGAAGCGCCAATGCATTGCCGGAGCTGTAACTCCGGTCTTCTTCTCCGGTGGACCTCACCGGACTGACCCACCTTCAACCATCACCAAAATAAAAAAGGAGGACATTAATTTAAAGTAAAAATGCTCAGGAGCTCGAATCTGGCCTCAATTTCTCCTAACTCCAACTATATTGAAAGATAGAGAGAGTTGAAATTTGAGGATCATGATCTGAGTTACTTCGATTTGACCTAAAAGCAACTCAATCTTGTTGCCTACATTGGTACAACTTCAAACAACCAAAAATCAAGAATAATTATGGAGAATTGAGTGAGAATCGAAGAGATGAAAAATTGAGAAATTCACCTTCACTGCAAGTCTGGATGAACACAATCTTGCTTCCAATTGCACTTGGCCTTGCTCTGGACACTTGATGGAATGGAATTGAATAAAAAAGGAAGCAAGACTCTTGGAGATTTGAATTCCAAAATAGTGGAGATTCAAACTCGATTTGCAATGGAAATCCTCAAGGTTATCCTTTGAATGAGAGGGTTTGGAGCTGGGGATTCAAAGCTGGCGCGCATGGGTCCCCAGTTCTGAAGGCAAGGGTCACTATTTATAGCCGAAGCATTGCTAAAGGCACACTTGATTCAAAACTTTCAAAAATAACAACTTCCTTGCATGGATGCATGGGCGTGTGATAGGCTCATGTAATCATTCCTTCAGGTCCAAAATTGAGTACCAACATTGCTGAAGTCATGCGGAAAGGCCATGCATTTATGTATGGAAGATTCAAGTTCACTTATGCCAAATGGTCATCCAAGTCCAAGCCATGCGCAAGTTACTCATACCTTGTTCAAATGGGATGAAATTGGACTTTTTGGAAAGGTTAGATCAGGAGGAACAACTTTCATGTTGAACACTTTTTCATTTGAAGCTTTGATCATGATGAATTTTGAGGTGGAATTGAGAAAATGAAACATATAAAAAATTTCTCTAAGTGTCAAGCCAATGTTCACTTATTCCACCTTGGCTAACTTTTTATGTGAGCTTAAAATGAGAAAAGTTCCTTCATCAAAGTTGTATCTCTCTCAAATTAATTCAAAATTGTCACAAATTTGACCTCAATTAGATTTGTCATGAAGGAGTTATTCATTTTTGAAGTTGAGGAAAATCACTTGTTCAATGACATTGGTCCAAAATGACCTATAATCTGTCCTCATATCACATGCATTTAAATGTTGAATTTTCTCTTCCTCCAAACATAAACTTAAAGTAGACATCTTGAATTTTATTGTTCAACTTGAATATCTTTAATCTCATAAAAATTGAGCAAGTTATGGCCTTGGGAAGTTGACCTCCAAATTAGGATTTAGACAAAATGACCTATAATCTTTCACCATAAAAAATGACTTTCCAAGAAAAACTAGATCTAGAACTCAACATGAAAGTTGTTTGGAATGTCATTTAGAGTAACTTTACTCTTGTAATAATTTTTGTATGACAAAAATTGTAGGAGATAGGGTCTAGGGAACCCCAGTTTTGATCAGTTGACTTCCTCTGGTCAACCACCATGAACCAACTTGCTAGATTGCCATTCTCTTGAATTTTGGGACCCATGAAGGATCATATATGCATAATATGATGAAATTTAAAGCATCCCTTGAAATATTTGATCAATTGGTGAAGAAGCTTGTTGAAGAAGTTACACAAGATACCCAGATGAATTAGGGTTTCCAAGGCAAACCAATTCCAAACTCTTGATGATTTCTTGATCAAAATATCATGTAAAGATCATTGGGATCCATATATGATGCTTAGAGCCATAGTAAACCATTTTTTGATTGAGCTCCTTGCATTGAGGGTCTTGAACCCTAGATGTGAGCTTGGTAGATCAAAGGTGAGCATGTGCACTTCCTACAAAAGAGTTAGATTATACAAAGACATATTCTTGGTATTTTGGTTAGTAAAAATGATAAAATACAAAGTATAATACAATCAAATGATGCTTGGTGATCTCCCTAATGCAAACCCAATGAATGAGGGATGAGGAGGATGCCAAGATGTGATCCCAATGCCGATGCATATGATGAGATAGCATGAGGGATCTTAGGGTCAAAATTGGGGTCTTACATCTGCCCCTATTTAAGGATGTTCTAACTAAGAAGATGAAGGTTAAAATTTTCGCATCGACTCAGTAGAATGGGCTTAAATATCAATATATAGAAACAAATTTTGGTCCCTAAGAGACCTTATGAAATGTTAAAATAATCTCTATGGGGAAAATGCCACAAAGGAAAAGGATCTGGAGAGACTGAAAGTCCACAGGAGTATAATGCATTCCGTAAGCACAAAAATATGTCACTAACATCTTTTGTTTGTAGCTTGAGCAATCACAAGATCAAAAGCTTCTAGGAGATCCTTGGTACAAAGACATGGTCAAGAGGAGATGAAAGCAAACATGGTAATGGTTCCCAAAGCTCTCATCCATCAAATATGCCTCCCTAACATCTCAATTCATCATGTTTGATCAAAGCAAGTCAAAGGATTTGAGGTTTGTGCCCCAGAGAAGCCTTAATTCATCTATGTACCACAATGCCTTGCTCATGAAGCAACCTCAACCCATGGTCAAATAAAATCAAGGGAAGTTATTTAATTCATCATTTCATGCATATTTGAACTCATTTGAGTGTCCTCAATCATCAATTCATCAAGATATGGGTTGTGGACTTGAAAAGTTGATCAGTCAATTCATCTGACTATTTTGAAATACACTGAGACCTAACTTTTTATGTGTTGGTCAAATGGAGATGGGCCCAAAAACAAAAATGTTCTTAAGGACAACATGAACAACTTTCATGTTCATCAAAATTTGATTTGTGTGAGAAAATTCTTTACTTTGAATTAATTTTGAATGATAGCAAATTGTGTGATCATCATCCAAATGTTAAGCTGTGCATTACATTACATGATACATTTGTGTTTTTATTGTGGTCTTATCCCATCCTATTATTGCATAACTGTACATCAAGACCTACGTTGACACATCTCTTAAAATAACACATAAAATACATTTTGTGTCAGTATGCATCAACACATAAGCCTGTGCGTCGATACATACAGCATGTGGTATATCACAAAACTCTTTTTGTTCAGTATGCATCGATGCATACTAGTCATGCATCAACACATGAAAGGCAAAAGGCTCTATGGATCGATCCATACGATCCCTGCATCGATACATGACCAATTGAAACAGCCTGTGTATCAATGCATACACATTAGGCATCGATACATGCTAGTGGAAAAATCACATGTATCAATACATACGAATTATGCATCGATACATGATTAATCCATTTCACCAAAAATTCACTTATCTTACAGTATGCATCGATGCATACTCTCATGTATCAATGCATAAAGCTGTTTTGCTCTCTAACAGTTTCTGTTGTTGCTGCATATATAAGACATGTTATGACAGCAGTGGAAAACACGAATTCTTTGAGGGAAAACAATTGAACACAAGATCAAAAGCAGTGTTGGAGCAATTGTTTGAGAGCACATAGAAACCTGAAAGAGACTTCATCTTCTTCATCTTCTCAATCACTTTTCTTCAAGAACATCAACACATAACCATTCTTGTTCTTTGGATTAAAGGATTATCGAGATAACTTTCAGTGGTACGATCAAGGATCTAGCTGTGGTTTGCAGTGGAACGATCGAGGATCTAGCTGAGTTGAAGATTGAAGGGGGTTTCGAAGAAAAACCTACTGGTTTATCCTTCAAGAACTGGAGTGTTCTTGAGGGTTTGTGAGTCACGTTTGCAGAACAGATTCAGCCGCAGCGTTGCGTTTGGAGATCGGGGGATTTCGCAAGCAGGTCGTGGAACCGGTGAATTGTTTGCAATTTAGTGCAGGAAATTCTTGATCGTGCTCAGATCAAGTGAAGGTTCATACAAGAAGAAGTTCTTGGAATTTAGAATTCTGTCTTTGTATCATAACCTTGTATCAACGAATTCGGCAATAATTGATAATCAAAGTTCTCAATTTCGTTTGAAATTGAGAGGGAGACGTACCCACACGCGAGGACGACGTGGGGAACTTCCTTACCAAATCTCTGCGTATCGTATTCTTACCTTACTCCTCTTTACGTTTAAAACAGTTTTCGCAATTTCAGTTAGTGTGTTGTGATTGTTCCTCTTACAAGACAGCAGTGGCAAGAAAACCTTTTTAATTACAATCCACTGCTGCTCACCATTGATCACACACACACCAACTGTTTGACAAAATTGTTAGCTAGGTTTTATTCATTGGAAATAGACTTTAATGATAAGTGCATTCAATTAGCTAAAATTCTGGTGTGGATTGTTTCTGTCATTCTTATTCAAATCCAGCATTAAACTCGTGTGTCCGGTTTTCTAGTAGCGGTTCAGAATAGACGGAAGTCGATTCGGGACTGAATTTTTCCGCCAACTTTAAAAACTCTGATAAAACTTTAAATCCGTTAAATTTAAAAGAGGTGATCTATTCACCCCCCCTCTCGATCACTAGCCACACCGTCTAACAAGTGGTATCAGAGCGCCGGTTCGCTGGTGCTCTGTGGCTGCCTGTAACAGTATGGATTCTGAACCAAAGGGGGCGTATAATAGAGCGCCTATTTTCAACGGTGAAAATTATGGCTACTGGAAAGACTGCATGCGAGTTCATATAAATTCTGTGGATAGGTTAGTATGGGCTGCCATTGAAAATGGTCCGTTTCAAATTACTATGACAAATGTGGCTGGCGCCATAGTACCTAAACCAGAAGATGATTGGAATGAGAAAGATGAGAAAAAGTGGTCGTGTGATTGGAAAGCTCGAAACATGCTAATTTCAGCACTTGGTGTTGATGAGTATTATCGAGTATCTCATTGCACGACAGCTAAAGAAATGTGGGATGCTTTAGAAGTTGCCCATGAGGGTACTACTGAAGTAAAATAGTCCCGCATTAACACACTCAATCAAGAATTTGAGCTCTTTCGCATGAAACAAAGAGAATCTATCTCCGACATGCAAAAGAGATTCACTCATCTAACTAACCGATTGAATGCGCTTGGAAAACCTATTTCCAATGAAATTGCTACTAATAAAATTCTCAGGTGTCTTAGCAGGGAGTGGCAACCTAAAGTAACAGCAATTAAGGAAGCCAACGATCTTACAAGACTTACGATTACAACTCTGTTTGGAAAGCTGGAAGAACATCAGCAAGCATTGGAAAGTCTTGAAAAATATGAGAATAAAAGTAAGAAGGAAAAGGAGAAGAAAAGAGACAAAGAGGGAGAGAAGAAGCCAATAGCTCTTGTGGCCTCTAGCTCTAAGTCCTCACGAAAAGAGCAAAGCGACAATGATTCAAGTAGTGACAAAGACTCGGATGATGAGGAAATGAGACTGTTTGTAAGGAGATATAACAGATTCATTCGAAAGAATGGAGTCAAGCATTCCGATAAAAATCTCATGAAGTTTCGAAGACAATCTATAAATTCGAAACAAGAAGAGAACAAGAAGAGTAGAGGAAGAGGATCCTGTTTTAATTGTGGTAAATCTGGACATTATAAAACGGACTGCCCTATGAAGTATAAGGATCAAAGAAAAGATTCACCAAAAGGGTACAGCAAACAAAGAAGAGCATACATTGCATGGGAAAGTGATAGTGATTCATCAAGCACACAAAGCTCAAGTGATGGTGATGAAGCTGCAAATCTGTGCCTTATGGCTCACACAAAAAATCTGTCCTACCACAAGAAGAAAAACAATGACAAAAAGGTAAAACAAGCCTATTACAATAATTTCTCCTCTATGTCTTTTTCGGAACTAAAAATAGCTTTTGAAAAACTGCATAACGAAGCTGTAGATGCTTTTAAAAGACTATCTTCCGACAAACATATTTTCTCATTTTTGGAAGGTAAAGTAAACAAAGCTGAAATTGATTTAGAAGCGTTGAAAGCTAGTATTGCAGAAAATTCAAAAACTATTGACATTGATGGATGTAGTAGAGTTAGGTATTTTGACGCTTGTTATATTTGGCAAAAAGAGGTAAACACTCTTAAGGTCAAATTAAAGAAGGCGCTACAACCTAAAGTTACTTATGCCGTTGACTCTAGGTTGTTTAAGAAGTCATTAAATCCTCCATATGCAAAATACTCTTTTATTCTAAAGGATTCAATGAACAAGAAACAACAAACACATCATCATGGTTTATGTCATTATTGTTGTCATGCTGGCCATACCATTGAGAAATGCAAGTTTAGGAGATTTCTTGTCCCTAAAGGTATCTATCAATGGAAGCCAAAAGGCAACCATGTTAGCACTTACCCACTTGGACCCAATGAAAATTGGGTACCAACTTCTCTCTTTTGATATTGTAGGATGAGTGTCTTGCCTCCGCAGATAGAAGGTGGTTTCTTGACAGCGGCTGCTCGAGGCACATGACCGGTGACATATCACTTTTTATAGACTTCAAGGCAAAGAAGAAGGGATATGTTACTTATGGAGACAATAACAAAGGAGCTATACTCGGCAAAGGTAGTGTAGGTAATCCCTCCACCACTACTATTTCAAATGTCCATATAGTAGAGGGACTTAAACACAATTTGTTAAGCATAAGTCAACTATGCGACATGGACTATAAAGTTTCGTTCACAAAAACTTGCTGCATAATTGAACATGCTGAACAAAACATTGTGTTTAAGGGTGTAAGAGTAAACAATATCTATATGCTTGACCTGTTTGATGTACCTTTAACAAGTACTAAATGTCTAGTCACCTTGAATGATGATTCTTGGCTTTGGCATAGACGTTTAGCGCATGTTAATTTCGATTTGCTTAATAAGGTTGTATCTAAGGATCTAGTAGTCGGTCTACCAAAAATAAAATTTTCAAAAGACCACCTATGTGACGCATGCCAAATGGGAAAGCAAACGAGGGTCTCCTTTAAATCTAAAAACGTAATTTCAACTTCACGACCCCTTGAGCTTCTCCATATGGATCTCTTTGGACCTTCTAGGACAAAGAGCTTAGGTGGAAATTACTATGGCTTTGTAATAGTTGATGACTACTCTAGATTTACTTGGACTATATTCCTTCATAGAAAAGATGAAACTTTTTCTGCTTTTAAAAACTTTGCAAATCTGTCCCAAAACAAAATGAATTCCAAAATAGTTACAATTCGTAGCGATCATGGTGGTGAGTTTCAAAATTATCACTTTGAGAAGTTCTGTGACAAGTATGGTATTGAGCATAATTTTTCAGCTCCTCGAACTCCACAACAAAATGGCGTTGTGGAGCGTAAAAATCGTGTTTTAGAGGAGTTGGCAAGAACAATGCTTAATGAGGGCGGATTGCCAAAATACTTTTGGGTTGATGCTGTTAGCACAGCCTGTTATGTTTTAAATAGAATCTTAATTCGCCCTATTTTAAATAAAACTCCTTATGAACTTTTGAAAGGAAGAAAACCAAACTTGTCACATCTTCACGTATTCGGTTGTAAATGTTTTGTTTTGAATAACGGTAAGGAAAATATTGGGAAGTTTGATGCAAAAGCGGATGAAGGTATCTTTCTTGGTTACTCACTGTCAAGTAAAGCATATAGAGTGTATAATAAGCGTTTACTTACTGTTGAAGAATCTGTTCATGTTTCTTTTGATGAGTCTTATCCGAAAAATGTCGGAAAAGGTATTTCTTTTGATGACGCAGGTGTATCTACAGAAGACATACTCAAGGAAGCTGTTGAGGAAACTGATCAGTCCAAAACAGCTGCCCATGAGAAGGAGGAAGATACTAGTCATGAAGAAAATGAGGAAGAAAAGACAGCTGAAGTGAAGGATCTTCCAACAGCTTGGAAATCCTCAAAAGACCATCCCATTGACAACATCTTGGGAGACATTTCAAAGGGAGTAATGACCCGTTCTAAGATAAGTAACTTTTGTTCTCACTTCGCGTTTGTTTCACAAGTAGAACCTAAAAATGCCAAAGAGGCATTGATTGATGAATTTTGGCTAATGGCCATGCAAGAAGAGCTTAATCAATTTAAAAGAAATGACGTTTGGGAACTTGTCCCTCGTCCGCGAGATCATCATATCATAGGCACTAAGTGGGTTTTTAGAAATAAGCTTGATGAAAACGGAGTGATTACTAGGAACAAGGCACGTTTAGTAGCACAAGGGTATAACCAAGAGGAGGGCATAGACTATGAGGAAACTTATGCTCCAGTTGCTCGCCTTGAAGCTATACGTCTTTTGCTTTCCTATGCGTGTTCTAAGGATTTTAAGCTTTACCAAATGGACGTAAAGAGTGCGTTTCTTAATGGTGTCATAAATGAAGAAGTATATGTTTCACAACCTCCTGGTTTTGAAAATGCTGAAAATCCAGATCATGTTTACAAATTAAAACGAGCTTTGTATGGTCTTAAACAAGCCCCTCGGGTTTGGTATGAAAGGCTTAGCAAATTCCTAATTGATCATGGATATTCAAGAGGTAAGGTGGACAATACTCTCTTTATTAAACACAAAGGGAAGCACATTCTTTTAGTTCAAGTTTATGTCGACGATATAATATTTGGTTCAACTAACATACACTTGGTCGAAGAATTTTCTAAGGTTATGCAGGGTGAATTTGAGATGAGTCTAATGGGGGAGCTGAACTACTTCCTAGGACTGCAAATAAAGCAACTTGATGAGGGTACAACAGTATGTCAAACAAAATACTGCAGAGAACTACTTAAGCGCTTTGGAATGAATGACTCAAAATCAATTGACACCCCAATGCCTACCAACAGAAATCTAGATAAGGATGAGCATGGTAAGTGTGTAGATGTCAAAAAGTTCAGAGGTATGATTGGATCTCTCTTGTATCTTTCTGCTTCTAGACCTGACATCATGTTTAGTGTTTGTATGTGTGCACGCTATCAATCAAATCCTAAGGAATCGCACCTAAAAGCAGTGAAGCGCATATTTAGATATCTTCACGGAACAACTAAATATGGGCTTTGGTATTCCAAAGGAAGTGATTGTAGTTTAGTAGGGTACTCCGATTCTGATTTTGCTGGCTGCAAATCAGATAGGAAAAGCACAAGTGGTACATGTCACCTGTTTTCAAATTCCTTGGTAAGTTGGCATAGCAAAAAGCAAGTTTCTGTGGCTTTGTCAACTGCAGAGGCAGAATACGTTGCAGCCGGTAGTTGTTGCGCTCAGATTTTATGGCTGAAGCAGCAACTACAAGACTTCAACATTCAACTCAAACGTATTCTTATAAAATGTGACAACACTAGTGCCATAAACCTTACTAAAAACCCTGTTTTACACTCACGCACTAAACACATAGAGATTAGACACCACTTTCTTCGCGACCATGTTGAAAAAGAAGACGTTGTATTTGAGCACGTTGACTCCAAAAATCAGCTTGCTGATATTTTCACTAAACCTTTGGCAACGGAACCCTTCTTCAACATTCGTCGTGAATTAGGGATCTTAGATCTTTCTCATTTGATGTCTTAAGCATGTTGACTCTTAATTATATTACACCTCATCATAGTTGATAAGACTTGTTTTAGATGTCAATTATCCATCACAAGATTACGCCAACAGAGGTAATATCAATCCTTTCTACAATTCTCTTATTGCTAAGTGATTGTGTATGTTAGAACAAATGTTCTTACTCTAGTTGATATAAATTTGATTGCATATATTCCTTGCCTATATTGTGTGCACATTAACAATCTGACTTCTGAATCCTTCTTGGGCATAACCATCATGACATAGTGCATAATGCATATTCATACTGCATCAAAATTCATTAAAAGCTGGTTCAGCATCAGTATGCATCGACACAAAAGAAGTATGCATCGATCCATACATTCTGGAATTCATTTTTTTAAAACTGGTTCAGGATGCATCGATGCATCCATCGCATGTATCGATACACAGGCCAAATGTGAATAATAGGCATCGATGCATGACCATTTGCATCGACACATACTGATGCTATTTGCTTTAAATACACTTTTTCTCTCTCATGCATCGACACATCATCCAACCCTATCACTTCCTATCTCAAGACTTCATATCATCTGTCCTCAAAACCCCAAAACCAGTGGCTAACCCTAATCTTCCTCATCTTCACTCTCTCTAAAACCCTAAATCTCACATCACCATGCCTCCACGCACTATTCCAGCCAGAGCAAAAGGAAAAGGAAAGGGAAAGGAAACAGCCGGTACTTCTCAGCCACCACCAGATGTTCCTTCAAATTCCTTAAACTTACTTCATCCTGCTGTTGCTGCTGAATTTGAGGAATCCTTCAAGGCAAGGTTAGTCATAAAACCCCATGTCTTTGATAAAACAGATGCTATTCACCTGCACCTAAATGAGGTGGTTGAACTACTACATGCACAAAGACTCGGGTCATTTCTGTCTACGAAGGATGACTACCATGAGGATTTCATCCGGGCCTTTTATGCTGGCTTACAAACCGGTAGAGGCTATATGTTCCGGTGTTCTATCGGTGTCAGAACATATACCTTTGAAGCCTCTGATTGGGAACCGGTGTTTCAAATTCCGCTTCCGTCAATGGATGTCAAGTCCTGGCATGACCAGCATTTTGATACTGAATTTGACATGAAGGACTTTACTCCATCTATCCTAAAGATAGACAGACCGCTGAGTGAGGATGAACACGTCACGTCAGGTATGATCAAGCAAACTCCGCGTATTCTTCACTGGATTATCACACACATTCTGCGTCCAACAAACAGTGGACATTCTCGGTTGGATAGGCCAAGCATACATCTTCTCTACATTCTGCAAAATAAGGTTCTCTTAAATTGGGCAAACTACTTTGTAAAACGTCTATTTTTCGTGCGAGACAGCTCCAAGAATGTGGCTCTAGGGTATGCTTCTCAAATTATGAAAATTCTTAAGTTTTGGAAAGTTGCAATACCTATTGTTCCTCTCCTATCTCCATCTGCTGCTCAAGAGTTTGACTCTTCCACTCTATCGCATATGGGATATCAGTGGGACAAGGACCGCAAATGTTTCTACTTCTTTGAAAGAAAATCCAAAACCAGAATCTACAACTTTGACGTGCCTTCGGAACGAATCCATGTTGCTGAAGAACAACCTGATGAAGAAATGCAGGATGCGCCTGAAACAGATGTGCCTCAAGCTGAGGCCAATGCCGGTTGGGGAGATTGGGTGCCACGAAGGTGGTCTCCCACCAACTACGTACCTGAACCTACAACCCCTCCATTCTCAGGTGGTACTTCATCCTCAATACCTACTGCGGATATCACTCATATGCTTCAACAGATGGAAATTGCTAACAAAGAACGCCATGAAGAAGCACGGTATTGGAATGTACAACAATCTGAGTGGCACAAGGAGCATCGTGACTGGCATGATGAGCATACACGGATGTATCAGAATCAACACGCTTGGCACCAAGACTTGGTTAAATGGCATCAAGTTTTCTACAACGAAATGTCTGGCTTTATAAACGACTGCCGCGAAAATCCTGGTATCATGGACAGCTTTAGAAGCATTGAAGTTCAGAACCGATTTAGGCAATACTCCTTCATGGGCCAAAATCCAGACACAATGCCTCCTCCTCCGCCTCCACCAAGCTACAGAGATCCTACCAGAGATGATGAAGAGTCCTGTGGTGGCAACAATCCAAATTAACCCACCATCATTTCATATCACTGCATTTCATCTCATATTGCTCAAGTTTCTAATTTTGTTGCACAATATATGGTTTAGCTTATGTAATTCTTAAACTCGTTTGACTACTTAAATGCTTTTCACTTTCTGTTTATCTCTATGGTTATTACCCGTATTCGTCATTCTTTGTGAATGATTCTTCACTTTGTGAATGATAGTATTTTTATCAATATTTTTGCCATGCCCTGCTACAACATGCTACCTTAATAAACCTGTATCTTCCTCTTTTTGATGTTGACAAAGGGGGAGAAAATGCAGATATGCACAAACTCAGGGGGAGTATCACACATCTTGCCAAGAATTTGCCATCATCAAAAAGGGGGAGTTTGTGAGAAAATTCTTTACTTTGAATTAATTTTGAATGATAGCAAATTGTGTGATCATCATCCAAATGTTAAGCTGTGCATTACATTACATGATACATTTGTGTTTTTATTGTGGTCTTATCCCATCCTATTATTGCATAACTGTACATCAAGACCTACATTGACACATCTCTTAAAATAACACATAAAATACATTTTGTGTCAGTATGCATCAACACATAAGCCTGTGCATCGATACATACAGCATGTGGTATATCACAAAACTCTTTTTGTTCAGTATGCATCGATGCATACGAGTCATGCATCAACACATGAAAGGCAAAAGGCTCTATGGATCGATCCATACGATCCCTGCATCGATACATGACCAATTGAAACAACCTGTGTATCAATGCATACGCATTAGGCATCGATACATGCTAGTGGAACAATCACATGCATCAATACATACGAATTATGCATCGATACATGATTAATCCATTTCACCAAAAATTCACTTATCTTACAGTATGCATCGATGCATACTCTCATGTATCAATGCATAAAGCTGTTTTGCTCTCTAACAGTTTCTGTTGTTGCTGCATATATAAGACATGTTATGACAGCAGTGGAAAACACGAATTCTTTAAGGGAAAACAATTGAACACAAGATCAAAAGCAGTGTTGGAGCAATTGTTTGAGAGCACATAGAAACCTGAAAGAGACTTCATCTTCTTCATCTTCTCAATCACTTTTCTTCAAGAACATCAACACATAACCATTCTTGTTCTTTGGATTAAAGGATTATCGAGATAACGTTCAGTGGTACGATCAAGGATCTAGCTGTGGTTTGCAGTGGAACGATCGAGGATCTAGCTGAGTTGAAGATTGAAGGGGGTTTCGAAGAAAAACCTACTGGTTTATCCTTCAAGAACTGGAGTGTTCTTGAGGGTTTGTGAGTCACGTTTGCAGAACAGATTCAGCCGCAGCGTTGCGTTTGGAGATCGGGGGATTTCGCAAGCAGGTCGTGGAACCGGTGAATTGTTTGCAATTTAGTGCAGGAAATTCTTGATCGTGCTCAGATCAAGTGAAGGTTCATACAAGAAGAAATTCTTGGAATTTAGAATTCTGTCTTTGTATCATAACCTTGTATCAATGAATTCGGCAATAATTGATAATCAAAGTTCTCAATTTCGTTTGAAATTGAGAGGGAGACGTACCCACACGCGAGGACGACGTGGGGAACTTCCTTACCAAATCTCTGTGTATCGTATTCTTACCTTACTCTTCTTTACGTTTAAAACAGTTTTCGCAATTTGAGTTAGTGTGTTGTGATTGTTCCTCTTACAAGACAGCAGTGGCAAGAAAACCTTTTTAATTACAATCCACTGCTGCTCACCATTGATCACACACACACCAACTGTTTGACAAAATTGTTAGCTAGGTTTTATTCATTGGAAATAGACTTTAATGATAAGTGCATTCAATTAGCTAAAATTCTAGTGTGGATTGTTTCTGTCATTCTTATTCAAATCCAGCATTAAACTCGTGTGTCCGGTTTTCTAGTAGCGGTTCAGAATAGACGGAAGTCGATTCGGGACTGAATTTTTCCGCCAACTTTAAAAACTCTGATAAAACTTTAAATCCGTTAAATTTATAAGAGGTGATCTATTCACCCCCCCTCTCGATCACTAGCCACACCGTCTAACAATTTGAAGCTTGGAAGACCATCTTCCATTCCAATACATTATAGGTCATTTTGACTGAAACCCTAATTTTGGGTCAACTTCCCAAGGACACAACTCATTCATTTTTTATGATTTTGAGGTGGGATCAAATGCATTGGAAATCTTAAGATATCTAATTCAAATGTTATGTTGAACAAAATTTCCAAATCTCAAAGGAAATACATGTGATAATGCAAGACATTATAGGTCCTTTTGGGTCAAAGGCATTAAAAGTCAAAAAAGTCCAACTTCAAGTGCCCATAACTTCTTCATCAAAAATCCAAATGATGCAAAATATAAGTCCATTTTGATTGTCTTGAAAAGATATACAACTTTCATGTTGGAGGTTATTTCATTTGAAGCTTGCATCATCAAAACAGAAGGACTTGAAAGTTGGCCAATTTTAGAAACCTTGCCTTGACATGTTTTGCACATCACACTTTAAACTCAAATTTCCTAAATTTCCACATTCCAAATGGATTTTTGACCAACATAATAATTGTTCCTTACATCAAGACCTTTCCAACCATTACTCACATGGCTACATTTGGATTTGGCAAATATCATTTTCGAAGAGGAGAACTTTAAGTGCATTTTTGGGAAACTTGATTCAATTACCATGCATGAGCTGATTGCATCAAAATTGCACGTCCATTTCATTCATTCTTGATCTCAGCTTGCCAATCCATGTGGAATCGCGCATGGAGGCCCCCTTCATTCATGCAAGTTTGAAATCACACTTTCAGCATGGCATTGGCTATAAATACATGGCATGAGAGCTTCCATTAGACACGCCTAATTCAACCTAAAATGCTGCAGAAATCTTTCCCTAACCATCACTAAAGAAGCAATTGCATTTTCTTCAAAAAATTTCAGATCTAGAATTCAGCTTCATCTGGTTGTATTCTTAGATCTAATGCTTCTAGACCTTCATCATACACTCCATTAAACTTCTGTTTTGATAAAGCAAGCAAGGTTTCAAGCTCAAATCACCAGAACTCAAGCTTACATTTCAACTGGTATTTCCTTCGATTCTCCTAATCCATTGACCAATTGGCTTAGATTTTGTGTTGGCTGAAGTCCTCTCAATAGAGACATCATGTTTATGCTTTTAATTTTTACAATTCATTGAGTTAATGATGAACACCAGATTTTTGAACTTCTGATTTCTCAAATCCTAGAGATCTAGAATGAAAATGGATGGTACAGGGATGATGTACATCATCCCAGCTTTCTATTGATGTATAGATCGCACATTTTGGTTAAGGTTTTAATTTCTGCAAATCTCACCGGAAACTGCAAGCTCACCGGAGAAGACGGTGGCTCCGGTGGCTTCATCATCTCCAGTTTAAATCTGGA
The DNA here is from genome assembly GCF_024323335.1 of Lathyrus oleraceus. Classification (NCBI taxonomy): domain Eukaryota; kingdom Viridiplantae; phylum Streptophyta; class Magnoliopsida; order Fabales; family Fabaceae; genus Lathyrus; species Lathyrus oleraceus. The sequence continues at coordinate 418,139,241 of NC_066581.1, read as the reverse complement.
CCGTGTAATGATGTTTCCAGATTCGATCCCAGGCGTCCATTGTTATGACTTCTATTTCTTTCCCATGTGCACGCATTGACTTGGATCCATGGTAAGCGCACACTGAGAGTCCTTGGATGTGCCACCTCATTTAATGAGGTTGATCCAACGTGCCATGATTTTTCTCATTTTCTGAATTTCTTTTTATTTTTGTTTAATTCCAATTATTTTCAAAAATTAATATCTCTTTCATTTTTTATCCAAAAATTATGGGACCAATTGCATTATTTCCCAAATAAATTCTAGTTTCTATTTCTGATTTTTAATATTTTTTATTTCATCATTTGATATTTTTTGTGAATTTTCTCTTTTTTGGTTATTTTTAATTCATTTTGATTAGTTTTTGATATTCAAAAAATGCAAAAATACTTTCCTAACCTATTTGAATGATGATGGATCTATGAAAAATATTGTCATCAATTTTTGAATTGATTTGAGATTTATTTGAGATTTTAGTTCAATTAGGTTATTTTTATTCATTTTTAATTGATAAAAAATAGTTTCTGACTTTTAAAAATGCTGAAATTTTTTGTCAAACTTTGTTTGACCTTTTTGAACTTAGGATAAATCCCTTGGACCTTTCAAGGTTGATTTGAAGTGATTTTGAAGTTTGACCTTTCCATTTATTTTATTCAAGTTTATTTTTAAGTATTAAAAAATGCCAAAAATAGTTTATTCATTTCTTGACTTCCAATCTTCATCTCACTTCTGTTTTTGATTATTTAACCTTGACTTTCAATGTTATTGGTCAACATATGAGGATTGGTACATGATGTTCCATTTAATGCATTTATATTTCTTTTACCATTTTGTCATTTCCATTTTCTCTTATTCATCTCCTTCTTCTTATTCTTCTTTTTTCTTTTTGATCAATGAGTTGAAGGTTGATAAGTTAGCATTGACTAAGGAGACTTAATCTTCCTTGATTCAAATCTAATTCATCTTGATCAATTGATCAAGTGAATGTCTTTGCATTAAGGATAGGTTGTTTCCTAAATCATGCAAAAGGCTTAAACCAATACAAGATCAATTCTCTTCTCCTTTTTGGCATGGCAAGTTGTTGGGACTTGGTTCACTAATCAAGACTCCTAACTTGTGTTTGTTGCCTACATTATTATTGACCGACCTCAGATAGTTTTGACTTCTACATAAGTCCAATTACGATTGCTTAACATAGCGCTAAATTTGCCTTATGGTACACTAACTACTAACACTAACTATTGACAATTAACATTTACTTTATGCAATTTACTTTAATGCAATTTACTATTCTTGCACATATTATTCATTTGCTTTTCTCTTTGCTCACTTGAGAACATGTTTATGTTAATGCCATTTGCCTTTTGCTCACTTGAGCACATAATTGTGTATATATTATTTTTGCTTGTGTTTTGTTTTGATTGTGGTGAACCAAATGCAAAGAAATGGACTTAGTTTTTAGGACTTTCCCTATGCAAAGAAATGGAGAATTGGACTTAGATTCTAGGACCTTCCTTATGCAAAATTGGAGTAAAAGGATCTTAATGGTGAAGATGGATTAGAAGAACCAAATCTCTAAACTCACTCTTGTCCATTCTTATTTTACTTCATGGAACTTTTGATGTGTGTGCTTTTGTGCTAGGAGTTTCCATTTGAGCTTAATTGGAGGACCATTGCCATGTTCATCTAAGTGGAAGAATCAAGATACATTGAGAATCTCTTGTGAGACTTGTTTGATTGCTTATGATTTGTGGTTTCTTTATTCCAAAGGATGGGAGCTACTTGGATCATCAATATGATCTCAAGAGAGGAATTCCTTGTGTGGTTTTGTCCCTTATCCCTCATCTTTTTGTTTTACTTAGGACTTAGCCCTTCTTCTTCTTCTCTCCACTCTAACCCAAGCCAAAACCTTTTGTGCAAACATTTAACTATTGTTTTCAAATATTAGAAACCTAAGCCTTATGCTTTTGATTTTCAAACTTTCTTTTCATAACACTTATTTTGAATTGAACTTTCAAGTCAACTTTGACCATTTTTGTATATACTCCTAATTGGTAAATATAACCCATTCAAATATGATTTTGTGGTTCCAATGGCCACTTTCTTAATCAACTTTTTTATAATCTTTAGCTATTAGGTTTGAGTTATCCTTGAGGTAGATGTAATACTCACCTATATCCTTAGTAATGGACAATGAGTCTTCCATGCTTATTATAGGGTTAACCCCTCACTAGCATGTTGAAGCTATCCTCACATGGTGGATTTGTGGTTTGGTTGAGTTTTCTCCCTTTGATAACAAAAGACCTTAAGGCTTTTGGACCAATCAATTTACCAACTCATTTTGAGATTTTTACCCCGAACTACGAGGTTTTGATCCTAATCTTTTTTAAGATGGTACGTAGGCAATGGGTTCATCCTTCCAAACACAAAATGTAAATAACTTGTATATTCTCTTCTCATCTCTTCAATCATGTTTGCACAAACAAATTTTTTCACAAAAAAACAACAACCTTACAACAAGTATGAAAAGGGCTCCCTAGGAGTACCTAGGATGTTTTGGGTGCCTAACACCTTCCCATTGCATAACCAACCCCCTTACCCAGATCTCTGTTTTCTTTTACTAGTTTTTGTTAAAACTATTAGGTTTTTGTTTGCTTTCTAACCATTCCTTTGGATAAATAGAAGTGCGGTGGCGACTCGATTTGTATGGTTTACCTTGGATTTAGTCAATATCTCTAATGGTAACGAATACCCCGCTACAGAAAAGTGGCGACTCTGCTGGGGATTTTGCCTAGTGGGTTTTGCCTACTTTTCATATTTGTTGTATTGTATTGTTCTGTGACATATTTTTGTGCAATTTGGGATTACTGTATTGTATGTAATGTTTGAATTGCTTGAATATTAATTCCTTGTATGCTTGGTGATCTTTGTGAGATGATTTCTATACCCGAACTCGAGTGCACTTAGGATAGGAGAATGGCATAGTCTTGTTGACTTGTGTGGAGTTATTCCTTAGCAAGTTGACTTGCAAGTTCATTCACTTGGTGGAGGTCATGTGGGGATCAATAATGTCACACAAGTAAGTTGTGGTTAGACATTACTCTTTCCAATATAGACCTTAGAAGCCAAGGACCTTAGTTTACCAAGCCCATCTTGGCCTATTCTTAGGATGTAGTGCGAAGGTCGTTCAAGTGTAAGATTTGATATGATTGTTACGCGATACTACACTCATAAGAGTCTCTCTTGAGAATATTTTTGGAATACGAGTAGTCGTTTCTCCGATAATATCCAAAAGATGGGATGATGACTATGGGAACCTCTTGTAAAACATGTTTGGCAGGTTTAAACCCTAGTACATTCCCTTTGGGTGCTTCTTAACCTAAACTCCATGCTCGTGACTCGCAACAAACCCTTGATTCATGGTTGATCTGTTCATATATCCTTAATATCAATGGAACTTGGGTGTTGATAAGGTGTAAACCATAATCCACCAAAATGGATGATTGATATTAAGGATAATATGATCCATCCCATGACCTTTGTTTGGTGTGCTTTGCTTGATCCTTGAGTGTGATTGTTGCATTCATGCATTCATGCACCCATTTGCATCCATATCATCAAAATAATAAGAAAATTCTCAAGGAACTTAAGGGGTTTATTTGCAAAATTTTCAGACATGGAAAGACAAAGAAGGAATACAAAGAAGTACAACTTCAGGAAACCAGATTTGAAAGAGTTAAGGAATCTGACATCCTATGTATTAGATCCCTTGGGTTTCAAGGCTCATTTTGGGAAGCTCCTCCCTCTTCTGACTACTCAGGTAGACGAAGGATTGATGAGTGTATTGGTGCAGTTTTATGATCCCTTGTACCGTTGCTTCACGTTTTCGGATTTTCAGCTTTTGCCTACCCTTGAGGAGTATGCTTATCTTGTGGGTATACCTATTCTAGATCAGTTGCCGTTCAGTGGCTTGGAGAGTATTCCTACTTCTCAAGAGATAGCAGACATGTTGCACATAGATGAATCTCTGGTTGGTGCTCATATGACTACCAAAGGTGGAATTCAAGGTCTCCCTTCTGAGTTCCTCATTGCTCAAGCTACTGTATATGGGAAGGCCATGAGTGAGGATGCCTTTGAAGCCATATTTGTACTTCTAATCTATGGGTTGGTATTGTTCCCCAACATCGACAAGTTTGTGGATGTGAACGCTATTAAGATTTTCTCTGCTCTCAATCCCGTTCTGACTCTGTTGGGTGATACCTATTTCTCTTTGCATATGAGGAATGCAAAGGGTGGTGGCGCCATTGTGTGTTGTTTGCCTCTGTTATATAAGTGGTTTATTTCTCACTTACCCCAGACGGTCACTTTCAAGGAGAATAAGGGATGTCTACGGTGGTCCGCGAGACTTATGTCTCTCACTAATGATGATATCTCTTGGTACAATCGTGTGTATGATGGTGTGAAGATTATCGACTCTTGTGGTGAATTCTCCAATGTACCTCTTCTTGGTATATGTGGTGGGATTAACTACAATCCTGTTTTGGCACGTCGTCAGCTTGGGTTCCCCCTAAAGGATAAACCTAATAACATTTTGTTAGAGGGTGTGTTCTTTCAGGAGGGTAAAGATCCCCAAGGCTTGAAAGCTAGAATGGTCCGCGCTTGGCGCAAGATTCATAAGAAAGGAAGGAAGGAGTTGGGTCCTAAGAATTGCATCGCTTTGGAGCCTTACACTGCTTGGGTAAGGAAGAGAGCGTCTGAGTATCTCATGCCTTACGAGTATCCGAGACCTACACCTATGATTGTGGCTGGGCCTTCAACCCTTCCTAATCTAGGAGTAGAGAAGTTGAGAGACGAAGACCGTTCACGTGCTTGGATCCGTGAACGTGAAGAGTTGCTTCAGCAAATTAAGGAGAAGGACGCTTTGATAGAGTTCCTTGAGCATCAGGTTATTGATGATCCTAATGATGCATGGACTTCTCTACTTCCTCAGTCTTCCAAATTTTGGAAGAGGAAGTACGATCGACTCGCCAAAGAGAAGGCAGATATGGAGGCAACTTATGAGGAGGAAGTAAAGAGGCTTCGTGCATCTTATCTTCCTGTGTCCCGAGCTTTAGATGATTGTTTCTAGGGATCCATAGGATGATTATTTCCCTTCTCTCTTGTACATGATTGACAATGCTGTACTTCTTTACCCTGATATTATTTTATGAGATATTTCTATATGCGATAAATGTTAAATGATTCCAAAATTTGCAAGTAAAACCCTAGAGTTCCTTTGAAATATAAAAACAAATCATGTGCACAAGCATTGCATGCATCATGTGCATAAGCAGGTTTTGTTTCCGGCCTCTTGTCCTGTGGTCTAACTCTGTGTTATTCATTTATTTTGAAGACAAGCTGACTCACCGGTACTACACTAGAGCAAACTCTTCAAGACTGATGGATCATCTAGAGCAAGAGAACCGAGAACTCAAAGAGGAAGTGGCCAGACTAAGCACTTTGATGGAATCATTCTTGGCTGCCCATAGCCAGTCTTCTCCAACGCCTTCAACTCCTCCCCAGAGGACAATTATCTCAGAAATTGTCTCTTCAACTATGCCTGCATCCAGTGCACACTTTGCTCCTACGACCATGCCATCCGGATTCCCGTGGGGGATGCCTCCCAAATTTATGCCCGAGGGTCCTGCTCCCACTTTTGCTTCTATGCCCGCGTCTAGCCCGGTCCTTGCCGTTCCTCCTCCTGTCGTGCATACCATGCCTAGGGTAGACGACACCATCTATCATTCTGAGCCATCTGAGGGCCGAAATGTCTATGAGAAGATGGACGCTATGAACGATAAATTTCTTGAGCTTCGCAAGGAATTGAAGACTCTTAGAGGAAAGGATCTTTTTGGAAAGTCTGCTGCCGATCTCTGCTTAGTTCCCAACGTGAAGATTCCTGTGAAGTTCAAGGTCCCTGACTTTGAGAAGTACAAAGGAAACACTTGTCCTCTCAGCCACCTGGTCATGTATGCCAGGAAGATGTCAACTCAGACTGATAATGACCAGTTGCTCATCCACTACTTTCAGGACAGTTTGTCCGGTGCAGCCCTGAGATGGTACATGGGGTTAGACAGTGCGAACATCCGATCCTTCAACGACCTTGGCGAGGCCTTCGTCAAGAAATACAAATACAACATGGATATGGCTCCCGATCGGGATCAATTGAGGGCCATATCCCAGAAGGACAAAGAGATATTTAAAGAGTATGCCCAGAGGTGGCGAGAGGTGACAGCACAGATCGTGCCTCCGCTAGAAGAGAAGGAAATGACCAAGATCTTTCTGAAGACCTTGAGTTCATTCTATTATGAGCGGATGATTGCTAGCGCTCCTTCTGACTTCACCGAGATGGTGAATATGGGGATGCGTCTAGAAGAAGGGGTTAGGGAAGGACGTCTAACCAAGGAAGAAGGCTCTTCTGCCAAACGTTATGTGGCGTTTGCAAAGAAGAAGGATCGAGAGGCACATGCTATGACCTCCCATGTAAAACCAAGAAGACCCTCTGTGAGGAGGAAGACTGTGCATCCCGCCAGTAACCAGCACCAGGTGGCTCATATAGCACCTATTTTCAGAGATAATCAGCAATATCAGCAACATAGCAACCATCAGCAACCGCATCAGCAATATCAACAACAACAGCACCGTCCGTAACAGCAGGCCTACCAGCCTCGAAACAGTAATCAAACCAGCACGAGTTACGAGAGGAAAAGGGTCACCTTCGATCCTATTCGAATGACGTACGCAGAGTTATACCCTTCTTTGATAGAGAGGAAGCTGATTACTCCGAGAGACCCACCGGCTATACCTGCTAACCCTGAATGGTGGTATAAACCCGAATTGCATTGTGTCTACTGTAACACCCTTCTAAATACCCCAAATTATTATAATTAAAATACACATATATTCATCAGAGTAATTATGCCCCGAAGGGTGTCACACAATCATTTCACTACATTCATCAAATCTCCTGTCATGCTCATTTATTTAAATCAAAATAAGGTCTTTTGCATAATTCGCAGCGGAATCAAATTCAACATCAATGTAAAACATGTAACACTATACATGTAAATCATCCAACAACCAATATCAAATTAATTAAAACATCCCCTCCCGATGTTACATCTATCAGAGCATGACCCATAAGAACTACTCTAGACTCCAAGCATTAGCTTCTACTCAACTCATTTCTCGTTACCTGAAAAATAGGCGTAAGGGTGAGTTCCTCAATCAATATAATAAGCATTATAGAACAACATGTAATACTAAGTAATTAACACATTAATTCACCCTAACCAGACTACACACTCAGCAACGGCAGTATCCGTTCAAACATCATATTCAACAATAACATATAGCATATATATAATCTCAACCCTACTCAACATCAACAACACAACACACACACACATATAATACTGGAATACATCCATTCATATTATATGCCATACATTTATTATGCAATGAGACTCTATGCATGCGGTACCGACTATTTGTGAACATATAGTTCAACCTCACCGTCCAAATCCAGGCACGGCTACCAAGCTCACTAGTCCCACTCATTTGAGACATAGTGACTCACTCACTAATTCCTCACCATGGGAATTAGCTACCACCCCAAATGGGCCATGAAATGCACGCTAATCACCTAGCATGCAAACATCAGCAACAACAATCAAATGATATACTCACTAATTCCTCACCATGGGAATTAGCTACCACCCCAAATGGGCCACAACATGCATGCTAATCACCTAGCAATGCAACATCAACAATAATCAAGAATAGACACATGCTCACACTCTAAGCCATAATACAGTCTATTCACAAACGTATACATTCACATCATCATGTATACCATCACACATTATCAACATAATTAATCACAAAAGCACATCATATCATGCCACATAATCAACCACAGTATTAGCCCGCTCTACTAATACCTATACCACTCAAAACAACGGGAAATGATCCCTACAACATCATATCTCAGCTAAGTACATCACTCAGCCTAAACAACCAAAAACTGCACAACAACAGTTCAGGAAAATCCCAACTCTGCCCATACGCGTACTGCCCATGCCATACGCGTATTGCCCAGACCTGGCCAACTCCATACGCGTAATGCCTACTCTCTTACGCGTATTGCGCATTTCCTCGCCCAACTCATACGCGTACCACCTATCCCATACGCGTACGCTACGCGTAACAACTCCCAATTACGCGTACCAACAGAGACCAATTCACGTTCAAAATGCCATCTTTTCCACCCATACGCGTAAGGCTTCCCCCCATACGCGTACCAACATCTCATACGCGTATTGCCTAGTGCCATACGCGTATGACCAGAGACCAGAGCTCTCAGATCTGCAATGGCTTTCTCTGCTACGAGACCTATCCAATCCAACCTTCTACAGTCCAAATTTCACACACAATTCATTCATATCATCTAACACGAATCATACACTTTCGATTTCACAAATTTCTAACCTTTCTACCTCTAATTCCTACGAATTTCGTCAATTATAATCCAAATTTTCGTTCATCTCAAAAGTTCACAAATTCAACATATATCATCCAATCAGAGGTAAAACAATGGTCTATTACTACCCAGTACATATCATCCCATAATACCCGTTAATCGATGATAAACCCCCCTTACCTGAGTAATCCGGCAAATTCCGCAGCTTCAAGCTCCTCCTCTTCTCTTGCTCTGCCTTTTGCCCTTTCTGCCTCTTTTCCCTTTTCACGTGAAAACCTTTTTCCAAAAATTGGGACTTTTTATTATTCCAACTTATATACTCCAATAATATTATTCCACTAAATAATTATCCCAATAATTATTATTCCAAAATAATAATAATAATTCAAATATTCTAATTAAATTAATAAACATATTATTAATTTAATTTAAATAAATACATATTATTATCGGGGTGTTACAACTCTCCCCCACTAAAAGAGTTTTCGTCCTCGAAAACATACCTCAAGCGAACAACTCCGGATAAGACTCCTTCATCTGACTCTCGAGTTCCCAAGTCACATTGCCACCTGCTGGTCCTCCCCAAGCTACCTTCACCAAGGCAATCTCTTTACCCCGCAACTGCTTCAACTCTCGATCCTCAATCCTCATAGGTGATGTTTCAACAGTCAGGTTATCTCTCACCTGTACATCATCTACTTGGACAACATGCGACGGGTCATGAATGTATCTCCTCAACTGAGACACATGAAAAACATCATGCAAATTCGCAAGCGACGGTGGTAAGGCGATACGATAGGCTACCTCTCCTATCCTCTCCAAAATCTGATAGGGACCAATAAATCGAGGTGTCAACTTCTTCGTCTTCAAAGCTCGACCAACACCAGTTATCGGAGTAACACGAAGAAACACATGATCTCCCTCTTGGAACTCAAGTGACTTCCTCCTCTTATCATGATAACTCTTCTGACGACTCTGAGCAATTCTCATCTTCTCCTGAATCATCTTAATCTTTTCTGTAGTTTGTTGAACAATTTCCGGTCCAACCACAGCACCCTCACCGGACTCATACCAACATAAAGGTGTCCGACATCTCCTACCATACAAAGCTTCAAACGGTGCCATACCGATGCTCGAATGAAAACTATTGTTGTAGGTAAACTCAATCAAAGGCAAATAACAATCCCAAGCACCTCCTTTTTCCAAAACACAAGCTCTCAAAAGATCTTCTAATGACTGAATCGTCCTCTCAGTCTGTCCATCAGTCTGCGGATGATATGCAGAACTCAATCTCAGCTTAGTTCCCAAAGCCCTCTGCAAACCTTCCCAGAACTTCGATGTAAATCTAGGATCTCTGTCCGAAACAATACTAGACGGAATACCATGCAAACTTACAACCTTCTCAATATACAACTCAGCCAACCTCTCTAACGGATAATCCATTCTGATCGGAATGAAATGAGCCGACTTCGTCAATCTATCAACAATCACCCAAATAGCCTCAAAATTCTTACTTGTTCTCGGCAAACCAGAAACAAAATCCATACTGATACTATCCCACTTCCACTCTGGAATAGCCAACGGTTGCATTAGCCCAGACGACTTCTGGTGCTCAATCTTTGACTTCTGACAAGTCAAACAGGAATACACAAAACTTGCAATTTCTCTTTTCATTCCCGGCCACCAAAATAATCTTTTCAAATCATGATACATCTTCGTAGCCCCAGGATGAATACTCAAGCCACTACGATGTCCTTCCTCCAGAATACTCTTCTTAAGTTCGGTCACATCCGGAATACACACCCGACTACCAAATTTTAAAATACCATTCTCATCAACTCTGAATTCGCCACCTTGACCTTGATTCACTAAAGTCAACTTATCCACCAAAAGCATATCAGATTTCTGACCCTCTCTAATCTCATCCAGAATCCCACTTGTTAACTTCAACATTCCCAATTTAACACTATTGTGAGTACTCTCACACACCAAACTCAAGTCTCTAAACTGTTCAATTAAATCCAATTCCTTAACCATTAACATAGACATATGCAATGATTTCCGACTCAATGCATCAGCCACCACGTTTGCTTTACCCGGATGGTAATTCAAACCAAAGTCATAATCCTTCAGGAACTCTAACCATCTCCTCTGTCTCATATTCAGCTCCTTCTGATCAAACAAATACTTTAAACTCTTATGGTCACTGAAAACCTCAAATCTTGATCCATACAAATAATGCCTCCACAACTTCAGAACAAATACCACAGCTGCCAACTCTAAATCGTGTGTCGGATAGTTCCTCTCATGAACCCTTAGCTGTCTCGAAGCATAAGCTATAACCTACTTATTCTGCATCAACACACCACCTAAACCCAACAATGAAGCATCACAATAAACCTCGAATAGTTCCGACGAACTCGGTAATATCAGGATAGGAGCAGTAGTCAACCTTCTCTTTAACTCTTGGAAACCTTCTTCACACTTTGAGTCCCAAACAAATGCTTGCCCCTTTCTAGTCAACATCGTCAACGGTAACGCCAACTTAGAAAATCCCTCAATGAATTTCCTATAATAACCAGCCAAACCAAGAAAACTTCGAATCTCAGCAACAGACTTCGGAGCTTCCCACTTAGATACCGCTTCTATCTTAGAAGGATCAACAGCAACACCACCTCTTGAAATCACATGACCAAGAAAACTAACCTCTCCTAACCAAAATTCACATTTAGAGAGTTTAGCAAATAACTTCTTTTCTCGCAGAACTCCCAAAACCACTCTCAAATGTTCCGCATGCTCTTCTTCAGATTTCGAATACACCAAAATGTCATCAATAAACACTACCACAAACTGATCTAGATACGGATGGAAAATTCTATTCATATACTCCATAAATACTCCAGGCGCATTAGTCACACCAAAAGGCATTACAGAATACTCATAATGTCCATACCTTGTTCTGAAAGCAGTCTTCTGAATATCCTCAGTTTTCACACGTATCTGATGATACCCAGATCTCAAGTCTATTTTGCTGAACACACTAGCACCAACCAATTGATCCATCAAATCATCAATCCTCGGTAAAGGATACCGATTCTTGATCGTCACTTTATTCAGTTGCCTGTAGTCCACACACAACCTCATAGTACCTTCTTTCTTCTTAACCAACAACACTGGTGCACCCCACGGTGACACACTCGGACGAATGAATTCCTTATCCAACAGATCTTCCAATTGACTCTTCAATTCAGCTAACTCAACAGCAGACATACGGTACGGAGCCATCGATATCGGTCTAGTACCAGGTACCAAATCAATCGAGAACTCAACTTCACGCTCTGGTGGCAATTCATTCACTTCTTCCGGAAACACATCAGGAAAATCACACACCACAGCGAGATCGCCAATCACCAGTTTATCTTTAGCCTCCAAAGTCGCTAGCAGCATAAACAACTCTGCCCCATCAGCTACTTCCTCATTCACTTGCCTTGCTGATAGAAACAAACTCTTTCCTTCCTCAATCTCAGGAAATATCACAGTCTTATCAAAACAGTTGATAGAAACCCGGTTAAACACCAACCAGTTCATACCCAAGATAACATCAATCTGCACTAATGGAAGACACACAAGGTCTATCCCAAAGTCTCTACCAAAAATACTCAAGGGACAACTTAGACAAACTGAAGTAGTAGTTACTGAACCCTTCGCAGGAGTATCAATCACCATACTTCCAAACATCTCAGATATTTCTAACTTAAGCTTCACAGCACAATCCAAAGATATAAAAGAATGAGTAGCACCTGTGTCAATAATAGCTACAAGAGGAAAGCCATTAATATAACACGTACCTCGGATCAAACGATCATCTGCAGAAGTCTCAGAACCTGATAAAGCAAAAACCTTGCCTCCTGACTGATTCTCTTTCTTCGGCTTAGGACACTGTGGACTGATATGACCCAACTCTCCACAGTTAAAACAAGTCACAGTCTTCAACCGGCAATCTGCAGCTAAATGACCACCTTTTCCACACTTGAAACACTTCTTCTCATTACTGGTACACTCATGGATACGATGTCCAGCCTGACCACATCTGTAACACTTAGCAGGAGCACTAGAGTCTCCCCCACTAGGCCTCTTCATCCCACTCAGTCTCTGAAAACCTTTGCCAGCTGCATACGGTTTTCCACGATCAATCTGATTCTTGCCTTTCCTATCAACCCTTTGCTGATAGCTCTCTGCTCTAGCCTTGGAATCCTGTTCGAAAATCCTGCAACAGTCAACCAAATCAGAAAACACTCTAATCCTTTGATACCCAATCGCCTGCTTGATCTCGGGACGCAACCCGTTCTCAAACTTCACACATTTGTAAAATTCCCCAGTAGCCTCAGCATAGGGAGTATAATACTTAGACAACTCTGTGAACTTGGCAGCATACTCAGTAACAGACCTGTTACCCTGCTTCAATTCCAAGAACTCAATTTCTTTCTTTCCTCTGACATCCTCGGGAAAATACTTCCTCAGAAATCTCTCTCTGAACACAGTCCAAGTAATCTCAGCATCTCCAGCAGCTTCCAACTCAGTGCGGGTAGCAACCCACCAATCATCAGCTTCTTCTGACAGCATATGTGTACCGAACCTGACCTTCTGGTTATCAGCACACTCAGTTACTCTGAAGATCCTCTCTATCTCCTTCAACCACTTCTGAGCACCATCTGGATCGTATGCTCCTTTGAACATTGGAGGATTGTTCTTCTGGAACTCACTCAACTGACGAGCAGCTCCCATTCCCACAACATTCGGATTTCCTCCAAGTACTCCAGCTAGCATACCCAGAGCCTCAGCAATTGCAGCATCATCTCTACCTCTTCCAGCCATCTCTATTCTGAAAACCCAAACAAGCTAAATAAATAAGTACTGATAGGGTTACACAACACCTATCCCGTACAGGGGAAGCAGAATAACTACGACTCGACACGACCGACTATGCTCTGATACCACTAATGTAACACCCTTCTAAATACCCCAAATTATTATAATTAAAATACACATATATTCATCAGAGTAATTATGCCCCGAAGGGTGTCACACAATCATTTCACTACATTCATCAAATCTCCTGTCATGCTCATTTATTTAAATCAAAATAAGGTCTTTTGCATAATTCGCAGCGGAATCAAATTCAACATCAATGTAAAACATGTAACACTATACATGTAAATCATCCAACAACCAATATCAAATTAATTAAAACATCCCCTCCCGATGTTACATCTATCAGAGCATGACCCATAAGAACTACTCTAGACTCCAAGCATTAGCTTCTACTCAACTCATTTCTCGTTACCTGAAAAATAGGCGTAAGGGTGAGTTCCTCAATCAATATAATAAGCATTATAGAACAACATGTAATACTAAGTAATTAACACATTAATTCACCCTAACCAGACTACACACTCAGCAACGGCAGTATCCGTTCAAACATCATATTCAACAATAACATATAGCATATATATAATCTCAACCCTACTCAACATCAACAACACAACACACAACACACATATAATACTGGAATACATCCATTCATATTATATGCCATACATTTATTATGCAATGAGACTCTATGCATGCGGTACCGACTATTTGTGAACATATAGTTCAACCTCACCGTCCAAATCCAGGCACGACTACCAAGCTCACTAGTCCCACTCATTTGAGACATAGTGACTCACTCACTAATTCCTCACCATGGGAATTAGCTACCACCCCAAATGGGCCATGAAATGCACGCTAATCACCTAGCATGCAAACATCAGCAACAACAATCAAATGATATACTCACTAATTCCTCACCATGGGAATTAGCTACCACCCCAAATGGGCCACAACATGCATGCTAATCACCTAGCAATGCAACATCAACAATAATCAAGAATAGACACATGCTCACACTCTAAGCCATAATACAGTCTATTCACAAACGTATACATTCACATCATCATGTATACCATCACACATTATCAACATAATTAATCACAAAAGCACATCATATCATGCCACATAATCAACCACAGTATTAGCCCGCTCTACTAATACCTATACCACTCAAAACAACGGGAAATGATCCCTACAACATCATATCTCAGCTAAGTACATCACTCAGCCTAAACAACCAAAAACTGCACAACAACAGTTCAGGAAAATCCCAACTCTGCCCATACGCGTACTGCCCATGCCATACGCGTATTGCCCAAACCTGGCCAACTCCATACGCGTAATGCCTACTCTCTTACGCGTATTGCGCATTTCCTCGCCCAACTCATATGCGTACCACCTATCCCATACGCGTACGCTACGCGTAACAACTCCCCATTACGCGTACCAACAGAGACCAATTCACGTTCAAAATGCCATCTTTTCCACCCATACGCGTAAGGCTTCCCCCCATACGCGTACCAACATCTCATACGCATATTGCCTAGTGCCATACGCGTATGACCAGAGACCAGAGCTCTCAGATCTGCAATGGCTTTCTCTGCTACGAGACCTATCCAATCCAACCTTCTACAGTCCAAATTTCACACACAATTCATTCATATCATCTAACACGAATCATACACTTTCGATTTCACAAATTTCTAACCTTTCTACCTCTAATTCCTACGAATTTCGTCAATTATAATCCAAATTTTCGTTCATCTCAAAAGTTCACAAATTCAACATATATCATCCAATCAGAGGTAAAACAATGGTCTATTACTACCCAGTACATATCATCCCATAATACCCGTTAATCGATGATAAACCCCCCTTACCTGAGTAATCCGGCAAATTCCGCAGCTTCAAGCTCCTCCTCTTCTCTTGCTCTGCCTTTTGCCCTTTCTGCCTCTTTTCCCTTTTCACGTGAAAACCTTTTTCCAAAAATTGGGACTTTTTATTATTCCAACTTATATACTCCAATAATATTATTCCACTAAATAATTATCCCAATAATTATTATTCCAAAATAATAATAATAATTCAAATATTCTAATTAAATTAATAAACATATTATTAATTTAATTTAAATAAATACATATTATTATCGGGGTGTTACATCTACCATGCTGGTGCTCCCGGCCACGACGTGGAGAATTGCTATCCTTTGAAGACCAAGGTCCAGGACCTTGTGAGGTGTGGCATTTTGTGTTTCGAGGACGTAGGTCCTAACGTGAAGAAGAACCCATTGCCCGAGCATGGGAAATCTATTAACATGGTCTAGGGTTGCCCTGGCAAGTACAAGGTCAAATATGTCAGTCATATTCGACAGTCTCTTATCGAAATGCATCGTTTACTATGTGATTACAGTCACTATGAGCACGACCATGATAGATGTCGAGTCTGCTCTGTTAATTGATTGGGTTGTCGCCAGGTGCGTAAAGATCTTCAGGAAATGCTGGATGAGGGAGTTATTGAGATTCTTCAGAATAGGAACGTTGACAAAGATGAACCTGAGGTCAACGTGATTTCCCCAGTATTCCGGATGCCCGAGCCTGTTATCATCAAGTATGATGGTAGCAAGCAGAAGGCTTCTCCTGCCCTGATCATTACGCCTGCCGGTCCTGTGCCATACTCTTCCGAAAAAGCAATCCCCTTTCGTTACAACGTTGTTGCTGTAGAAGGAGAGAAGGAAGTGCCTTTGCCTTCCTCATCTGTGGTGAACATCACTGATGTAAGTGGTTTGACCCGCAGCGGTCGTGTATTTTCAGCACCACCGAAACCTCAAGCTAATGTTGATTTTGTTGAACGCCCGATTGGGAATGCGGTGAATTCTCCGAATCCGACACTTGTTGTTAAACCCTCCTCTGTACTAAAAACTCCTACTTCTGTTGGCCCTAGTGGCAATGAGAAATAAGACGGTGATGAGATGCTGAGGCTCATCAAGAAGAGTGAGTACAATGTTGTAGACCAGCTTCTACAAACGCCATCCAAGATATCCGTGTTATCATTACTTCTGAATTCAGAACCACATAGAGAGGCTCTGCAGAAAGTTTTGGATGTGGCATATGTAGATCATGATGTCACAATAGAGCAATTCGATAGCATTGTTGCAAACATTACCGCTTGTAAAAATTTGAGTTTCTGTGACTCTGATCTTCCTGAGGAGGGAAGAGACCACAACTTGGCATTACACATCTCCATGAACTGTAAAGACGACGCCATGTCCAATATGCTGGTGGACACTGGGTCATCCCTGAATGTATTGCCGAAGTCCACTCTTACGAAGCTGACATATCAAGGGCCTCCCATGAGACAGAGTGGAGTAGTTGTGAAGGCTTTCGATGGGTCGCGTAAGACTGTGATTGGGGAAGTTGATCTTCCAATCAAAATTGGACCAAGTGATTTCCAGATTACCTTCCAGGTTATGGACATTCACCCATCGTACAACTGTCTCTTAGGCAGACCATGGATTCACGAGGCTGGCGCCGTGACATCCACCCTACACCAGAAGCTGAAATTTGTGAAGAATAAGAAACTGGTAGTGGTAGGGGGAGAAAAGGCTCTCCTGGTTAGCCACTTGTCTTCCTTCTCGTATATAGATGCTGAGGATGAAGTTGGAACTCCTTTCCAAGCTTTATCTATAGTTGAGCCTGTTGAGAAGAGAACTCCTTCATTTGCTTCCTACAAAGATGCAAAGTTGGCCATCGAGTGTAGTGCAACTGCTGGTTTAGGAAAAATGATCGGGCTAGAAGACAACAAGTCCCAGGCTGGCATAGGCTTTTCTTCTGGAGTCTTAAACGCGCAAGGGCTATTCGAGAGTGGAGGTTTTATCCATACTGATCAGGATGAAGAAGCTGCTGCTGTCTTGGAAGAGGATGCAGAGGATTCCGACAATTTCATCATCCCTGGAGGGATCAGCAACAATTGGGTCGCTGTGGATATTCCTACAGTTATCCACAAGTCAACATAATGATCACTTTGTTTAAAAACCCTTCTCCCATGCCAAAAGGAGGAGTGATGACATTGTTGGCAACATAAATACAATGATATTTTCATTCAATAAATTCATGTTAAATGTTTGTTTTTCCAATTATTTTCCCTTTTCGCTTTTTGCATGAAATTGGTGATCACATAAAACCCTAAAAAATAGAATAAAATCAATCTTTTCATCTGCATAATGATTTGCCTTGTTTGAATTCTAAAGCTTTTCATATCCAAAATCATTATGCAGGTTGATTTCTAGACCCATTGAACATAATGACCCAACACCATCTCCCAATTTAGAATTCCCTGTATTTGAGGCAGAGGAAGATGATGTTGAAGAGATTCCTGATGAGATCACCCGACTACTTGAGCATGAAGAGAAGATCATTCAGCCACATCTTGAGAATCTGGAAACAGTCAACTTGGGGTCTGAAGATTGTGTGCGAGAGGTCAAGATTGGGGCACTCCTGGAAGAATCTGTTAAGAAGGGGTTGATTGAATTGCTACAAGAATATGCCGATGTCTTCGCCTGGTCATATGAAGACATGACTGGTCTAGATACTGATATTATGCAACATTTCCTGCCTTTGAAGCCTGAGTGCGTGCATGTGAAGCAGAAGCTCAGAAGAACTCATCCTGAGATGGTGATGAAGATCAAAGAGGAAGTTCAGAAGAAAATTGATGCGGGGTTTCTGGTGACTTCTACATATCCTCAATGGGTGGCCAATATTGTGCCTGTGCCTAAGAAAGATGGAAAAGTCCGAATGTGTGTGGATTATAGAGATTTGAATAAAGCTAGTTCGAAAGACGATTTCCCTCTACCACACATTGATATGTTGGTAGACAATACATCTAAATTCAAAGTCTTCTCATTTATGGATGGATTTCCCGGATATAATCAGATTAAGATGGCACCCGAGGATATGGAGAAGACAACATTCATCATACCTTGGGGAACATTATGTTATCGAGTGATGCCCTTCGGTTTGAAGAACGCCGGAGCCACGTATCAACGAGCTATGACTACCTGTTTCATGATATGATGCACAAGGAGATTGAGGTATATGTTGATGATATGATTGCTAAGTCAAGAACGGAAGTTGAACATGTAGAGCACCTGTTGAAACTTTTTCAGCATCTGAGGAAGTATAAGCTTCGTCTGAATCCCAACAAGTGTACATTTGGAGCCCGTTCTGGCAAGTTATTGGGTTTCATCGTCAGTGAAAGAGGTATTGAGGTTGATCCTGCGAAGGTCAAAGCAATACAAGAGATGCCTGCGCCCAAAACTGAGAAGCAAGTCCGAGGTTTTCTTGGCCGCTTGAATTATATTTCCAGATTCATATCCCACATGACTGCCACATGTACGCCGATATTCAAGCTCCTTCGGAAAGATCAGTCTCATGATTGGATCGAGGATTGCCAGAAAGCCTTTGACATTATTAAAGAGTATCTGTCCAAGCCTCCGGTCCTGTCTCCGCCTGTGGAAGGAAGACCATTGATTATGTATCTGACTGTTCTTGAAGATTCTATGGGTTGTGTCCTTGGTCAGCAAGATGAATCAGGAAAGAAAGAGTATGATATCTACTACCTGAGTAAGAAGTTCACTGATTGTGAGTCTCGATACTCAATGCTTGAGAAAACATGTTGTGCTTTGGCTTGGGCTGCTAAGCGCTTACGCCAGTATATGATAAATCATACGACTTGGTTGATATCCAGAATGGATCCAATCAAGTATATATTTGAGAAACCTGCTTTAACTGGGAGGATTTCCCGTTGGCAGATGTTGTTGTCTGAGTATGATATTGAGTATCGAGCTCAGAAAGCTATTAAAGGTAGTATCTTGGCTGACCACTTGGCACACCAGCCGATCGAAGATTATCAGTCAGTTCAATATGACTTCTCGAATGAGGAGATTTTGTATTTGAAAATAAAAGATTGTGATAACCCTACACTCGATGAAGGGCCAGAGCCTGGTTCCAGATGGAGTATGGTATTTGATGGCGCTGTAAATCAGTATGGAAATGGTATTGGGGCAGTGATTATCACCCCTCAGGGCGCACATATTCCTTTTACAGCAAGGCTAACTTTCAAATACACGAATAATATGGCTGAGTATGAGGCCTGTATTATGGGATTGAAGGAATGCATTGATCTTAGGATCAAGTATCTTGATGTTTACGGTGATTCAGCCCTCGTTGTCAATCAGATTAAGGGTGAGTGGGAAACGAATCAGCCTGGTCTCATTCCATATAGGGATTATGCGAGGAGGATTTCAACGTTCTTTACTGAGGTTGACTGTCACCATATTCCTCGAGATGAGAATCAGATGGCGGATGCTCTTGCTACGCTGGCTTCGATGATTGTGGTTAAATTGTGGAATGAAGTTCCCAATATCACCGTGTTGCGCTTGGATAGACCAGCTCATGTATTTGCAGTAGAAGAAGTGAAAGATGATAAGCCATGGTATTATGATATCAAGTGTTTCCTTCAAAGCCAAACTTACCCACCTGGGGCATCTGTGAAAGATAGGAAGACTTTGAGGAAATTGTCAGGCAGTTTCTATCTCAATGGTGATGTGCTTTACAAGAGTAATTTTGACATGGTCCTGCTCAGATGCGTGGATAGACACGAAGCAGACCTGTTGATGACCGAGGTCCATGAGGGTTCATTTGGTACTCATTCCAATGGACATGCCATGGCTAGAAAGATGTTGAGAGCAGGCTACTATTGGCTGACAATGAAGTCTGACTGCTGCAAATATGTAAAGAAATGCCATAAGTGTCAGATTTGCGCGGATAAGATTCATATTCCCCCGACACTTCTGAATGTGATTTCATCACCATGGCCCTTATCCATGTGGGGAATTGACATGATTGGCATGATTGAACCGAAAGCGTCCAATGGACACAGATTTATTCTCGTAGCAATTGATTACTTCACCAAGTGGGTTGAAGCGGCGTCATACACAAATGTGACCAGGCAGGTTGTCGTAAAGTTTATCAAGAATCAACTCATATGCTGATATGGTGTGCCAGATAAGATCATTACTGATAATGGATCTAACTTGAACAACAAGATGATGAAAGAGCTGTGTAGTGAGTTCAAGATAGCACATCATAATTCTTCTCCTTACAGACCAAGATGAATGGGGTTGTTGAAGCTGCTAATAAGAACATCAAGAAAATTATCCAGAAGATGGTTGTTACGTACAAGGATTGGCATGAGATGCTGCCATTTGCTTTGCATGGATATCGTACTTCTGTCCGCACTTCAACAGGGACAACCCCTTTCTCTCTTGTTTATGGCATGGAGGCTGTACTCCCAGTAGAGGTGGAGATCCCATCAATGAGAGTCTTGATGGAAGCCAAGTTGACTGATGCTGAATGGGTTCAGAGTCGTTATGACCAGTTGAATCTGATTGAAGAGAAGAGATTGACTGCCATGTGCCACGGTCAATTATATCAACAAAGAATGAAGAAAGCTTTTGATAAGAAGGTCAAGCCTCGTGTGTTTCGAGAAGGTGACCTTGTGCTCAAGAAAGTCTTGTCTTTCGCGCCCGATTCCAGGGGCAAGTGGACTCCAAACTATGAAGGTCCATATGTTGTTAAGAGAGCCTTTTCAGGCGGTGCTTTGATACTTACAACTATGGATGGGGAGGATTTCACTCGTCCTGTAAATTCAGATGCAGTCAAGAAATACTTCGCCTAAAATAAAAAAACAGAATAACTCGCTAAGTTGAAAACCCGAAAGGGTGGCTTAGGAAAAAATGAGCGTCTCGGTGGATTGAAAACCCGAAAGGGCGGTCCAGGCAAAAGTTAGAGACATAAAAAAATACGTATATATGCATCCCGCTAGATTGAGTACCTCATCCTAGGGCAATCTAGGCAAAAATTAGGGATTTGGCAAGTAACTGCATCCTGACAAGAATTTGTTCTACAACTGTCATCCATCAGGGATGCCCGCTCAGTCGTCATCAACTGAAGCTTCAAATACATGGGATTTGGAATTGGTGGAGAAATGGTCATTATGTTCAATGTAGCCCCTTTTCCAATATATATCACCGATTTCAAAATTTGTAAAGATCTATGGAGTCTTGCCATTTGCAGACTACCATTCCATCCAATAAATTTGAGCCTTCATCCAATTATTTGCACTCTTATTTGTTTATATTCAACAAATGTTTCACATGCTTTAATTGAGAATATCATTATTTTAAAACAATCAAATTTTATAAATTGTTTTTAAACAAAATGGACATTCACAATGATGAAAGGATACTTAAGAAATTCTTAGTGCTCTCCCAAGAGTGGTATGATCCCCAACAGGGTAAGACATTCGTTCATATTTGTAGCACCTCAAATTTGCACCCATCATTGTACATACATTCTCATATTAGGTCATAGCATAACATGGTCCACTGCATAGCATTGCATTGTCCCAGTTGCCTCAAGTGCAAGCCAATCAAGAAATTAGGTCAAACTGGTCAGGAGATCAGTCAGTCAAGCAAGCAAGCACGAATTCCATTGAGCCAAGGCCTTAGGGTTGGTCCAACATGTTCACATGACTTGAGGATCCATTTGAAGTGTTTTGGTCAAGGATTGGATGTTCAGAAGTCATCAGTCAATGCACAGTCAGTCAGAAACCCTAAAAGTCAACTGTTGGTCAACTGTCCATTTAATCAGGGATTTGATGATGGAAATTGGTTTGAGAGGTCTCATTCATGTCCATATAGTCCTCATATATCATGTCAAACACCATCATGGAAGAATTTGAAGCCAGATCAGAAATTTCCAAAAATGGAAACTGGACCTGTAACTCAAACTTACCAAAAATGGAAAGTCTTGATCCTCAAACTTACATCATGATACAAGCTTCAAATGAATTTTTGCCCAACATGAAAGTTGAAGATCTTGTTCTCCCATTTCCAAAAAGTCCAAGAACACTCAATTCCCATGTGTGGTTGGCAAGTTATGATCAATTCATTTTCAAAAATTCTTGAACTTCAAAAGGCCATATCTCTCAAACCATTTGGCCAAATTGGGTGGGGTTTTTTCCTACAAGTCACATTTGATCCCCTCTTTCCAAAAATGTAACTTTCATGTACCAAAACATCACCATGCAAAATGGCATTTTTGAACTTGCCTTAATTAATTTCAAGTGAGTGGAATTTTGACTTTTCAAAATAATCATTTCTAATCAATTCTACCATTCAAATATGATCTGAAAATGCATTTGAGACTTGTTGGAAGCCCATTCTTATGCAGTACACATAGCCATCACCTAGTTGCTTGAAAATTGGAAAAAAGTACATCTTTCAACCACTCTATCCCACATTTTCATGAAGCTTTGATTTGTACTCATCAAACAGCAGAGATATAACATATTTTCTGTAAAACAAACCCTAGTAGCAGCAGCCATAACACAAAAATCATTCACTCCCTAAAAAATTCATTCTTGGCCATTTCTCAAAATCTGTCAAAAACTCCAAAGAGATTAAGCCCTGCCTTGCCTAAAACAACATCCAAGCCACATTGTGAAGACATTGCAACCATCTTTCTCCAACTGGAAGGAGTTCTTGCACGACTGTTTTCTTCACACATCATCCATGGCAGAAGTTGTTTGAAGCCATTCCAAGCTATTGCAAGCCAAAGAACCTTCACCAACCATCATTTGGAGGTCCATAGGGGAGCTGTTTCGTGCTTACAACACCAAAACAACACTGTTTCTCCATTGGATTCAAAAATAAGTAAGATTTCGAATTCTCTTTTTTCCAAAATCATGGTATGTAATGCGTAGATCTCTTTATCCTGATCACACTGAGCTTTGAATGGTTGAAAATGGTTTGGTATTTTGCAAGTTATGTTGAGTTGAAGTTTCACATCCAAACTTGTTTTTGCTTATTTCTTTTGTTTAACTTGATTTGATGAAAATGGAGTTTGGAATGTTGATGGGTGTTGCTTGATGATCATTTGTGTGTGTTCAATTGGTATTTTTGGGACCTTTTGGGTTTTCTGGAAAAATCACGTTGAAGGTGATGAAGAACACCTTGCTGTTTTTGGTTGCTGCGTTTTTCCTGCGGATTTTCCTGCGACCTTCATAGCCAGCCGCGGATTTTCCTGCGGATTTCATGTGTTAGGGTTTCGCCTGGGCCGCGCCTCTTTTCCATTTGAAACTGACCAATCACGTTATTTCATTTTCTTTGCCAAAACGCGGTCGTTTGGATTAGTGGATGGCTTATTTACAAAAATGCCATTCGTGGCATGTGACACATTGAATTAAGTTATTTCTTTTCCATTTTAATTTCATTTGATCATCCAACTTGCAAAAATCATAACTTGTTCATTTTAATTCCAAATTTCATGGGATTTTTTGCATCATGTTCATCACAATCTCTAGTTTTTTATCATATTTTTTCCAGATTTTTTTGATGAGTGGATTTTAACTGGTATTAGGGTTTGTGACATGTATGCATTTTTTTGTACACTTTGCCAAAACATTTGTGAAATGGTGATACTTTATCCAATGGCTCCCAAATTGTTTGTGCTTAAACTAGACACACTCATGGTGATTTTGGTGTAGAGTTTGTGAATTTATCATTGCTGGTTTGTGAGATATGATTTTCTGAATTAGGGTGTGACAATTTGTGTCACACCATTGATGTCCAACTTGATGATTTTCATTACCATGCTTCTTGACCTCAAATTGATCTGATTTTTTGCATGAACCTACTCTTGTATGTCTAGTTTACATGTGAATTTTCTTGGAATTATTTGAGGCATTTCCTAATTGTTTGGGAATTTCTCCCCTGTTTGGTCTTATGTTGACTTTTTGTGACACATGTTCCCATTTCATTTGTGAAATTCTCATACTTTATTGGATGGACATGAAATTTTACATGAGATAACTAGACACCCCAATCTTTGCCATGGTGTTAGTCCCATTCATTTATCATACACCATCTCTGACTTATGATTTTTCTAAGTTGATGCATGTTTGGCTGACTTCTTTGAGCATGTCCAAAATTGCTTTGACTTTCTGATTTTTATTGACTGCCTTCCACTTGTCCAAATGAGATGAAATTTGACATGCTTACCATGCTATGGATTGTGATTGATCATGATTTATTTGGTGATTTTTGGAAATGTTTTAGTTTGCTTTTGAGTTAAGTCTTGCTGTTGACTTCTATGGGCTTCTAAATGCCATGCTCTGACCTAATTTGTTCATGAAATGATGATGATGATTGATATGAATGTGAACCCAATTGAGTTTGTTTCTTGAATGTTTAAACTTGACTTTGATTGGATATCCCTTGCTGTTTTGACTTTCTTATTCTCTTTTGACCCTAGGCTTGCCCTAGTGGTCCTGTTACTCACTTTTGAGCTTGTGTTTTCAGGTTGACCAACAAATGACCAATGAGACCAACTCTTTTTGATTGAGCTTGCTTAAATATCATTGTCTAACTTGTTTGTTTTGTAGGTGGCTTGGCTCACATGCCTTAAGCCTTGTGCCTTGCATATCCATTTGCCTCCAATTAACTGTTGGTGTCTGTTTCTTTTTGCTTTGTTTTGGAGTTGCGTACTAACATCTGCTTGACTATTTCAGGTGCTTTTAGTTGCTTAGTTCCTCGTGAACTTTTGCTTTGCTTTGCTTGTATAAGCAACTTGCTTGAGGTATAATTTCTCATCTCCATGTAGTCTGGAAGACCTGGCCTGTTACTTGGCCAGGCAACTGTTTGAAGTCCTCCTTAAGAGGCAATGTTTGTGACTGTTTACATTTGTCCTTGTATAGAGTCAAAGACCTCCTAAGTGAAGAGGCAATTGGCAGAACCCAAGGGATAAGCAACCTATCCCCTGCTATTCAGTGTGTCATCTGCTTTGCTCACACCACTGTGTTGATGCATTGCAGATACAAACCCAAGATCTTGTACAATTGTACAGTTGAGTCAGTATTAAATGTGTAGAAGGGTTCCCACTTTCTGAACCCACACATTCTTGTCTTAAGCTCTCCCAGGCCAGGGATAAGAGCTGTGAAGCCTTATCTTCACTCACCTTTCATCTGCTTCACCTTAGCCCCTCAATGGCAAGGTTAAGAGCACATTCACCCAGTTCCAGAGGTTTGTTTGTTGAGGTTGATATGACCCCTCGACTAAAACCTAACCCTTGTTTGAGCCACTTGCTTGTGTATAGTGTGTGCTATCTGTGCTTGTATGTTTGTTTGACTTGCTTCCTGTGCAAGTTAGGGTTAGTTTAGACTTGCTTCCTGTGCAAGTTAGGTTTTGCTTGGCTTGCTTCCTGTGCAAGTTAAGTGTGTGTGTGGCTTGCTTCCTGTGCGAGTCATGTTTAGGATAGTCTGGCTCCCTGTGCCAGTTAGCAAGAAACCTTAACTTAGGGATGATTTGCATGATAACATCTAGGCTCGAGTCGTAGTCTCCCTAGTTGTGTCTCCCTCTGTTATCTGGTTAGGCTAGTCCTTTATCCCTCCGTAGGGGAACTACGTCGCCCTGATCCTCATACCAGATGAGGTACGTAGGCAGGAGATGAGCAGATCTCTCCGGGCGCCCGTGTCTTTGTTTTATCCTGTTGTGTGCTTGGAAGCTGATGTAAGTCCCTCGAGTGGCAGTTAGGTTCCAGTGTGCGTGTGTTTTGGTTCGGATGCTGATATAAGTCCAGTGATTGGCATTCAGGCTCCATGTTTGCCTTCTTGAGTGCGTTTTGGTTCGGATGCTGATGTAAGTCCAGTGATTGGCATTCAGGCTCCACGTTTGCCTTTGCCTGTGTTTGTTTGTGTGCGTGTCAGCCGAGCTACGATTGCTCTGATTCTTCTCTCGTCCGAGAAGATACGTATGCATAGGATGCGATATCCTAGCGAGCATGTGTCGTTTCCCCAGTCCGAACTACTTCGACTCTGATGTCTATGCCTGATAGACTAAGTAGGCCCAGGATACGATATCTTGCCGAGTCAGTTTCAGTCAGTTTCTTTGGTCTCCTTCAGCCAGTGTGTGTGTGTTTGAGCAGTTGAAGGAAGTAGAAATGGACGATGTAAGGTGTGGAGCACCCCGTCTGGCAGTTGAAACCGTCCAGGTAGAGAAGGCCCTTGTTGCTGAGAAAGAGAAGAAGTTGTCCATTTCTTCTTATAAGCAAGCTCTGGAAGTGGTGAGAAACAAAGAGGCGCAAGGCTGGGGAAGGATCATTGACATCGTGATGAAAGCAGACATGTTTGGGGTCGGATATCAGCCGGATTTAGAGTCGTCTAGACCAAACAGAGGATGTCGTCCGCCGTACACCTTCGTCAGTGCAGGGATGTTGGATCCTGGTCATGCCCGTTCAGTAGGTGAGGATGTTGACAGCAACCGCGAGCTTGAGGCGTGGATAAAGTCGTGCGTACCAGGCAACTGGAAGGCCTCCAAGAGCATCACTGTCACTCATCCAGGAGTGTAGTATTTCTGTGTTTTAATCTTGTTTGCATGAAAGCCATACGTTTTGCCCGAAGCGTACTGGTCCATTGTAAGGGCCACCTCATGTGTTTCATTTTGCAACATTTTGCATCAATAATAAATGGATGTTTTTGTAATTAAAAGCAGTGTTCCCTGTCTTTCACTTATTTTGCAGTTTTAAAAAATAAAATAAAAATAAAAATAGAAATGGCAATGTTTTTATTCTCTTTCCTTTTGATTCATTTGGTTCCGACCTTAAAAGTGACTCTCCTGATCTCACCGATAACAATTTGGTTACACCTCTATATGACTTCGACGATCCAAGCTATCATGCCGAGGAAGAAGGCGCAGAAGATTGTGATCAGCTGGAATTAGCCAGGTTGTTGAAACAAGGGGAGAAGGTGATTCAACCGCGCGGGAAGCGAGTCAAATGTCATCCCAGGTACCGCCGAGGTCAGAAGGGAAAGTGAAAGTTGAGGCCGCTTCAGAGGCAAGTCGAGAACAGAATGGTAGCCCTGTTAGAAGAGCAGGTTGATACGTATGCCTGATTGTATTTAGATACACCAGGGCGGAATACCAATGACCTGGGGCACAAGCTACCCTTAAGAGAAGACTGTCCTCCAGTGAAGCGGAAACTGGTGCTGAAAGATGAGAAGGCGTATGGGCCACCAAGATGTGAACAGGGCTAATTTGAAGGATGAATTCCCGGTACTTCACAATGAGGTATTGGTTGATTATATGGCTCAGGTCTCAGTGTTTATCTTCATGGGTGGCTTCTTGGCCAAGACCAGATTGAATTGTTGCCAGATGATATGAAGTAAACCAGGTCCATCACACAAGGGGCACCTTCTTGTTCTAAGTTAATGTCGTTCCGTCACATGAGGCCGGTGCCACGTATCAGAGATCTACGGTGACTTTGTTTCATGAGATGATTCATCGTGAAAGCAAAAGCCATGTTGATGACATGATGGCAAAGTCCCGAACAGAACAGGGGCATCCGTTAGACTTGGGGCAAGTTGGTTGATTGGTTGAGATAACTCACACTATTGAGCCCGAGTCAATATACTTAGGGGGTGCTGTTCATCAAGCTACCGAGGCTTGTTGTGAGTAAATCAGAAGAATCAAGATTGATCCTGCAAAAAAAAAAAAAAAAAAAAAAAAAAAAAAAAAAAAAAAAGAAAAATGCCTGAACCAAAAAAAGGGAAAGAAGAAAAAATCAAACGGTCAGGTAAGGTAATAATTGCCAAGGGGCATTTGAAAAAAAAAGAAATGAATTGCAGGAGCTTCTGATTTCGATACTTCCCAGGAGGATGGTTGTTAGTCTGGTACTTGACAGCCCTCGAGGGGTCTAGGAGGTGCGTACTGAGTTAGCATGACTAGTCTTGTCGAAAAGAGTATGCAATTTACCTAAGCAAAAAGTTTATCGACGGTGAAACAATACACTCACTGTTCGAAAAAACTTGATCTACTTTGGCATAGGCTGCTCGCCGACTGAGACAGTGCATGCTGATTCATACCACTTCGTGGATATCCAAAATGGATTTGGCTAGGTATGTGTTTAAAAAGCTAGCAGCAACCCATGGAAGGTTATCAACCAAGGAAGTTTGAGGTCCCTGATGAGGACATCTCGAGGTACTCAAATCGAAAGATTGAGAGTGACCGATCCCGGAGGAGGGGCCTGGCCCTGAATCCGGACGGATTCCGATGTCTGAGGGGGAAAGAGACGAGGTGGATAAGGTAGTGCTTCCCGGATCACAGTTGGTTGCACCAACAATGGTGGCTGAACATAAAGTCTGTATCCTGGATATTGAACCTATGGACGTGCGTCTACCTGGGGCAGTGTCTTCCTCACAGAAATATGAGAAATCAGAGAAGACTGAATGGATAAAGACTCGGAATGACACGTTGAGCCCAGCTGAAGGAAAAGGCTGACAGTTACCTGGCATGGGGCAGTGGTACCCAGTGAACGAAGCATGTTGTTAACCAAGAAGTGTGACCTCGCGCGTACCACGTGGAAGAATTGGTTGAAAAGGATCCTTCCTCCTCAGACAGATCACAGGGGCAAGTGGACTCCTAACTATGATGGACCGTATATTGTCACCAAGGTTTTTGATGGTGGGGCCTTAATGCTTGCAACTATGGATGGTGAAAACTTCACTTCCCCTGTGAATGCGGACGCAGTTAGAAAATACTTCGTGAAGGAGACCCGCTGGACAAAAAGAATAAAGAGTCCAGGCAAAAATGGGCATCCCGGCGAACCGAGAAAAAGAGAAAGGTTCGGGCAAAAATTAGGGATATAAAAGAAAAGAATTGTACACCCGGCAAGTTGAAAACCCGCAAGGGCGACTTGGGCAAAAAAAGGGTATCCCGGTGGACTGAAACCCGAAAGGGCGGTCCAGGCAAAAGAGGGAATGAAACGAACAACTGCGTCCAGCATGATCGTTTTTGCTCATGATGACTTGGATAGTCTCCGACAGAGATCGATTGAAAGCGTCTTGTTCAGAAGACAGAAAGTGCGGAAAGTCTTGAGGACATATGGGGTGTAACCGAGTTGGAACCCGATGAGATCACGGTTCCGCATTGTCAATAGGATAGATTTTTTCCTTTGTGCGCAATCACCTCTTTCCAGGGTTTGCTTCTTGTGTTTTGCTCAGTTCTGAGCCACCTTTTTTGTTTCAGTCAATAAAATGCGTGTTCAGTCAAATAATTTTGTTTTTATTTTCATTACCGCTTTGATTACGAAAACATCCGTTTACTTTGATAAAGAATATTTGCATTCTGAAACACAGAGGTCCATTCCGAGGCATGCTTATAAGATTGAAATCTGGAAATCCTGCTCGGAGGTTTTGAGTGACCTAAGTGTTAAAACATTGAAACGCCTGGGGCACGCCTGGGGCACGTTTTTTATCTAACGATCTCTTGTGCAGGTACTGTTAGATATCCTCATTCACTTATCGGTGGTACTGTGAACCCCTGTTGACAAAAATCTCGGCAGAGCCTGATCAGGGGCAAGGGATAGTTGAACGGTGAACAGACAGTGAAGGATTACGACGATGGTCCTGGAAAGGTAATCAAGAAGACTCTTCAAAGTCTGATGATTGGAAAGTTTGTATGAATACCAGGAGTTCGATCCCCGTGGAGTACGGACAAAATTGGTAATACAAGATGATGGAGCAGAAAAGTCCAGAAGCGTCTGGGAGTTCGTAAAAGAGGAAAGCCGACACTATGGGTGGACGATGGATGCCGCTGTTCGGCGACTTGACAGGTGTTCCGTGTCTAATAAGCTGTATTTCCCCAGTAGGTGTGAGAGCATTACCTCCATAACAGATTCGAGATCAGTGTCTCCTCAGCAAGCCTGAAGGTGGCCGTATCCCCAACGGAGTTGTGACTGTTTTCCAAGTCTGAAGCTGTCTTCCCAGCAGAGGTTGTATTGATGGTTTTTCCCCAGCAAGGTTTGTCTTTCCCCAGCAGAATGGAAGTTGACATGGTTACAGGATCCCCAGCACAGTTCCTGGAGTTCCCCGGTGTTTGTCTCTGAAGGAGACGTGTGTTTATGCATTCATCATTTAGATAAGCATAGCATATCGCATCATTAGTGCATAGCATTTCCATAATCATGGGGCATTGTGTAAAGCAAGAAAAAAACTCATGCATCAACATTGCAAGCATATCCATTAGCCCTAGGCCGTGGCGACCAGCCGAGGTTGGGTTGTTGGAAAGAGTTTAGCATCGCGCCATTGGATCGGCTTCAGGATTGGGTTCATCAGCATGGTCGAGAGGTTGGTGTTTTCCCAACAAGTGATTCCTCAGTCGAGTGGGTATCCCCAGCAGTGTTACTCCCCAATTGTTAGCGTCTTGCCAGCTTGGGTCTTTTTTCCTTAAGCAGATATGGGTGTGTCTGATCTCTCCATGTAGAGTCTACCCCTTAAGCAGAAAGTGTCAATCTTTTCCTGCCATTTCCCCACTGAGATACATCCTCGTGGATGACGGTTGCTTCCGTTTCCTCCCTAATGGGATGGGTTTTCCCTATTGAGTTCTTTCCTCATTAGGATGAGTCTTGATTCAGTCTGCCTTTTTGGATCGATCCTAAATTGGCTTCTTGTTGACTATCTCTTGTGCTGCCCTGGGGCATAAATGAATAGTCGCTCACTAACCGGCACTCATTCATTTCATCCTCAGCGGAATTTGTTGGCTCCTACCTACGAACCGGTAGCTGTAAGTCCTTTCTTTACGGTCTTCTACCCACTACCCGGTGGTTGTAAATCCTTTTTCTCACTCTGTCTCTCAGCGGAATTTGTTGGCCTCTACCTACAACCCGGTAGTTGTAAGTCCTATCTTTGTGGTTTTCTACCCACTAGCCGGTAGTTGTAAAATCCCACTTTCATCCCATTGGTGGAGTTAACCCTGTGTGCTCATCTTATCAATGACTGGTTACTTTTCCGTGGTTTTCTGCCTACTAACCGGTAGATGTAATCCCCTCTTTGCAGTTATCAGTATCCAGTTTGCGGTATTGATATTCTTTTCCCCTCTGGATACTTGCCTTGATCAAGCAGTATTGTCCCCAGTGGGTCTTCCCCTTTCTTTTGGGTATTTGCTCCGAGTTAGCAACTTTATCCTCTTTTGATTGGTCATCTTTTGCATACCTAGTCTGGTACCCAGATGCCTTTCTTTTCGGTCGATTATTCATTTAACAACCTACAACCCGGTTATGGATAATCTTCCATGCGAGTGTATTATCTACGTTTTGACGGCTATAGATAATATGTCTTATGTTTTTTCCGGTATTCAGACCGAAGAAGTTTCCGACGATCAGGTCGATGTACTTATGTTTTTCCGGTATTCAGACGGAAGAAGTTTCCGACGATCAGGTCGATGTACTTATGTTTTTCCGGTATTCAGACCGAAGAAGTTTCCGACGATCAGGTCGATGTACTTATGTTTTTCCGGTATTCAGACCGAAGAAGTTTCCGACGATCAGGTCGATGTACTTATGTCTTTCCGGTATTCAGACCAAAGGAGTTTCCGACGATCAGGTCGATGTACTCATGGCACTCAGGCCAATTTTCCGGTATTCAGACCGAAGGAGTTTCCGACGATCAGGTCGATGTACTCATGCCACTCAGGCCAATTTTCCGGTATTCAGACCGAAGTGGCGTTCAGGCCAATTTCCGATTCTCAGATCGAAGAAGTATTCCTCCTCTCCGTTGGTGTCGATAAACGTCGAGTTTTTCCCAATCATCCGTTGATGATTTGGTTGTGTTCACTCTCCCCAGTAGAGTTTCCTCCTCTCCGTTGGTGTCGATAAACGTCGAGTTTTTCCTATTCGTCCTATGACGTCTAGTTGTACCTGTCCCCATGTGGATTTACCTCTCCGTTGGTCTTGGTAAACGTTGAGTTTTTCCCATTTCGTCCGTTGACGTATGGTTGTATCCCTTCCAGTCATTCAATAACGTCTGGTTACCTCTCCGTTGGTCCCGATAAACGTTGAGTTTTTCCTAGTTGTCCGTTGGCATCTAGTTGTGATTGTTGTTCCCGTTCACCATCGTTGTGATGTCTGGATGTGGCCGTACCCTTTGAAAACAAAACCAAAAAATACATACCCAGCAATAAATATCAAATCCCAGTGGACGTTTCCATTGGTGGATCCCTGTATTGTGCAAATTCTACGGTTCTTGGTATTCAATCCCTGTTTACCCTGAAAGTCTGACAGCCGTTGCTCTCATCCATTAGGGTTCCCAGCTGATTGAGTAGGGGCAGCTGTAGCACCTCAAATTTGCACCCATCATTGTACATACATTCTCATATTAGGTCATAGCATAACATGGTCCACTGCATAGCATTGCATTGTCCCAGTTGCCTCAAGTGCAAGCCAATCAAGAAATTAGGTCAAACTGGTCAAGAGATCAGTCAGTCAAGCAAGCAAGCACGAATTCCATTGAGCCAAGGCCTTAGGGTTGGTCCAACATGTTCACATGACTTGAGGATCCATTTGAAGTGTTTTGGTCAAGGATTGGATGTTCAGAAGTCATCAGTCAATGCACAGTCAGTCAGAAACCCTAAAAGTCAATTGTTGGTCAACTGTCCATTTAATCAGGGATTTGATGATGGAAATTGGTTTGAGAGGTCTCATTCATGTCCATATAGTCCTCATATATCATGTCAAACACCATCATGGAAGAATTTGAAGCCAGATCAGAAATTTCCAAAAATGGAAACTGGACCTGTAACTGAAACTTACAAAAAATGGAAAGTCTTGATCCTCAAACTTACATCATGATACAAGCTTCAAATGAATTTTTGCCCAACATGAAAGTTGAAGATCTTGTTCTCCCATTTTCAAAAAGTCCAAGAACACTCAATTCCCATGTGTGGTTGGCAAGTTATGATCAATTCATTTTCAAAAATTCTTGAACTTCAAAAGGCCATATCTCTCAAACCATTTGGCCAAATTGGGTGGGGTTTTTTTCCTACAAGTCACATTTGATCCCCTCTTTCCAAAAATGTAACTTTCATGTACCAAAACATCACCATGCAAAATGGCATTTTTGAACTTGCCTTAATTAATTTCAAGTGAGTGGAATTTTGACTTTTCAAAATAATCATTTCTAATCAATTCTACCATTCAAATATGATCTGAAAATGCATTTGAGACTTGTTGGAAGCCCATTCTTATGCAGTACACATAGCCATCACCTAGTTGCTTGAAAATTGGAAAAAAGTACATCTTTCAACCACTCTATCCCACATTTTCATGAAGCTTTGATTTGTACTCATCAAACAGCAGAGATATAACATATTTTCTGTAAAACAAACCCTAGTAGCAGCAGCCATAACACAAAAATCATTCACTCCCTAAAAAATTCATTCTTGGCCATTTCTCAAAATCTGTCAAAAACTCCAAAGAGATTAAGCCTTGCCTTGCCTAAAACAACATCCAAGCCACATTGTGAAGACATTGCAACCATCTTTCTCCAACTGGAAGGAGTTCTTGCACGACTGTTTTCTTCACACATCATCCATGGCAGAAGTTGTTTGAAGCCATTCCAAGCTATTGCAAGCCAAAGAACCTTCACCAACCATCATTTGGAGGTCCATAGGGGAGCTGTTTCGTGCTTACAACACCAAAACAACACTGTTTCTCCATTGGATTCAAAAATAAGTAAGATTTCGAATTCTCTTTTTTCCAAAATCATGGTATGTAATGCGTAGATCTCTTTATCCTGATCACACTGAGCTTTGAATGGTTGAAAATGGTTTGGTATTTTGCAAGTTATGTTGAGTTGAAGTTTCACATCCAAACTTGTTTTTGCTTATTTCTTTTTGTTTAACTTGATTTGATGAAAATGGAGTTTGGAATGTTGATGGGTGTTGCTTGATGATCATTTGTGTGTGTTCAATTGGTATTTTTGGGACCTTTTGGGTTTTCTGGAAAAATCACGTTGAAGGTGATGAAGAACACCTTGCTGTTTTTGGTTGCTGCGTTTTTCCTGCGGATTTTCCTGCGACCTTCATAGCCAGCCGCGGATTTTCCTGCGGATTTCATGTGTTAGGGTTTCGCCTGGGCCGCGCCTCTTTTCCATTTGAAACCGACCAATCACGTTATTTCATTTTCTTTGCCAAAACGCGGTCGTTTGGATTAGTGGATGGCTTATTTACAAAAATGCCATTCGTGGCATGTGACACATTGAATTAAGTTATTTCTTTTCCATTTTAATTTCATTTGATCATCCAACTTGCAAAAATCATAACTTGTTCATTTTAATTCCAAATTTCATGGGATTTTTTGCATCATGTTCATCACAATCTCTAGTTTTTTATCATATTTTTTCCAGATTTTTTTGATGAGTGGATTTTAACTGGTATTAGGGTTTGTGACATGTATGCATTTTTTTGTACACTTTGCCAAAACATTTGTGAAATGGTGATACTTTATCCAATGGCTCCCAAATTTTTTGTGCTTAAACTAGACACACTCATGGTGATTTTGGTGTAGAGTTTGTGAATTTATCATTGCTGGTTTGTGAGATATGATTTTCTGAATTAGGGTGTGACAATTTGTGTCACACCATTGATGTCCAACTTGATGATTTTCATTACCATGCTTCTTGACCTCAAATTGATCTGATTTTTTGCATGAACCTACTCTTGTATGTCTAGTTTACATGTGAATTTTCTTGGAATTATTTGAGGCATTTCCTAATTGTTTGGGAATTTCTCCCCTGTTTGGTCTTATGTTGACTTTTTGTGACACATGTTCCCATTTCATTTGTGAAATTCTCATACTTTATTGGATGGACATGAAATTTTACATGAGATAACTAGACACCCCAATCTTTGCCATGGTTTTAGTCCCATTCATTTATCAAACACCATCTCTGACTTATGATTTTTCTAAGTTGATGCATGTTTGGCTGACTTCTTTGAGCATGTCCAAAATTGCTTTGACTTTCTGATTTTTATTGACTGCCTTCCACTTGTCCAAATGAGATGAAATTTGACATGCTTACCATGCTATGGATTGTGATTGATCATGATTTATTTGGTAATTTTTGGAAATGTTTTAGTTTGCTTTTGAGTTAAGTCTTGCTGTTGACTTCTATGGGCTTCTAAATGCCATGCTCTGACCTAATTTGTTCATGAAATGATGATGATGATTGATATGAATGTGAACCCAATTGAGTTTGTTTCTTGAATGTTTAAACTTGACTTTGATTGGATATCCCTTGCTGTTTTGACTTTCTTATTCTCTTTTGACCCTAGGCTTGCCCTAGTGGTCCTGTTACTCACTTTTGAGCTTGTGTTTTCAGGTTGACCAACAAATGACCAATGAGACCAACTCTTTTTGATTGAGCTTGCTTAAATATCATTGTCTAACTTGTTTGTTTTGTAGGTGGCTTGGCTCACATGCCTTAAGCCTTGTGCCTTGCATATCCATTTGCCTCCAATTAACTGTTGGTGTCTGTTTCTTTTTGCTTTGTTTTGGAGTTGCATACTAACATCTGCTTGACTATTTCAGGTGCTTTTAGTTGCTTAGTTCCTCGTGAACTTTTGCTTTGCTTTGCTTGTATAAGCAACTTGCTTGAGGTATAATTTCTCATCTCCATGTAGTCTGGAAGACCTGGCCTGTTACTTGGCCAGGCAACTGTCTGAAGTCCTCCTTAAGAGGCAATGTTTGTGACTGTTTACATTTGTCCTTGTATAGAGTCAAAGACCTCCTAAGTGAAGAGGCAATTGGCAAAACCCAAGGGATAAGCAACCTATCCCCTGCTATTCAGTGTGTCATCTGCTTTGCTCACACCACTGTGTTGATGCATTGCAGATACAAACCCAAGATCTTGTACAATTGTACAGTTGAGTCAGTATTAAATGTGTAGAAGGGTTCCCACTTTCTGAACCCACACATTCTTGTCTTAAGCTCTCCCAGGCCAGGGATAAGAGCTGTGAAGCCTTATCTTCACTCACCTTTCATCTGCTTCACCTTAGCCCCTCAATGGCAAGGTTAAGAGCACATTCACCCAGTTCCAGAGGTTTGTTTGTTGAGGTTGATATGACCCCTCGACTAAAACCTAACCCTTGTTTGAGCCACTTGCTTGTGTATAGTGTGTGCTATCTGTGCTTGTATGTTTGTTTGACTTTCTTCCTGTGCAAGTTAGGGTTAGTTTAGACTTGCTTCCTGTGCAAGTTAGGTTTTGCTTGGCTTGCTTCCTGTGCAAGTTAAGTGTGTGTGTGGCTTGCTTCCTGTGCGAGTCATGTTTAGGATAGTCTGGCTCCCTGTGCCAGTTAGCAAGAAACCTTAACTTAGGGATGATTTGCATGATAACATCTAGGCTCGAGTCGTAGTCTCCCTAGTTGTGTCTCCCTCTGTTATCTGGTTAGGCTAGTCCTTTATCCCTCCGTAGGGGAACTACGTCGCCCTGATCCTCATACCAGATGAGGTACGTAGGCAGGAGATGAGCAGATCTCTCCGGGCGCCCGTGTCTTTGTTTTATCCTGTTGTGTGCTTGGAAGCTGATGTAAGTCCCTCGAGTGGCAGTTAGGTTCCAGTGTGCGTGTGTTTTGGTTCGGATGCTGATATAAGTCCAGTGATTGGCATTCAGGCTCCATGTTTTCCTTCTTGAGTGCGTTTTGGTTCGGATGCTGATGTAAGTCCAGTGATTGGCATTCAGGCTCCACGTTTGCCTTTGCCTGTGTTTGTTTGTGTGCGTGTCAGCCGAGCTACGATTGCTCTGATTCTTCTCTCGTCCGAGAAGATACGTATGCATAGGATGCGATATCCTAGCGAGCATGTGTCGTTTCCCCAGTCCGAACTACTTCGACTCTGATGTCTATGCCTGATAGACTAAGTAGGCCCAGGATACGATATCTTGCCGAGTCAGTTTCAGTCAGTTTCTTTGGTCTCCTTCAGCCAGTGTGTGTGTGTTTGAGCAGTTGTTTAGCAACCAATATTCTTTCCTTTTGTGCGTGGATCCCGTAGAGTACTACGGATGCGTAGGGGTGCTAATACCTTCCCTTCGCATAACCGACTCCCGAACCCATTCTTTTTGGTCGCGAGACCATGTCTTTTCCAGGTTTACTTCGAGCGTTTCCTTTCCCTCTTTTGGGATAAATAACGCACGGTGGCGGCTCTGTTGTTTCTGTTTTCCCGCCGGTTTTTCGCGTGGTGCGACAATATTTCTGGCATAACTGTATCCTCTTCCTCCAGAATATTGTTGTGGATTATCCCACCAAGTGGAGTTGTTTGTTGAGGTTAGTCACCTCTCTTCCATTCAGCAGAGAAGTGTTTCTTTCCTCCTCAGCAGATGTGTCCTCTCTGGAAGATTCGATTTTTGGTGGTTGGTCCCCATAATCCCTGTATCCCTCGGATAGATTCCCCAGTAGAGTGGCTTATGTGGCAGATTCTACTTATGCATTAAACTCTTTTTACCAGCTGTGACTGATAATTCACCCCCCACAGAGATATTGTTGTTTCCTTGTTGTCTCTGATCCCCGGCAGATTGGATACTCTCCGGTGATCCTGGCTTTCTCTCCTGAGATGTAGTACCGGGTGGTTGATTCCTGGACCTGTTGTGTTAGAGATGTCTGTTTGTCAGCATTCATCATGCATAAATCACGCATATACATGCATAATCTTAACATTCAGATATTCATGTTGCATTATTTGCCATATATCGTTGTTTGTTGTCTCCTGCTATTTGGTGATACATGTCTCCCCTAACAGATGTGTGTGTCTGATCTCTCCATATAGAGTCAGCCCATAGGCAGAAAATGTTTATCCTTTCTTCCATATTCCCCACCGAGCTATATCCTCGTGGATGATGGTTGTTTCTGTTTCCTCCCAACACATATATTGGGATGAGCTTCCCTATTGAGTTATATCCTCATTAGGATGAGTTTTGATTCAGTTTGCCTCTTTGGTTCGATCCTAAATTGGCTCTTGCAACTGTTTCCTTTGCTTCCCCGTGGTATAAATGAATAATTACCTAATAGTTAGTGATCATTCATGTTATCCCCGGCGGAGTCTGTGGTTTTCTATCCTTATACCGGTAGTTGTAAACTCTATTCTCTTTCCTCTTGCAGAGTTAACCTTTTGTTCATCGTAATCGATGACGGTTACTTTTCCGTGGTTTCCTACCCAGTATCCGGTAGGTGTAATCCCCTCCTTGGTGGTTATCTTCATCCGATATTCGATGTCGATATTCCCTCTTTTGCCTGGATAATTGCCCTATTTACGCAATTTATCCCCCAGCAAATAATCGCTCGTCTACCCTGTTGTTGGTAACGATTGTTTCTCTCCTGAGTTGGTCATCATTATATACCTAGTTTCGGTATCCCGATGCCTTCTCTTTTCGGTCGATTTATCCTTTATTAACCCAGTAATCGGTTGTGGATAATCGTCCATGCGAGTATATTATCTACGTCCTGACGGTAATAGACAATATATCTCATGCGCTCTTTGGTCGAAGCCTTTTGTTCTTCCCCAATTGAGTAAGATTCGTATCCCCTTTGTGGAGTCGAATATCCATCCTGTAATCGAGTTTGCTTTTTAGCCCTCTGTTCGATGATGAGTGTCTTGGAAATATTCCCCAATTCACGCCTTGGTTGGTCACCTATTTGTCGCAACCTGAAAAATACAGTGTGCGAAAAAACAACCGGCGAAAGAAAATGACAGAAGAGTCGCCACCGTGCGTTATTCATCCCAAAGGAGGGAAAGGAAACGCTCGAAGTAAACCTGAAAAGAGGAAAGGAAAAGACAAGGTCTCGCAACCAAATCTTGGGTTCGGGAGTCGGTTATGCGAAGGGAAGGTATTAGCACCTCTACGCATCCGTAGTACTCTACGGGATCCACTTTTGTAGTTCTTGTCTAAAGGGTGTGAGTTTATCTTGTGCTGTTTACCAAAAAAAAAAGGGTTAAATGAAAATGACTCGCGTGGATGTCGCATCCACTGCATACGTATCTCATCTGAATATGAGAATCAGAGTCTTCGTAGCTCGGCTGACCTATGGGTTGGGGGGATGTGTGCTCGCTAAGACATCGCGTCTTATGCCTACGTATCTCATCTGGAATGAGAATCAGAGCAAGCCGTAGTTCGGCTAACTACGGGGTTATGGATTGGGTTTTGGACGAACGACGTCACTACGCAATCTACCGGATGCTCGACCTTCGGAGACTTACTCGCCTGTAGTAGAAGAAGTAAATGTGTTGCTTTGGGTTTTAAGGTTTGGGATGCTCGAGGGAAAACAGGCAGTCCTTGACGAAGGAACCGCGCTACATGTGGGGATATGAATACAAAACACAAAACATGTATCTCAAAGTAAAATGCCACCAAGGGGCTCAAACATTGCCTCCTATCGAGGTCTTCCAGCTAAGAAAGCGATAAAGTATGAGAAAGGGAAAAAATTACCACACGGATAAAGATCCGAAGTTACAGCAATTAAAGGAATGGGAAACCCAGGGATCCTTCCAAGCTAAACACCATCAAAGAAAGTGAGTCAGTACAGGTAATCAGAATGAAACCTCTAGGGGTATCCCACAAATAAAGTGGGAAACCACGCAAGTTATCCCTGCAAAAGTCATGTGCCTTCACAAAAACTCAACAAAAGGGTTAGTGAAACAAAATAGGGTAACCAAGAGTTGCCCTCAAATCAAAATGTAACCACATGAATCATGCCCTTTCAATTCACAAAAAGCAATAAAGGGTAGGAGGCCTAAACCTCTTGTCAAACACATGCATCAAAAGGGTATCAAATTCACCCATAATACCTCATATATTTAGAGCATTCAAATTAAAGGCATAAAGATGATGGATATAGGGCAAACCTGATTGGAGAAGAAAAATCAAATGGCAGGGTTTGCTTGAGCTGAAAGTCTGTGAGTCAGAATGAACCTTTCAGAGTTGCCTGGAGGTTGCTGCAGAGTAGTTCCTAGGTTTCCTTCTCTCACTATCTTTTTCCTCGTGGTTTTGTTCTAAGGAAACCTCAAAGTACTTTTGTTTCTCTCCCTTTTTCTCAAGTGAATCTCCCAGTGTAACTCCAAGTGTCTTTTCCTCTACTGAAACCTCAGTATTTATAGACTGATTTTCGCGGGTAATGGGCTCAAATGAGGGAGACCCAAGTCCAAAATAATTTGTTATATTTTATTTATTTATTTATTTTATTTAGTTAATTAATTAATTAATTAATTAATTAATTAAATATTTTTTTTCGGTTTTTTTTTTTTTTTCGGTTTTTTTTTTTTTTTTTTTTTTTTTTTTTAGAAAAAATGAAGGGTAAATTTTGGGGTATTACAGCTGCCCCTATTCAATCAACTGGAGACCCGGAAAGAAGATGACAACTGCTTTCATGCTTTCGAGGTATCAAGGGATTGAATACAATAAAAGCCCAAAAATTTGCACTGAAGTGAAGTGAAGTCACAATGCCTGTCAGAATCGGCAAAGAGGTGGTCTTGAAAGAAGAATCCGTCTGGTACGGTGAGAGTCAGTCTGAATATCGAAAAAGAATTATAAACTGGATACCAAAATAAATGGTAACACAGAAATAACCATGGCCTGAATGCCGCTCAGCAGTCTGAATACTGGAAAGGATTTCGATCTGAACATCGGAAAATTGGCCTAAATGCCACAAGTCGCATCGACCTAAACGTCGGAAACTTCTTCGATCTGAACATCGGAAAGACTTGGCCTGAATGCCACAAGTCGCATCGACCTGAACGTCGGAAACTTCTTCGATCTGAACATCGGAAAGACTTGGCCTGAATGCCACAAGTCGCATCGACCTGAACGTCGGAAACTTCTTCGATCTGAATATCGGAAAATTGGCCTGAATGCCACTTCGGTCTGGATACCGGAAAACTGGCCTGAATGCCACTTCGGTCTGGATACCGGAAAACTGGCCTGAATGCCACTTCGGTCTGGATACCGGAAAACTGGCCTGAATGCCACTTCGGTCTGGATACCGGAAAACTTCATGCCTGTCAGTATTGGCAGAAATAGGGAATGATAATAGAGGCGGCGCATGGGCCAATGACACTTGCTGGGGATAACAAAGGTAAGTCATGAACAATCTTCAGTCTGAGTACTGGAAACAACTTTTAGCTTATCACTTGGGATACCGAGAATGTTTTATGCTTACATGCGTATGTTTGA
The DNA here is from genome assembly GCF_024323335.1 of Lathyrus oleraceus. NCBI lineage: Eukaryota > Viridiplantae > Streptophyta > Magnoliopsida > Fabales > Fabaceae > Lathyrus > Lathyrus oleraceus. Next base: position 418,097,666 of record NC_066581.1, on the reverse strand, counting down.
ATTTTTCAATGGCGTAATGCTCCATGAAAATGGAAATGCTACGCGATTTGGAATGATGCAATGCAATATGATTCTACATGCAGGGATGCGAAATGCTGGGTAGAATGCCAAGTCGAGGCAAGGGGATCTGCTGGGGAAATGATTACCATCCTCTGGGCTCTGGCCAGGCTGCTGGAGATACACACCACAATGAACTCTGTGGGGAGATGACTAGCCATGCGGTGTTCTGGCCATACCGAGACTCTGATCGGGGAAAGAATGGCATTGGAAGCCTGCTGCTGAGGAGAGCTACACTGATTCTGGCAACCACAGTTTGCGAGAGATGACTCAGCAGGGGGAGCAAACATTGCTACGGTACCGAGGTTCTGCTTCAAGAAAAGAAACCATGGATCTGGCATTGGGATTATCGATCTGGCATCGAACTCTAAGGCGCAGCCACTTCTGCTGGGAAGATACAGTCTGGCACTGTCAACTCCGCTGGGGAGTGTATGTCCTGAAACAACCGCTTGGGGAAGTACGGTGGTGAGAAACTGCTGGGGATTGAAGAATCCAACGCTCTGATCAGCTCTGCAGGGACAAGACACCGAATTTGTCTGTTGGTGACTTCACTGGGGAAGATATTCACGATCATCTGCAGGGAATTTTAAGGAAATGCCCCGAGGGTATCTGTTCTGAATAGACGATCCAAAGCACTTAAAATTTACAGTAATTTTAAATGTTTATTAAGCATGTACCTGTAAAGCCCTTATGTGTCATGATGCAATGTTTATCAAAAATTCGGACGTCATTTTTGCAAACAAAACAGTAAAATGAAAATGAAAACAGAGATATACTGAATAACATGATTTTATTGATTGAACGGCCTCTAAATAGGCATTTACATCAGGAAGCAATCCCTAGAAAGAGGTAATCGCACAAAAGATAAAAACAGAAATTAATCTAATGGCAATGTGAAATGGATTTCTATTGGGTTCCAATTCTGCTATGACTTGCTCGTCTTCAAGATCCTCCAGATGATCAGCCTTCTGAAAAGGTGATTGGACTGTTTCCTACCTTTCGAAAATTTCCAGTCATTGGCACAAGATGAGATTCAGAACTACTCAGAACGCAGTCATTCGCTTAATCCCTAACTTTTGCCTGGATCGCCCTTTTCGGGTTTTCAATCCATCGGGATACCCATTTTTGCCTAAGTTGCCTTTTCAGGTTTTCAACTTACCGGGTGTACGCTCTTTTCATTTTTAATCCCTAATTTTTGCCCGAACCCTTTCATTTTCTTGGTTCGCCGGGACGCCCATTTTTGCCTGGACTATTCTTTTTACTGTCCAGCGGGTTTATTTTATGCGAAGTATTTTTTAACTGCGTCTGAGTTCACAGGGGAAGTGAAATTTTCACCATCCATAGTTGCAAGCATTAAAGCCCCACCATCAAAAACCTTGGTGACAATATACGGTCCATCATAGTTAGGAGTCCACTTGCCCCTGTGATCTGTTTGAGGAGGAAGGATCCTTTTCAACACTAAATCTCCGACTTGGAAACAACGAGGACGCACCTTCTGATCAAAAGCTCTCTTCATCCGACTCTGATACAACTGCCCATGACAAATGGCTGCCATTCGCTTCTCTTCGATAAGACTCAACTCATTGAACCTTGTCCGAATCCATTCAGCTTCGTCTAACTTGACATCCAACAAGACTCTTAGGGAAGGAATCTCCACTTCAACAGGTAGGACTGCTTCCATACCATACACAAGGGAGTAAGGGGTTGCCCCAGTCGATGTACGTACTGAAGTGCGGTACCCATGCAAGGCGAAGGGTAGCATCTCATGCCAATCTCTGTACGTGACGACCATCTTCTGCACAATCTTCTTTATGTTCTTATTTGCCGCCTCAACAGCGCCGTTCATCTTAGGGAGGTAAGGGGAAGAATTGTGATGCTGAATGTTGAAGTTCTGACACAACTCCTTCATCATTTTGTTGTTGAGATTAGAACCATTATCAGTAATGATTCTTTCGGGAATCCCGTAGCGACAAATGATTTCTTTCTTGATGAAACGGGCAACCACATGTCTGGTGACATTTGCGAACGACGCTGCCTCGACCCACTTGGTGAAATAGTCGATGGCAACAAGGATGAAGCGATGCCCATTTGAAGCAGTCGGCTCAATCTTTCCAATCATGTCAATGCCCCACATAGCAAACGGCCACGGCGAAGTCATCACATTCAGAGGATTTGGCGGCACATGCACCTTATCAGCATAAATCTGGCATTTATGACACTTCCGAGCATATTTGAAGCAATCTGATTCCATGGTCATCCAATAATAACCCGCTCTCAACAACTTCTTAGCCATTGCATGTCCACCGGCATGAGTACCGAAGGAACCTTCATGAACTTCCTGCATTAACATGTCCGCCTCGTGTCTGTCCACGCATCTGAGCAAAACCATGTCGAAGTTCCTCTTATATAGCACATCGTCTTTGTTCAAGAAGAAACTGCCTGCCAATCTTCTCAAAGTCTTTCTGTCATTGTTGGATGCCCCTGCAGGGTACTCTTGATTCTTCAGAAAGCACTTGATATCGTGATACCAGGGCTTGTCATCGACTACCAGTTCAGCAGCAAACACATGCGCGGCCCTGTCAAGGCGCATCACATCGATCCTGGGAGCATGGTTCCAACGAATTACCTTGATCATGGAGGATAGAGTAGCAAGTGCGTCTGCCATCTGGTTCTCATCACGAGGTATATGATACAATTTTACTGTTGTGAAGAAAGTCAACAGTCTTCTCGTGTAATCTCTGTAGGGGACCAGAGTGGGCTGGAGAGTATTCCAATCACCATTCACTTGATTGATCACCAGAGCTGAATCTCCGAAGATGTCCAAAGTCTTGATTCTCAAATCAATGGCTTGCTCAATACCCAAAATACAGGCCTCGTACTCAGCTTCATTATTTGTGCACTCAAAAGTCAAACGAGCGGTGAAAGGTATGTGGGCACCTTTCGGAGTTGTAATGACAGCACCAATTCCACTTCCTCTAGCATTGACAACCCCATCAAACAACAAAGTCCACTTTTCGTTTGGATCAGGTCCCTCCTCAACAACTGGCTCTTCACAGTCTTTCATCTTGAGGAACATGATGTCTTCATCAGGGAATTCAAACTTCATCGGCTCCTAATCATCAATCGACTGCTGAGCAAGATAGTCTGACAGAATACTCCCTTTGATGGCTTTCTGGAATGTATACTGGATATCATACTCTGTTAAAATCATCTGCCAACGGGCAACACGTCCGGTGAGAGCCGGCTTCTTAAAGATGTACTTCACTGGATCCATCTTAGAAATCAACAAGGTAGTATGGTTCAACATATACTGTCTCAGTTGGCGAGCAGCCCAGGCCAAAACACAGCAAGTTTTCTCAAGCTGCGAATATTTGATTTCACAGTCGGTAAACTTTTTGCTAAGGTAGTATATGGCATGCTCTTTTCGACCAGACTCGTCATGCTGTCCCAATACACACCCCATCGAGTTCTCAGTCACTGATAGGTACATTATCAGAGGTCTCCCAGGAACTGGAGGTATAAGGATCGGAGGTTTCTGTAGATACTCTTTTATCTTCTCGAAAGCCCTTTGACAATCTTCATTCCACCTGATAGCCTGATCTTTCCTCAGCAATTTGAAAATTGGCTCACACGTGGTTGTTAGGTGAGAGATGAACCTTGCAATGTAGTTCAACCTCCCTAAGAAACTACGGACTTGCTTCTCTGTTCTTGGCTCTGGCATTTCCTGTATCGCTTTTACTTTGTCGGGATCCACCTCAATCCCTTTTCCGCTAACGATAAAACCCAGCAATTTTCCCGATCTCACCCCGAAAGTACACTTGTTCGGGTTAAGTCTCAGTTTGAATTTCCTCAAACACTCAAACAGTTTCTGCAAATTCACCAAATGTTCTTCTTCTGTCTGAGATTTGGCAATCATATCATCAACATAAACCTCGATTTCATGATGAATCATATCATGGAACAAAGTCACCATCGCTCGCTGATATGTTGCTCCGGCATTTTTCAGACCAAACGGCATCACCTTGTAGCAGAAGGTGCCCCATGGGGTTATGAAAGTTGTCTTTTCCATGTCTTCTGGTGCCATCTTGATTTGGTTATAGCCAGAAAAGCCATCCATGAAGGAGAATACCGAGAACTGAGCTGTATTATCTACCAAAACATCGATGTGAGGTAATGGGAAATCATCTTTAGGGCTAGCTCTGTTCAGATCCCGATAGTCGACACACATCCGTACCTTTCCGTCCTTCTTAGGTACTGGGACGATGTTCGCAACCCATGGCGGATAATTGGTGACTGCTAGAAACCCTGCATCCAACTGCTTTTGCACTTCTTCCTTTATCTTGACAGCCATCTCTGGTCTTGTTCTTCTGAGCTTCTGCTTGACCGGGGGACAACCTTCTTTGAGAGGCAAGCGGTGTACCACGATGTCTGTGTCCAGCCCAGGCATGTCCTGATAAGACCAGGCGAAGATGTCAACGTATTCTTGCAGCAATTCAATCAGCCCTTTCTTCACATCATCTCTCAAAACAGCCCCTATCTTGATTTCTCTCTTGGCGTCCTCGGTGCCGAGATTAATCACTTCAACAGACTCTTGATGCGGTTGAATAACCCTTTCCTCTTGTTTTAATAACCTGGTAAGCTCTTCAGGGAGTTCACAGTCTTCATCATCCTCTTCTTTAGCTTGAAAGATTGGATTTTCAAAGTCGAAGCGAGCCATAGCAGAACCGTTATCAATAGGATCCGGTGATGTGCATTCTTCAAGAAGAGTGACTTGGATAATCTCTTCAGAAGACCAATTGTTGATGACTTCACCCGGGATCTTCGGACGTGAAATTCTAGTTATCAGACTTTGGATGTCACACTGATTGTTATGACATCCAATTCTGCACAGACAGGGATTATGCAGAACTTAACAGTAAGTGCAATAAATAACACAAGTAATTGTTCACCCAGTTCAGTCCAACATGACCTACATCTGGGGGCTACCAAGCCAGGGAGGAAATCCACTATTAGTAGTATCAATTCAAAGCTAAACTCACCCGTTTACAACTTATCACTTAATCCCTACCCAATGCAATTTCAATCTTAACCTAAGATCAGAGTTCCTACTCACTCCCCCTCAATCACCTTAGTGATATTAAAGACACTTTGAAGTCACACTTCAAAAACAACTCTTGATTATGCTTCACAGCTTAAATCAAGATACACAGCACTCACGCTTAAAAGCTTTGAGTGACACAACACTTACAACTCAATGAACACCCTATGCCAAAGCAATCATCTACTTGATAATGGCTTGGCTTACAAGATACGTCTAATACAAGACTCACAAAATACAGCAGTGAAGTATGATGGACACACTAAATCTTCACGCCTCAAAATCCCTGAAACTGAATGAAGGAATGCCTTCCTTTTTATATTGCAGCACCTGGGCTTTTGCACCTGTATTGTCCTGAATTTTAGGTCACACAAGTTCCCTCAAATTCAACATTTAGGTTGCTAACAAATAGGCTATTTGTTAGGTTCATTGAATGTAGCTTGGTTGTTGATTTCCTGGATTTTCTCTCAGCTGTTGAATCCCTAAAGAATAGCCTGAGAAAAAGCTGAAACAGAAAACTGAACAACCTACAATTTAGCATATGCTGTCAGGAATGAATGTCACGACATTCAGCTTGACATCAAGGTCCATATGCTGAGTCTGTTTTTCCAGAAAATAGACTGTACAAATTTGCTGATCTGTACCTGATCAAAATGACCATACTACAGTAACAGCTTACATTAATAAATGTCAAAGTGTCCAACTTAACATTTATACATTTGGCCTTAAGTTAATTCTGTTATTCTCTTGAAGAACAAACTAAGTTTTATGCTAAAGTATAGCAGAACACCACTCTGCCTAATCTTCAGTAGCTGCTGTCAATGATGAATGTCACAACATCCAGTTTGACATTCAGTCAGTAGGCCTTATGCCAGGTCTGGTTCTTCCTTGATAACCAGACTGCAAATGAATACTAAGTTCTAACAGAACTTCTGTTCCTTAGTATTTGTTGACAGGTATGAATGTCACAGCATTCAACAATCCTGTGTTAGCTAGTCCTGCAGTAACTACAATGTAGTCACATATGCATGTCATGACATCAGTCAAGACATTAGTGTTTTACCATATAATGCAGCCAATTAAACACCTACAGGACGCACTTAGTTGTCGATGTCACGATCATTATCCCCATCTTCTTTGTTGACTGCAGAGACTTGACCATACTGAATGACGCCAGCACTGGAGAAAGTGATCGGCCCCTGACGAGTCTGAAGTGTTGAAGTTGTAGAAGTCAAAACTGGCTGATACCCAATACCGAACTTATCTTCTTTCACTGGTAATTCCAACAGACGCCCCCAACCGGGAGCAACACCTGAATCCACCACGGCCCGTGCCTGCTTAAAGGATGAGATAGAGGCACCCGCTTTAACCTTTTCCACCAACTCTTGGACAGACAAATCTTCAACCTGGAGGATACCTTTGTCGAGCAAGGCCTGGATACCCTGCTGTAGCTTCGAACAACCTCCACTCTGAGTGGCACAATCCAAACAACCCTTCCCACAACCGGGGAAGACATCGGCCTTCAGCAAGCATCCTTTAATATCCAACAATGGAGTCTTCAACTTCAACACGTCCTTAATGGACTTGGCTTCTCCCTCTACCAAATTAACGTTCGCACCACCATGCTGGGGCATGGGATTATTGACGACATTCGGAGCCGGTGCAAGGTCGATGGCCTTTGAATCTATGAGGTCCTGAACTACGTGCTTAAAAGCTTTGCAGTTCTCAATATTGTGGCCAGGTGCCTCAGAGTGGAAGCTACACCTAGTGTTGGCGTCGTAACCCACCGGAAGTCTACCAACAGGAGGAGCCAGAGTGCGCAGTTGCACAAGTTGTAGTTGTTGAAGACTAGAAAGCATCTGAGCGTACGACATTGGAAGGGTGTCGAAATGTCGGTCCATCATCCTTTGCCTCTGTTGATAAGCGGGTCTGTTACCCGGTTGTTGCTGCTGTTAATACTGAGCTGGTTGACGTTGTGATTGTTGTTGTTGTAGTGGTGCTGCAGCTGGAATGGTCACAGCCGCAACATACGGTTGCTGATGATAATTCTGAAAGTTATTCCTCCGGTTATCCCTGTTCTGATAAGAAGATATGGCATTTGCATCCCCTTCTCTCCTCTTCTGTCCCTGAATGAACGGCTTCTTCACCCCTGATGAGGATCCAACTCCATTTTGGCTCTTATAGGTCTTTAGGTAATTCTCCACCCTTTCTCTGGTAGAGACCACATCAGCAAAGTTGGAAGCATTGCACCCCACCAGACGCTCCAGATAAGGTCCAGGCAGCGTATTCATGAACATGTTAGCCATTTCCTTTTCCAACATAGGAGGCTGAACACGGGAAGCTGTATCCCTCCAGCGTTGAGCGTATTCCCTGAAGCACTCATTACTTTTAAGAGACAAATTCTGAAGTTGAGTTCTGTCCGGAGCCATGTCTGCATTATACTGATACTGCTTCACGAAAGCCTCTGCCAAATCCCTCCAGCAACGAATGTGGGCTCTGTCCAGCCTCATATACCATTCCAAGGATGCCCCAGCCAGGCTGTCCTGGAAGAAGTACATAAGTAGCTTCTCGTCGTCAGAGTATGCAACCATTTTACGGAAATAGGCTTGCACGTGAGTTTTGGGGCAAGAGCTGCCATTGTATTTGTCAAATATCGGGACCTTGAATTTCGGTGGCACTCTCACACCTGGGACCAGCCCCAAGTCAGCAACATCTACTCCCAGAGGATTCTGTCCTTCCACTGCTTTCAACCTCTTTTCCAATCTTCTAAACATGGGGTCAATGCCAAAGTCTTCCTGAAGCAAAGGGAACTGATCATCCTGACCATCCTGAATGGGTTGTTGATCTAGGTTGACATGCGGGATCGGGATAGGCCCCGGTCCATTGGGACCATTAGCCTCTCCAGCTGGAGGATCAGCCAACGTCTCCGGTTGAGTAATAGGGGGATCCCTCTGCACCAACAATCTAAGCTCCTGCTGTCCTTGAGCCACCCCTTGAACCAAATCCATGAATTGATTCATGCGAATCTTCATCTCGGCGAGCTCTGCTTGTAGGCTCTCCATCGCTCTTTGTTGATTCCTTCGGGTACCGTATCGGTGGATGCCTGAGTCAGCTATCCTGATAGTGGGACACCAAACAAAATGAGAACACTGCAGCGGTACCTGTTATGCAAAATATGACAATGAATATGTAAATGCAATGACATGTTTATCAATTCCAAAAGGTATTCTACCCCTTGATTCCAGTCTCACATCAGGTGAATAGTGCAAGAAGACTGAGTCATGGATAAACCTCTGAGATCAAGATGCAACAAAGGGAAACCAACATACAAATGAGTTCCAGGAAAAGGGCCTTAGCCAAAAGTACATCAAAAGAGGATCCCCACAACAAGCCTGTGGATTATCACTTCACGACAACAAAACAAAAGGTAAAGGGGGGAACATAAACCAAGGATCAACCTCCTGTATACAACCCATAAGGACTGCTCCTCACTTCATCCAGTAATGCCACCGTGTCGGGATGACCTGGAGATTCTGTCAAATGCCGGATAAGCAGATTCCTCTTGTGAATGATCCCATCCAGTTCGTTGATGTGTTCTCTGTAGTAATTCCCATCATCTTCTCCGAATACCTCTTCAAGTCTGGATTTCTTCAAACCTGCCAACACCTTGAGTTCTTCAATCTGTCCTCGAGCCTCATTGAGTTGATCTGTGATGTAGCCATTAGTAGAACGGGCGCACATAAGCTCATTGTTCTTCCCCTTCAGCAAAGTCATCAATTTCTCTATTTGACCAGTCAGTTCGGCTACTGTCTCCTCCTCCTTTTCCCTCCGAGAAGTTGAAAATGCATCCCATTGCTCCTGCCACCCAGCTAATTTACCATGAGCATCTACTAACTGCTGCTTGACTCGCCTCAACTCAGAACTGGATGATCTCAAGGCTTCGTCTGTCTTCCTGAAGAAGTCCACCTCCACAGCAAATTTCCTCTCTGCTTCCTTTTGCACTCTGACGGCTTCCCCTTTCTGATATTCTGCCTCCCGGAATTGATGCATACAGTCTTGCAACTTCTCACTTTACTCTGAGTTCTTGGTTTGAAGTCCCTCCATGGCACTCTTCAACTTGTCATACTCCTCTCGGCTCACCATTGTTGAATGCCCAGGAGTAGGTGGATACAAAGGTTCTTCAATAGGGAACGGCAGACCGAACTCTTCGACTCTTCCTTGAAGCCACTCTTCATACCGAGGGTAAGTTCTACAATCTCCTTTTCCAAGCACAATTCTTCCCTTCTTGATCACCTTGAGCCAGGCCTCAGCTGCCCTACGGGCTACCGTCAAATCAGGCAAAGAATGGAAAAACAGAGATTCTTCCACATCCTTTTCCAAAGGCGGAGTTCTTAAAGCATATCCAAACTGTCTAACTGCTAGAGAAGGATTATAGTTGATTCCTCCTCTTCTTCCTACCAACGGAACATTTGGGAAGTTCCCACAACTATGAATAATATCTGCCCGAAGCAAACTCCGGTCGGACCACCAAGAAATATCTTCAGCTCTCAACCCCATCAATCTCTTCGACCAACTCAACGAGTCCTTGACATTAACGAACACTCCTGATTTGGGTAGGTGAGAACTGAACCACTTATAAAACAAAGGCACACAACAATTCAACAACCCTCCTTTTCTATTCTTATTTCTGTGGTGCACTGAATGAAAGAAATCTCCTAGCAAGGTTGGTACTGGATTTCTCAACACGAAGAGGCGTATTGCGTCCATGTCCACAAATTTGGCAACATTAGGGAACAAGACAATCCCATACACACAAAGAGCCAACACAGCATTGAAACCCCTCTGGTTACCGTCTTCTAGTTTCTTCTTTGCTTCTCCCAATAAGAAACTCAGATGAAAACCACTAACTTCTCCCTTCTGACGCATATTGGCCTTCCAGACTGATTCCTCCAAATATGTGGCTGAAGCAACCATGCTGAGATCGGGCAGAAACTCAGAACTGTAGAACAATAACTGTGACCTGATAGGAACTCTGAGAAAACTGGCAATCTCCTCCAAAGTAGGGACCAAAATATAATCCGGGAAAGTGAAACCTCTTAGTGGAGGGTCATAGAACTGTAGCAGTGTGAATAGGGCGTCATGTTGATCTTTGGAAAGAACCGTGACGAAACTTAGAATCAAACCGTAATCCTTTCGGAATCCTTCTAGGGAATCAGGATCCATTAACTGCATCAACTGTTGGATGGGCTCCAAACAGACCACCGGAAACTTGTAGGCGACCAGTCTCTTTCTGCCAATATCCATCTTCAGAAAAACCCCGACCGGAATCAAGAAGAAGATTTAAACCCCCTGGAAATGGATAAACATGTGTTAAATGATATGAATGCAAATGATGTGATGATGTGAATGCAATGCAGTGGTATGTCAATCAGGATTGCTGTATCTACTTGAACATCTGTCAGGTTACACTGTCTGAAGAGAGAACCATTGAGGAATATAATACAAGATCAAAGCTCTGCTCCAGAAAACCGGGTTGGTTGGAGGTTAAGGTTTCCTGAATTTAGCCCGCCCCTCACTGGTAGGTTCTAAGAACAGAAGTTCGTCAACTTCAGCCCTTCAGTCGCGAATAATACGTTTACCACTGAAGGTTTGGCATTATTACGGGATAAAAGACCTCCACTGACTCCCCTCAACAGGACATCCTAAAGCAAGTTCCCAGTCTCGGGGTCCTCGGGTTGATCGGCGAGAATGCACCCACCAGAGCTAACATAATCACGTCTCGGAGGAGAGGCCTCGACTGAGTTCTCGGGAAATGGTCACCAGAGTCGACAATTTCTAAAGGAACATCATGTCGTTACGGAACATCCGTAGGACATAATATATCCAAGAGAAACCTCGTCTGGGTGTGGTTCTTCACGAACGACTTAACGTAGCAACATGCCACGCAAGCCTCATGATCATCCACTCTAAAACCTGTGTGTACACTCAAGCCTGGGTAATGGGCTTATCTCTCGTAGAACATCCCATCCCAACAAACAAACAACAGCTCCAACAGATACAGCAGATGAATGCAAGCAAGTAAGTAAATAAAATGTACAAAAGCATGAACACTCAATGAACAAGAAATCACAAAAGCTAGGAGGGACTCGCTTAGGGAAGATGGACCAGCAAGAGGTCAACTTCTTAAGTCCCCAGCAGAGTCGCCAGCTGTCGCAACCTGAAAAATACAGTGTGCGAAAAAACAACCGGCGAAAGAAAATGACAGAAGAGTTGCCACCGTGCGTTATTCATCCCAAAGGAGGGAAAGGAAACGCTCGAAGTAAACCTGAAAAGAGGAAAGGAAAAGACAAGGTCTCGCAACCAAATCTTGGGTTCGGGAGTCGGTTATGCGAAGGGAAGGTATTAGCACCCCTACGCATCCGTAGTACTCTACGGGATCCACTTTTGTAGTTCTTGTCTAAAGGGTGTGAGTTTATCTTGTGCTGTTTACCAAAAAAAAGGGTTAAATGAAAATGACTCGCGTGGATGTCGCATCCACTGCATACGTATCTCATCTGAATATGAGAATCAGAGTCTTCGTAGCTCGGCTGACCTATGGGTTGGGGGGATGTGTGCTCGCTAAGACATCGCGTCTTATGCCTACGTATCTCATCTGGAATGAGAATCAGAGCAAGCCGTAGTTCGGCTAACTACGGGGTTATGGATTGGGTTTTGGACGAACGACGTCACTACGCAATCTACCGGATGCTCGACCTTCGGAGAATTACTCGCCTGTAGTAGAAGGAGTAAACGTGTTGCTTTGGGTTTTAAGGTTTGGGATGCTCGAGGGCAAACAGGCAGTCCTTGACGAAGGAACCGCGCTACATGTGGGGATATGAATACAAAACACAAAACATGTATCTCAAAGTAAAATGCCACCAAGGGGCTCAAACATTGCCTCCTATCGAGGTCTTCCAGTTAAGAAAGCGATAAAGTATGAGAAAGGGAAAAAATTACCACACGGATAAAGATCCGAAGTTACAGCAATTAAAGGAATGGGAAACCCAGGGATCCTTCCAAGCTAAACACCATCAAAGAAAGTGAGTCAGTACAGGTAATCGGAATGAAACCTCTAGGGGTATCCCACAAATAAAGTGGGAAACCACGCAAGTTATCCCTGCAAAAGTCATGTGCCTTCACAAAAACTCAACAAAAGGGTTAGTGAAACAAAATAGGGTAACCAAGAGTTGCCCTCAAATCAAAATGTAACCACATGAATCATGCCCTTTCAATTCACAAAAAGCAATAAAGGGTAGGAGGCCTAAACCTCTTGTCAAACACATGCATCAAAAGGGTATCAAATTCACCCATAATACCTCATATATTTAGAGCATTCAAATTAAAGGCATAAAGATGATGGATATAGGGCAAACCTGATTGGAGAAGAAAAATCAAATGGCAGGGTTTGCTTGAGCTGAAAGTCTGTGAGTCAGAATGAACCTTTCAGAGTTGCCTGGAGGTTGCTGCAGAGTAGTTCCTAGGTTTCCTTCTCTCACTATCTTTTTCCTCGTGGTTTTGTTCTAAGGAAACCTCAGAGTACTTTTGTTTCTCTCCCTTTTTCTCAAGTGAATCTCCCAGTGTAACTCCAAGTGTCTTTTCCTCTACTGAAACCTCAGTATTTATAGACTGATTTTCGCGGGTAATGGGCTCAAATGAGGGAGACCCAAGTCCAAAATAATTTGTTATATTTTATTTATTTATTTATTTTATTTAGTTAATTAATTAATTAATTAATTAATTAAATAATTAATTAATTAATTAATTAAATAATTAATTAAATATTTTTTTTCGTTTTTTTTTTTTTTTTTTTTCGTTTTTTTTCGTTTTTTTTCGGTTTTTTTTTTTTTTTTTTTTTTTTTTTTTTTTTTTAAAATGAAGGGTAAATTTTGGGGTATTACACTATTATATGCCCAGTAACCGGTATCCCTGGTGTTCCTCCCTTTCTGCTCCCTATTATGACTTTTGTCCCCTGTGGAGTCAGATTTCCCTGAGTTGAAATATACCTTTTTAGGTCTTCCTCAGATGTTTTGGAGTTTTGATATCTCTCACCCTTATACCGGTATTAGATATTCATTCTTCCTGAGCATGTTGTATCTCTCGCCCTTATACTGGTGTTCAGATCACGTGTCTCTTTGAGCTTATTACCTAGTAACCGGTAATACCTCATCTCGTTGCTTCCCCAGGAGAGTCTTTTTAGACATCCCCAGCGAGGTCCCTTAGTGGATTGTTTTCGTCCGGATTTTTATCCGAAGTATCCGTTGTGGATAGTCTTGCTGTATTGGCATATTCCCCAATACGGGCGTCTTCGAGTCAGCTCGAGTCTTTCCATTGATCTATTCCCCCCGGAATTCGGCTCCCCAAGCTTTGAGTCGTGCCCTGCTCACGCATTTCTTTCTTATCCCCATAAGAGTCCCTAGGTTTTTGACCCATGGAATGTATCACTCATGTGGATTGTCGGTGTCTCCTAATTTTCTTTACTCCTTTTCGGACACATATCCCCACAAAATATTATCCTTTTGCATACATACATTTGCATCATGAGGTCTCTTAGGGACCAAAATTCGTCTCTTTGTTATTATTTAAGCCCATTCTACCTCGTCAAGACGAAGATTTTAACCTTCACTTCTCCGTTTAGAATTACCTTAAATAGGGGCATCTGTAAGACCCCAAATTTTGTCCCTAAGATCCCTCATGGCATCATAACACTGCATTGCATAGCCTCAAGGATCATTGAGCATCTTGGTCCCTTGCCTTTGGGTGGGACTCCTTGTGAGTGGTTTGAGATCACCAAGCATGCTTGAATTGTATATCATTTCTTTTCTCATTTTGATTACTAACCAAAAGCACAAAAATATGTCACTAACATCTTTTGTTTGTAGCTTGAGCAATCACAAGATCAAAAGCTTCTAGGAGATCCTTGGTACAAAGACATGGTCAAGAGGAGATGAAAGCAAGCATGGTAATGGTTCCCAAAGCTCTCATACATCAAATATGCCTCCCTAACATCTCAATTCATCATGTTTGATCAAAGCAAGTCAAATGATTTGAGGTTTGTGCCCCAGAGAAGCCCTAATTCATCTGTGTACCACAATGCCTTGCTCATGAAGCAACCTCAACCCATGGTCAAATACAATCAAGGGAAGTTCTTTAATTAATCATTTCATGCATATTTGAACTCATTTGAGTGTCCTCAATCATCAATTCATCAAGATATGGGTTGTGGACTTGAAAAGTTGATCAGTCAATTCATCTGACTATTTTGAAATACACTGAGACCTAAATTTTTATGTGTTGGTCAAATGGAGATGGGCCCAAAAACAAAACTGTTCTTAAGGACAACATGAACAACTTTAATGTTCATCAAAATTTGATTTGAAGCTTGGAACACCATCTGCCATTCCAATACATTATAGGTCATTTTGACTGAAACCCTAATTTTGGGTCAACTTCCCAAGGACACAACTTATTCATTTGTTATGATTTTAAGGTGGGATAAAATGCATTGGAAAGCTTAAGATGTCTAATTAAAATGTTATGTTGAACAAAATTTCCAAATCTCAAAGGAAATACATGTGATAATGCAAGACATTATAGGTCCTTTTGGGTCAAAGGCATTAAAAGTAAAAAAAGTCCAACTTCAAGTGCCCATAACTTCTTCGTCAAAAATCCAAATGATGCAAAATATAAGTCCATTTTGATTGTATTGAAAAGATATACAACTTTGATGTTGGAGGTATTTTGATTTGAAGCTTGCATCATCAAAACAGAAGGACTTGAAAGTTGGCCAATTTTAGAAACCTTGCCTTGACATGTTTTGCACATCACACTTTAAACTCAAATTTCCTAAATTTCCACATTCCAAATGGATTTTTGACCAACATAACAATTGTTCCTTACATCAATACCTTTCCAACCATTACTCACATGGCTACTTTTGGATTTGGAAAATATCATTTTCGAAGAGGAGAACTTTAAGTGCATTTTTGGGAAACTTGATTCAATTATCATGCATGAGTTGATTGCATCAAAATTGCACGTCCATTTCATTCATTCTTGATCTCAGCTTGCCAATCCATGTGGAATTGGGCCCTCCATGCGCCTGTACAGGCCCATGCATGGAGGCCCCCTTCATTCATGCAAGTTTGAAATCACACTTTCAGCATGGCATTGGCTATAAATACATGGCATGAGAGCTTCCATTAGACACGCCTAATTCAACCTGAAATGCTGCAGAAATCTTTCCCTAACCATCACTAAAGAAGCAATTGCATTTTCTTCAAAAAATTTCAGATCTAGAATTCAGCTTCATCTGGTTGTATTCTTAGATCTAATGCTTCTAGACCTTCATCATACACTCCATTAAACTTCTGTTTTTATAAAGCAAGCAAGGTTTCAAGCTCAAATCACCAGAACTCAAGCTTACATTTCAACTGGTATTTCCTTCGATTCTCCTAATCCATTGACCTATTGGCTTAGATTTTGTGTTGCCTGAAGTCCTCTCAATAGAGGCATCATGTTTATGCTTTTAATTTTTACAATTCATTGAGTTCATGATGAACACCAGATTTTTCAACTTCTGATTTCTCAAATCCTAGAGATCTAGAATGAAAATGGATGGTACAGGGATGATGTACATCATCCCAGCTTTCTATTGATGTATAGATCGCACATTTTGGTTAAGGTTTTAATTTCTGCAAATCTCACCGGAAACTGCAAGCTTACCGGAGAAGACGGTGGCTCCGGTGGCTTCATCATCTCTATTTAAATCTGGACCGTGTGATGGTGTTTCCAGATTCGATCCCAGGCGTCCATTGTTACGAACTTCTATTTCTTTCCCATGTGCACGCATTGACTTGGATCCATGGTAAGCGCGCGCTGAGAGTCCTTGGATGTGCCACCTCATTTAATGAGGTTGATCCAACGTGCCATGATTTTTCTCATTTTCTGAATTTCTTTTTATTTTTGTTTAATTCCAATTATTTTCAAAAATTAATATCACTTTCATTTTTTATCCAAAAATTATGGGACCAATTGTATTATTTCCCAAATAAATTCTAGTTTCTATTTCTGATTTTTAATATTTTTTATTTCATTATTTGATATTTTTTGTGAATTTTCTCTTTTCTGGTTATTTTTAATTCATTTTAATTAGTTTTTGATATTCAAAAAATGAAAAAATATTTTCCTAACCTATTTGAATGATGATGGATCTATTAAAAATATTCTCATCAATTTTTGAATTGATTTGAGATATATTTGAGATTTTAGTTCAATTTGGTTATTTTTATTCATTTTTAATTGATAAAAAATAGTTTCTGACTTTTAAAAATGCTGAAATTTTTTGTCAAACTTTGTTTGACCTTGTTGAACTTAGGAGAAATCCCTTGGACCTTTCAAGGTTGATTTGAAGAGATTTTGAAGTTTGACCTTTCCATTTATTTTATTCAAGTTTATTTTTAAGTATTAAAAAATGCCAAAAATAGTTTATTCATTTCTTGACTTCCAATATTCATCTCACTTCTGTTTTTGATTGTTTGACCTTGACTTTCAATGTTATTGGTCAACATATGAGGATTGGTACATGATGTTCCATTTAATGCATTTATATTTCTTTTACCATTTTGTCATTTCCATTTTCTCTTATTCATCTCATTCTTCTTCTTCTTTTTTCTTTTTGATCAATGAGTTGAAGGTTGATAAGTTAGCATTGACTAAGGAGACTTAATCTTCCTTGATTCAAATCTAATTCATCTTGATCAATTGATCAAGTGAATGACTTTGCATTAAGGATAGGTTGTTTCCTAAATCATGCAAAAGGCTTAAACCAATACAAGATCAATTCTCTTCTCCTTTTTGGCATGACAACTTGTTGGGACTTGGTTCACTAATCAAGACTCCTAACTGGTGTTTGTTGCCTCCATTATTATTTACCGACCTCAGATAGTTGTGACTTCTACATAAGTCCAATTACGATTGCTTAACATAGCGCTAAATTTGCCTTATGGTACACTAACTACTAACACTAACTATTGACAATTAACATTTACTTTATGCAATTTACTTTAATGCAATTTACTATTCTTGCACATATTATTCATTTGTTTTTCTCTTTGCTCACTTTAATGCCATTTGCCTTTTGCTCACTTGAGCACATAATTGTGTATTTATTATTTTTGCTTGTGTTTTGTTTTGATTGTGGTGAACCAAATGCAAAGAAATGGACTTAGTTTTTAGGACTTTCCCTATGCAAAGAAATGGAGAATTGGACTTAGATTCTAGGACCTTCCTTATGCAAAATTGGAGTAAAAGGATCTTAATGGTGAAGATGGATTAGAAGAACCAAATCTCTAAACTCACTCTTGTCCATTCTTGTTTTACTTCATGGAACTTTTGATGTGTGTGCTTTTGTGCTAGGAATTTCCATTTGAGCTTAATTGGAGGACCATTGCCATGTTCACCTAAGTGGAAGAATCAAGATACATTGAGGATCTCTTGTGAGACTTGTTTGATTGCTTATGCTTTGTGGTTGCTTTATTCCAAAGGATGGGAGCTACTTGGATCATCAATATGATCTCAAGAGAGGAATTCCTTGTGTGGTTTTGTCCCTTATCCCTCATCTTTTTGTTTTACTTAGGACTTAGTCCTTCTTCTTCTTCTCTCCACTCTAACCCAAGCCAAAACCTTTTGTGCAAACATTTAACTATTGTTTTCAAATATTAGAAACCTAAGCCTTATGCTTTTGATTTTCAAACTTTCTTTTCATAACACTTATTTTGAATTGAACTTTCAAGTCAACTTTGACCATTTTTGTATATACTCCTAATTGGTAAATATAACCCATTCAAATATGCTTTTGTGGTTCCAATGGCCACTTTCTTAATCAAATTTTTCATAACCTTTAGCTATTAGGTTTGAGTTATCCTTGAGGTAGATGTAATACTCACCTATATCCTTAGTAATAGACAATGAGTCTTCCATGCTTATTATAGGGTTAACCCCTCACTAGCATGTTGAAGCTATCCTCACATGGTGGATTTGTGGTTTAGTTGAGTTTTCTCCCTTTGATAACAAAAGACCTTAAGGCTTTTGGACCAATCAATTTACCAACTCATTTTGAGATTTTTACCCCAAACTACGAGGTTTTGATCCTAATCTTTTTTAAGATGGTACGTAGGCAATGGGTTCATCCATCCAAACACAAAATGTAAATAACTTGTATATTCTCTTCTCATCTCTTCAATCATGTTTGTACAAACAAATTTTTTCACAAAAAAACAACAACCTTACAACAAGTATGAAAAGGGCTCCCTAGGAGTACCTAGGATGTTTTGGGTGCCTAACACCTTCCCATTGCATAACCAACCCCCTTACCCAGATCTATGTTTTCTTTTACTAGTTTTTGTTAAAACTATTAGGTTTTTGTTCGCTTTCTAACCATTCCTTTGGATAAATAGAAGTGCGGTGGCGACTCGACTTGTATGATTTACCTTGGATTTAGTCAATATCTCTAATGGTAACGAATACCCCGCTACAGTTCCATCCAGATAATCAACTGGGGAGGAATTTGAAATAATGATCATCCACGAGGAAAAGACTTAGTGGGGAAGGGAGAAAGGTTAAAGTCTTTCTGCTTAATGGGATGACACTCTACAATTGAAAGAGGACAGACAAACCAAATCTGCATGAGGAAAAAGTATACCATCATAGCAGAGGATCATGGAGAATTCACAAAGTGCAATAATGCAATAATGAAATTATATAAGTGTATATGTATATGTATATGTATATGAATATATGATGATTATGCTGACAAAACGATCGCAAAGGATACAAATGTCACTGGTTTGAATCATCGATACAACCCCTAGCCAATCCTCATAGGAGGGAAACAACAGCTGGAGAGAAATCAAATGAATGCCTCAAAGGCTCAATCCTGGCTGGATAAAGCACAAGGAGAGGATATGCTGAGGAAACTGCTACAAACTCTGCGGGGAATTTTAGGTCAACACCATATCAAATGGGAGACAACCCTATAGGGGACCAACACAATAGCTTCTCAAAATTAGGAGTAACTCTGACGACTTGCGGAGATGCAAAATTATGCCGAAACCGTGCAAATTGCCAAAATAACACGCCTACAACTCAAGGGAGGCCAACAAACTTGGCTGGGGAAACCAAAAAAAATGGTTACTGAAATGCTGTCGGGGATGAAATATGGATTATGCCCACTGCTTGGGGAGAATCAATAATGATCCATATTTTGGGCTTACCGCTTTTCAAACCGCTGTTGATATTCCTTTAAGTGATATCGATTGCTTAAAGTAACTGCTTTTATATATTTAAGAAAACATGATTTTGATTAAAATTTAATTTCAAAAAATGATCATAATAAAATTTAAATATATTTGGCTGAAATAAACAAGAGTAGAAACAATTGGATAAAAAAACTCAACTTTATTTAATAGGATAGTAGTCTGTAAATGACAAGACTCCATAGATCTTTACAAAAGTTGAAAAATGGTAATTTACATGGAAAAGGGCTACATTGAATACAATGATCACTAATCTTTCTACCAACTTTTGATATCCATTGTGCTCTTGGCGTCGGCTGAAGATGATGAATCATAATTGACCGATTTGCTCAAGAATGTCTTCAGGACTGAAGATCAACCAGCTTGCAGTTACTTGCCATAATCCCTACTTTTTGCATAAATTGCCCCAAGGTGGGGTACTCAATTTATCTGGATAATTCTTTCTATTTTTATGTCTCTAACTTTTGCCTTGATCGCCCTTTCGGGTTTCAATCCACCGAGACGCTCATTTTTGCCTAAGTCGCCCTTTCAGGTTTTCAACTTAGCGAGTTGTTCTTTTCTTTTTAGGCGAAGTATTTCTTGATTGCATCTGCGTTCACAGGACGAGTGAACTCTTCACCATCCATAGTTATAAGAATCAAAACACCGTATGAAAAGGCTCTCTTAACAACATATGGGCCTTCATAATTAGGAGTCCATTTTCCTTTAGAATCTGGTTTGAAAGATAGAATCTTCTTGAGCACAAGGTCACCTTCTCTGAACACATGATGTCTGACCTTCTTATCAAAATCTTTATTCATCCTTTGCTGATACAACTGACCATGACACATGACAATTAATCTCTTCTCTTCCATCAAATTCAACTGATCATACCCGGTCTAACACCATTCAGCCTCAGTCAACTTGGCTTCCATCAAGACACACAATGATGGGATCTCAACCTCTACTGGGAGCACAACTTCCATGCCATAAACAAGTGATATAGGGGTTGCCCCTGTTGAAGTGCGGATGGATGTATGATACCCATGTAAAGCAAATGGGAGCATCACATGCCAATCCTTGTATGTCACAACCATCTTCTGGATGATCTTCTTGATGTTTTTGTTTGCAGCTTCAACAACTCCGTTCATCTTGGGTCTGTAGGGAGAAGAATTATGATGTGCAATCTTGAAGTCTTTGCAAAGAGCTTCCACCATATTATTGTTCAAGTTCGATCCATTATCAGTAATGATCTTACTTGGCACACCATAACGGCATATAATCTGATTCTTGATAAACCTTACAACAACTTGCTTGGTTACGTTCGCATACGATGCCGCTTCAACCCATTTTGTAAAGTAATCAATTGCCACCAAAATGAAACGATGCCCATTCGAAGCTTTGGGCTCAATCATGCCAATCATATCAATTCCCCACATGGAGAAGGTCCATGGGGAGGAAATGACGTTCAACAGTGTCAGAGGAACATGAATCTTATCTGCATAAATTTGACACTTGTGGCATTTCTTCACAAACTTGCAACAGTCAGATTCTATTGTCAGCCAATAGTAACGTGCTCACAACATCTTCTTTGCCATAACATGTCCATTAGAATGAGTATCAAAGGAACCTTCATGGACTTCAGTCATCAACAGGTCTGCCTCGTGTCTATCCACGCATCTGAGTAGTACCATATCGAAATTTCTCTTGTATAACACATCACCATTCAGGTAAAGTTGCCGACTAATCTTCTCAAAGTCTTCTTATCTTTCAAAGATGCCCCAGGCGGGTAAATTTGAATTTAGAGGAAACATTTGATATCAAAATACCATGGCTTCTCGTCTTTGACCTCTTCAACAGAAAACACATGAGTTGGCCTATCAAGACGCATCACAGTCAGATTGGGAACCTCATTCCAATACTTCACCATAATCATTGAAGCCAATGTTGCAAGTGCATCTGCCATCCGGTTTTCATCTTGATGGATATGATGAAACTCAACCTTTATAAAGAAAGTTGAAATCCTCCTCGCATAGTCTCTATATGGTATCAAATCGGGTTGATTCGTCTCCCATTCACCTTTGATCTGATTCACAACCAAAGCTGAATCTCCATAGACGTCTAAATATTTGATCCTGAGATCAATGGCCTCTTCAAGCCCTATAAAGAAAGCTTCATACTCAGCCAGATATTTTGTACACTTGAAAGTCAACCTAGCTGTACACGGAAAATGAGTGCCTTGAGGAGTAATAATCACTGCCCCAATGCCATTACTATATTGATTAACAGCTCCGTCAAATACCATGCCCCAACGAGAACCAAGTTATGGCCCTTCTTCAAGCAATGGTTCATACTGCGCTGACTGGTAATCTTCAATCGGTTGGTGAGCCAAATGGTCAGCCAAGGCACTACCTTTGATCGCTTTCTGAGATTGGTATTCAATATCATACTCTGATAACAACATCTGCCAACGGGCAATCCTCCTAGTTAAAGCATGCTTCTAAAAAATATACTTGATTGGATCCATTTTGGATATCAACCAAGTGGTATGATTCAACATATATTGACGCAGACGCTTAGAAGCCCAAGCCAATGCGCAACAAGTCTTCTCTAGCATAGAATACCGAGTCTCACAATCAGTGAACTTCTTACTGAGGTAGTAAATTGCATATTCTTTCTTTCCAGTTTCATCTTGCTGACCAAGAACACAACCCATACTCTCATCAAACACAGACAAATACATGATCAACGGTCTTCCTTCAACAGGTGAAGACAGAATAAGAGGCTCAAGCAAATATTCTTTGATACTATCAAAAGCTTTCTGGAAGTCTTCGGTCCAATCACAAGACTGATCTTTCCGAAGAAGCTTGAATATAGGCGCATATGTGGCAGTCATGTGTGAAATGAATCTTGAGATATAATTCAAGCGGCCGAGAAAACCTCTGACTTGCTTCTCAGCTTTGGGCGCAGGAATCTCTTGTATTGCTTTGACCTTGGTATGATCAACTTCAATACCCTTCTCGCTGACAATAAAGACCAACAACTTACCAGAACGAGCACCAAAAGTACACTTATTGGGATTCAAGCAGAGTTTATACTTCCTCAAACTCTGGAATAGCTTCAACAAATGCTCAACATGTTCCTCTTCATTAATGGATTTGGTAATCATATCATCAACATAGACTTCGATCTCTTTATGCATCATATCATGAAAAAGAGTAGTCATTGCCCTCTGGTAAGTTGCACCAACATTCTTTAAACTGAAAGGCATCACTCTATAACAGAATGTTCCCCAGGGTGTAATGAATGTGGTCTTTTCCATATCCTCGGGTGCCATCTTGATCTGATTATAACTGGAAAATCCGTCCATAAATGAAAAGACTTTAAATTTAGCTATATCATCTACCAACATATCAATGTGTGGTAGAGGGAAATCATCTTTAGGACTAGCTTTGTTCAAATCTCTATAATCAACACACATACAGACTTTTCCATCTTTCTTCAGAACAGACACAATATTGGCCACCCATTGCGGATACTCGACAGTAACAAGGAAACCGACATCAATCTGCTTTTGCACTTCTTCTTTGATCTTCACTACCATATCAAGATGAGTCCTCCTCAACTTCTGCTTGACTGACGGGCATTCTAGCTTCACGGCAATCTATGCTCCACAATCTCAGAATCCAAACTAGGCATGTCTTGATAGGACCAAGCAAACACATCTGAATATTCTCGAAGAAGATCAATCAACCCCTTCTTCACCTCAGGACACAATTGAGACCCAATCTTGACTTCCTTCACCTCATCTTCGAAACCCAAGTTGACTAACTTAATCTGCTATTCGAATGGCTGAATGGCTTTTTCCTCATGCTCAAGTAGACGAGACAATTCATTAGATACTTCTTCATCACTTCCTTCCTCGGCCTCAAAGACAGGGAATTCAAAGTTTGGCGAAGGAGTAGGATCATTGTATTCAATGGGTTTAGAAACCAGCCTGCATAATGATTTGATATTTTGATTTTAGAGAAGTGAATTGGTGACCAAATATTATGCAGATGGACAAATTATATTTTATTCATGTTTTTTTTTGTGATTACCATTTTCAGAAAAAGCAAAAAGTAAAATAAAACATCATAGATGTGAATGAATAGAATTGAATTTTATTAATGATCAAATTTGAAAATGCCAAACAATGTTCACTTCTCCATTAGGCATATGAGAAGGATTTTCAAAAATAATAAAAGAAATGACTTAGAATGATGTATGATAATGGGAACATCAACAACATTCCAATTGTTGCAAGCTTTTCCATGTGTCACAAAATTGGTGCAGTCTTCATCTTCATCACCCTCGATCACAACAACTAAGTTTTGTTCATTACCATGAATGAACCCTCCGCTATGGAAACTAGGTCGCACATCTTCAGCTCTAATCTAAGATGAACCTTGCTGGAATCCCAAACCGGCTCTGCTCTGGTTCTGGGTGACTTCTACCATCTGGCCCCACTGATCAGAAATACTGTCTTCAACAATCTTCTAAGCGTCTTTGAAGGAGGACACGGGTGCCCCAACTCTCTTTTCCTTAGCAATAGATAGAGCCTGGAACGGAGTTCCAACCTCATCCTCAGCTTCTACATAAGAGAAAGATGACATATGGCTTACCAACAAAGTCTTCTCCCCACCGACAATAACAAGCTTTCCATTCTTGACAAACTTCAACTTCTGATGTAGTGTTGACGTAACAGCTCCCGCCTCATGTATCCATGGCCTTCCTAACAAGCAACTATAGGTCGGGTGGATATCAATTACTTGGAAAATAATTTGGAAATCACTCGGACCTATCTTCATAGGAAGGTCCACTTCACCAATCACAGTCTTGCGAGAACCATCAAATGCTTTGACGATGACACCACTATATCTCATCGGAGCTTCTTAATACGACAATCTGGAAAGAGTTGATTTGGGAAGAACATTCAATGAAGAACCAGGATCAACCAACATATTCGACAGAGCATCCTCTTTGCAGTTCATTGAAATGTGTAATGCCATATTGTGATTTATACCCTTCTTAGGAAGTTCCTTATCATAGAAGCTCAAGTTGTTGCAGGAAGTGATGTTAGCCACAATTTGATCAAACTGATCCACTATAACATCATGCTCTACATAAGCTTGCTCCAATACTTTTTGCAATGCTTTTCTGTGCGCTTCAAAGTTCATAAGCAGAGACAATACTGAAATATTGGAAGGAGTTTGGAGCAATTGCTCCACCATATTGAATTCACTTTTCTTGATTAACCGGAGTACCTCATCATCATCATTAGGCTTCAAATTGTTGGATTCACCAGACTGACACTTTGGAGCGCTAACCGGATCAACTGCAGGCACATCCACCTTCTTACCGACAGATACCTCTTCTACACTCTTTGGGAACACAGTCCCAAAAACACGACCGCTACAGGTCACCTTCGTAACATCAACAATGCTCATAACAGAACTGGTTGTAGGCAAAGGAACCTCTTTACTATTCTCTAGCATGGTAGCATTATAGTGGTATGGGATAACTTTATCGGATGCATACGGGATTGGTCCCGCTAACCGTATTACCAATAGCGATACCAATCTGTTGCTGACACTGTTACTGCTGCTGCTGTCAAATTGAATCACCACTCTCTTTGGAGTCTTGAACACAAGAACTATTGCATTCACATCGTCACCTAAGTGACATGACTGAAGAATCTAGATCATGCCCTCACCCATCAACCTCTGGATGTCTCTCTTCATAACCATACAACCTCGGGGGTTAACACTGCAGATTGCACAACCATCATGGTCATGCTCACGATCACTCACCATACAGATATCCTTGTGCATTGTCACCAAGGACCTTCTAATGAAACATACATCATATACTTTGAACTCCCTAGGACAACCATCTGTCATATTGATAAAAGGATTACCATGAGCAGGTAATGGGTTTGCTTTGACATTCGGCGCACGGTCCTGAAAGGACACCATCCCACTTTTAACCAACTTCTGAACTTCGTATTTCAGGGGGTAACAATTCTCAATATCATGGCCAGGATCCCCTTGGTGAAAGGCATATTGAAGCTCTGGCTTATACCACCATGGAAGTGGT
Source organism: Lathyrus oleraceus (assembly GCF_024323335.1). Lineage (NCBI taxonomy): Eukaryota > Viridiplantae > Streptophyta > Magnoliopsida > Fabales > Fabaceae > Lathyrus > Lathyrus oleraceus. The sequence goes on along the minus strand of NC_066581.1, from coordinate 418,072,043 downwards.
TCAAGAATCTGCAGAGGATTTCTTGGTTGCAAAAGGTTCTTGAGAACCAATGATGGATACAATTCAGCATAAGTCATAGGAATAGGGTCAAAAGATACCTTCTTCCTCTCAAAGTTCTGTTGTTGTTGATGATTATTGGTATTGTTGTTGTTGTTGTAGTTGTTTGTTCTTTGCGGTGGCTATTGTTGACGTTGTTGTTGAACTGGCATTGATTGATTAGTGAAAATAATGGAATAACATATGATACTTGATGATGGTGTTGGCGGGGTTGTGGATTCCTTCTGACATTGGGCCTCTTCTTCCTCCCAACCGATACTACGTTAGTCTCTCCTTCTTTCTTTCTGGCAAACCCACTGTCATACTTCTTGCTAGACGAAACCTCCTCCTTAGACAACCGTCCCTCTCAGACACCTTCTTCTAATCTCATCCCCATGTTTACCATTTCGGTAAAGTCACTGGGGGCACTGGAAATCATGCGCTCATAGTAAAATGAGCTCAGGGTCTTGAGAAAAATATTGGTAATCTCCTTTTCTTCCAAAGGAGGGGTGATCTGAGTGGCAAGCTCTCTCCATCGTTGAGCGTACTCTTTGAATTTCTCCTTATCTTTTTGATAAAATGACCTCAACAGGTCCCTATCCGGTACCATATCCACATTATATTTGTACTGCTTCACGAAAGCTTCACCCAAATCATTGAACGTGCAGACACTCTCACTATCCAAACCCATGTACCACCTCAAAGCGGCACCAGTCATACTATCTTGAAAATAATGAATCAGTAACTGATCATTATCAGTTTGTGTCGACATTTTTCTAGCATACATGACGAGATGAATGAGTGGACAGGTATTCCCCTTACACTTTTCAAAGTCAGGGACTTTGAACTTCATCGAGATCTTAACATTGGGAACCAAGCAAATTTCCGCACCGCTCTTACCGAACAAATCTTTTCCCCTCAAGGTCTTCAACTCCTTTCGCAGCTCAAGGAATTGGTCTTTCATTTCATCCATCTTCTCATAAACATCTAGACCCTCAAACGGCTCAGAGTGATAGATGGTGTCCTCGATACGAGGCAAAGTGTGTACAATCGGGGGTGACACAAACATGACCGAGCTAGATGTCGGCATGGAAGCAAAGGTAGGCGCAAAACCCTTGGGTACAAAGTTGGGCAACATTCCCCACGAGAATCCGGCAGGCATGGCAGGAGCGAAATGAGCGGTAGGCACGCTTGAAGAAACAACCTCTGATATGACAATCCTCTGAGGAGGAGGAGTTACAGGCGTTGGAGAAGATTGACTATGAGCATCTAGAACTGACTCCATCATGGCAGTCAGGCGGGCAATCTCATCCTTCAAGTCTCTGTTCTCTTGCTCTAGATGTTCCATGATTCACGGAAGATTGGAGCGGGTATTGTATCGATGAGTCAGCTTGGCTGAAGCACATAAGAAGAACCAATAAGAAATTTGGAGAAAGAGAAACCTGTATGCAAATGATGCATGAAATGAAATGCTTGATTGTTTTTATTTTCAAGGAACATACTATTTTATTTGCAAATATATAATAATAATAATTGCACAATTTGATTGACCATAAAATATCTTTTATTTATATAATTGGAAGGATTACACTGAGTACAACTTCAGAAACCAAAATACAAGAGAAAAGGAGATTAGTCATCCTAAGGATCCCTAAAACAATGTCAGAAGATCGAGCCGCAGACGCGTACTTCCTTCGGATGCGTCGGATCTCGGACTCAAAAGAAGTCTTCATCTGAGTCTTCTCGAGGAAAAACTGATTAACAATCTTCTTCCAATCAACGGAAGGCTGAGGTATACTAGAGGAAGATGAAACCTCTGACTCTCTATCTCTTCACTACTCAGTCTTCCAGGAGCTCAATAAGTGCATCTTTATCCTTAGACTCAAGCTGTAACTCTTCATGCTTTCGACTCAAAGCATGGAATCGCTCTTCCCACATATCCTTCTCTTGCTTCATCTTCGCGAGTGCGTCTTCCAAATCCTCTACATCTTGGTTAGGGAGAGTTAATGGCTCAACCACAACCACAAACATAGGTCTCTCATAAGCATACGTCATCTTAAATTCCAAAGCTCTCTTCTTCACCCAAGTAGTGTAAGCTTCCAAAGCTACACAATTGTGCGGACCAAGCTCAGATCTTCCTTTCCTATGCACGTTATGCCAAACATGCACCATCTTCTGCTTCAAATGTTAGGGATCTTTACCCTCTTGATAGAAAAGACCTTCTAACTGAGTGTTATTAGGTTTGTCTCTCAAGGGGAACCCAAGTTGACGAAGGGCCAAAGCAGGGTTGTAGTTGATTCCTCCTTGTTTACCAATGAGAGGCACATTAGAGAATTCACCACAACTATCAATACTATCCAAGCTACCCAATGAAGAGTCATACCAAGCTATATCTTCATTAGTGAGAGACATAAGTCTCTGAGACCACCTTAGACATTGTTTGTTCTCCACTAAGGGAGGCGTCTGAGGCAAGTGCGAAATAAACCACTTGTACAAAAGAGGAACTCAACAGGCAATAGTTCCACCACCCTTAGAATTCCTTATATGCAAAGAGAAGTACATATCTCCTAATAGAGTAGGCACATGATTACCAATCAAGAAAATTCTAATGGCGTTAACATCAACAAAACTGTCAATGTTAGGGAACAGGGCTAAACCAAAGATGAGTAACACAAAGATAGCTTCAAAAGCATCCGAGCTACCGGCTTGAGAAAAGGTAGTAGCTTCCTTGATGAGGAACTCATAAGTCAACCCAAACATTCCTCCTTTATTCACCCAATGAGCCTCTATCTCAGACTTCTTCAGATGAAAAGCTTCAGCTATAATATGAGATATGGGAATCTCTTCCAATCCACTAAAGGGCACTTTGTTAGAAACAGGTGTTCCCAAGAGATGGGGATACTCCTCCAATGTAGGCACAAACTGATAGTCAGGAAAAGTGAAGCAATATTAGAGAGGGTCATAGAACTAAACCAACACACTCAACAGTCTTTCAACCACATCAGCAAACAAAATAGACAGAAGCTTCCCATGACGTTGTTTGAAGTCGAAGGGATCTAATACAAAAGATGATGGCTTCTTTAACTCTTTCAATTCTGGACATCTGAAACTGTACTTCTTAGTGTTCCTTCGTCCATAATCCATGGTCTGAAAATATTTGCAAATAAGACCTCAGTTCCTTGAAATTATTTTTCGTGTGATGAATGTTATGATGTGCATGAAGGTATTAATGTAACAATCACAAATAGGGGATCACACACAAGTCAAATAAACAAAGGTAAAGGGATGAATAAAGTGATTGTCAAGATCAATCATCCATTTTGGTGGATTACGGTTTTCACCTTATCAACACCCAAGTTCCATTGATATTGACAAGACTTGATTGGATCCACCAAGAATCAAGGGTTTGTTGTGAGTCACGAGCATGTAGTCTGGGTAAGAACCATTCCAAAGGAGTGTACTAAGGATTAAACCTGTAGATCATGTTCTAAAAAGTTCCTAGAGTCTTAATTCCATCTACCGTATATTACAGGTTAGGATGACTGACTCATCAACCCATAATATTCTCAAGAGAAACTTGTCTGAGTGTAGTATCGCGTAACAATTGTTATCAAGTCTACACCTGAACAATCTCCGCAATATGTCCTAAATAGGCCAAAAGGGGTTAAATGTTCTATGGTCCTCAGCTTCTCGGACTCCAAATCAGAGAGAGTAATGCCTAACCTTAAATAACTTGTGTGACATTCATAACTCCAAAAGGGTCTCCACTGAGTAGATAGGTCTCAAGCCAACTTGTTAAGGACTACTCCACACAAGTTGAACATGACTATACCATCCTCATATCTTAATTGCACTCAAGTTTGGGTTAGAACTTATCTCACCACTCAGAGATCACCAAGCACAACAAGCAGATTATATCATACAAACAAATATACATACATCAAGTATACAAAGATATACACACAAAAAAGTAGGCTAAACCCACTTGACACTACTCCCCAGTAGAGTCGGCACTTAATTTCTGTAGCGCTAAATTCATGACCATCAAGCTATGAATAAGTTAGACGTAAATTAAACTAGAGTCACCACCACGCTTTTATTGTTTCCAAGGGAAAAGGGAAAAGTACGAACAAAACCCAAAGATAAGAAGTTTTCAAATCAAAACTAATAAAATGCCAGAGATTACAGGTAAAGGGCTTTGTTACACAGAGGGAAGGTGTTAGCACCCAAAGTGTCCTAGGTACTCCTAGGGAGTCCTTTCTTGTGTGCATATGTGTTTTTGTATAAAATGATGTTTGCAATAAAATAGAGTGGAGGGATGTGAAAAGAATTCATTAATTATATTTTTGTGTTTGACAAGACCTTCAGACTTGTGCCTACGTACCAACATAAAAATGAGGGATCAAAGCCTCGTAGTTCGTGGTAACAATTTCAAAGTGAGTGCATTGCTTTTAACTAAAAATTAAGTTTAACAACCGAACAAAAGGCCTAAAAAGGTTTGAATGAATGTTAGTTCTTTTTGTCTTTTGAAATCTTAAGTCAAGTATAGTTACGTTCATTTACAAGTTTGATTAAGAAAAAAGTTTTAAAAATGCAATTGCATAAGGCCAAAGTTTCTAATTTGCAATATGGTCTAAGTTTAGAAAAAACAAACACAAGCAAAGAAAATTTTAAAAGGAGGGAGATATTTAAAATTAAAGAAGTGGGGAAGAGATGAAGAGACTAATCCTAAACAAAAATTAAAATTTAAGAGTTGAAAAGATCTGACCAATGGGATGCAATCCAATACACAAGAATGTCATATAGAAACTCAAATTTTCCTTGGATTTTAGAATCAAGCAATATCGATACACAAATAGCAAGATGAAGAGCAAGGCATCAAATAAATATAGCCACATCCAAGCTTAACAACTCCATGATCTTCTTCATAATTCCCAAGTTTCAAATGAAGTCAGAGATAGACATTAGGCACAGGTTCAAAGTAACAACTTTAATAAGATCATGTAGCAGATGAACTCAAAAGGGATCTCAATACTTGCATTAGATGAAGTTTCAATTCACAAGAACTTGGTTTCATGAAAGTTGGCATTGGCCAAGTCCTTTTGCATAGGGAGTGTTGCCTAATTCTAAGTCCAATGTCTCAGATCAAATGCAATAGTCCACACAAATGTCTTTTAGGGTTTTTGTTGTTATTATGTACATTAAGGTCAAAACACCATAAACACAAACAAATATATACAATCATAATATAATCACAAGATAAGGCTCAAGTGATCAAAGTGGAAATGGCATTAAAGTAAACAAGTTAAATGGTATGGATAATGGCAAATGAATAAAGACTTAAAATTAAAGTGCATAAAAGTAAATGGCTTTAAATTAAATGTTAGTTGTTAGTTGATTAGAAGTTAGTATTGCTTTTGCTTTTATTTTGTTTAAGTCATTCTTTGGAGAACACTCAACCCACTATTCACAAGCATGGATCCTTGAACTAAGACATCTTCCAAAGGAAGGAAAAATGCCAAGTTTCCACACAATACCATGAAAGAGGAGAGACTTACAATCTCACTTACTAGAATGTTATGCCTTTTGTGTCAAAAATTTAACGTTATGTTAACAATCATAATTGGACTTATATATAAGTCACAACTATTTGAGGTCGGACAATAGAAATTTTAGTGTTAATGCATGTTAGAGATATGGTATTATGAACCATATTCCTAAAACATACCACACTTAAAAGAAAACGCAAAAGGGGTGAACCTAATCTCATCCATACTTAGGTTGATTTTGCAATCAACTAGCCGTAGGATATAGAGATGTCATAGGTCCATGAAATGAATGAGAAAAGAATGGGATTGAGATGAAGAGGGAGGGGAGATGGAATTAACACAAATTGGTAAAAGGAGGACTTTTATCAAATTAAAATCATTCATTCATTTTGGGACATGAAATGTACATTTCATCAATCCCCTAAATCCAATGATTTTAACTCAACAAAGTCAAATCAACATTTACCAAGGCCCAACAACATAAGTCAAACTCAACAAGTCAATATCAAAAGCTCAACATAATTTATTTTGCATTTAAACAATTAAAATCAATTAAAAATGCATTAAATTAAATTATGGTTGGTCAAAATCCTAAAACCTCATCAAAACGCCAAATAAATGGCCATGAGATTTATGATAGACCAAACAAGGTCAAAGGACCTTGGACAAAAAATTTCATTAATTTTTGAAACTTTAAACTATTTTTAAACCATTAAAAATATTCACAAAAAGAATTAAATCATGAAAAATATTAATAATGATCCAAAAAATAATTTTAATTCATAAAATTAAAGAAGAATTTATTTATAAATTTTTGGTGAAACTCTCATATATCTTTTGGATCAATATTAAAATTAATATGAATTAATGAAAATAAGTCAATTAAATTAAAAATCAGAAAATAGCAAAAAACGTGGACCACTTGATCTGCCTCATTAATTGAGGTGGCAGATAAAGTGGATCAGAGCACGCGTTCCATGACGGACCCTGGTCAATGTTCCACACACGTGGTAATCAATTTGTACGCTCAAGATTAAAACAAAATGGATGGATCCAATGGTTCTAAGAAGCGCCAACGCATCGCCGAAGCTGTAACTCCGGTCTTCTTCTCCGGTAGAACTCACAGGACTGGTCCACCTTCAATCATCACCAAAATAAAAAAAAGAGGACATAAATTTAACATAAAAATGCTCAGGAGCTCGAATCTGGCCTCAATTTCTCTTAATTCCAAGTATATTGAAAGATACAGGGAGTTGAAATTTGAGGATCATGATCTGAGCTGCTTCGATTTGACTTCAAAGCAACTCAATCTTGTTGCCTACATTGGTAGGACTTCAGACAACCAAAAATCAAGAATAATTATGGAGAATTGAGTGAAAATCGAAGAGATGAAAAATTGAGAAATCCACCTTCACTGCAGGTCTGGATGACCACAATCTTGCTTCCAATTGCACCTGGCCTTGCTCTGGACACTTATTGGAATGGAATTGAATAAAAAAGGAAGTAGGACTCTTGGAGATTTGAATTCCAAAACAGTGGAGATCCAAACTTGATTTCCAATGGAAATCCTCAAGGTTATCATTTGAATGAGAGGGTTTCAAGTTGGGGATTCAAAGCTGGTGCGCAGGGGTCCCCAATTCTGAAGGCAAGGGTCTCTATTTATAGCCAAAGCATTGCTAAATGCACACTTGATTCAAAACTTTCTATAATAGCAACTTGCTTGCATGGATGCATGGACATGTGATAGTCCCATGTAATCATTCCTCCAGGTCCAAAATTGAGTACCAACATTGCTAAAGTCATGTGGAAAGGCCATGCATTTGTGTATGGAAGATTCAAGTTCACTTATGCCAAATGGTCATCCAAGTTCAAGCCATACGCAAGTTACTCATACCTTGTCCAAATGGGATGGAATTGGACTTTTTGGAAAGGTTAGATCAAGAGGAACAACTTTTATGTCGAACACTTTTTCATTTGAAGCTTGGATCATGATAAATTTTGAGGTGGAAATTGGAAAAATCAAACATATCAAATATTTCTGTAAGTGTCAAGCCATATGTTCACTTATTCCATCTTGGCTAGCTTTTTATGTGAGCTTAAAATGAGAAACTTTCCTTCATCAAAGTTGTATCTCTCTCAAAGTAATTCAAAATGGTCACAAATTTGACCTTAATTGGATTTATCATGAAGGAGTTATGCATTTTTGAAGTTGAGGAAAATCACTTGTTCAATGGCATTGGTCCAAAATGACCTATAATGTACCCTCATATCATATGCATTTAAATTTTGAATTTTCTCTTCCTCCAAACATAAATGTTGAAGTAGAAATCTTGAATTTTATTGTTCAACTTTAATATCTTTCATCTCATAAAAAATGAGCAAGTTGTGGCCTTGGGAAGTTGACCTCCAAATTAGGGTTTAGACAAAATGACCTATAATCATTCACCATAAAAAATGACTTTACAAGCAAAAATAGCTCTAGACATCAACATGAAAGTTGTTTGGAATGTAATTTAGAGTAACTTTTATCTTGGAATAATTTTCATATGACAAAAATTGTAGGAGATAGGGTGTAGGGAACCCCAGTTTTGATCAATTGACTTCCTCTGGTCAATTGCCATTCTCTTGACTTTTTGGACCCATGGAGGATCATATATGCATAATATGATGAAATTTGAAGTATCCATTGAAATATTTGATCAATTGGTGAAGAAGCTTATTGAAGAAGTTACACAAGATACCCAGATGAATTAGAGTTTCCAAGGCAAACCAATTCCAAACTCTTGATGATTTCTTGATCAAAATATCATGTAAAGATCATGGGGATCCATATATGATTCTTAGAGCCATAGTAAACCATTTTTGATTGAGATCCTTGCATTGAGGTCTTGAACCCTAGATGTGAGCTTGATAGATCAAAGGTGTGCATGTGCACTTCCTACAAAAGAGTTAGATTATACAAAGACATATTTTTGGTATTTTGGTTAGTAAAAATGATAAAATACAAAGTATGATACAATCAAATGATGCTTGGTGATCTCTCCCAATGCAAACCCAATGAATAAGGGGTGATGAGGATGCCAAGATGTGATCCAAATGTCGATGCACATGATGAGATATCATGAGGGATCTTAGGGTCAAAACAGGGGTCTTACAAGAATGTCTTGATAGGACCAAGCAAACACATATGAATACTCTCGGAGAAGATCAATCAACCCCTTCTTAACCTCTGGACACAGTTGAGACCCAATCTTGACTTCCTTCATATCATCTTTGAAACCCAAGTTGACTAGCTCAATCTTCTCTTCAAAGGGATGAATGGCTTTTTCCTCATGCTCAAGTAGATGAGACAATTCATCAGACACTTCTTCATCACTTTCTTCCTCAGCCTCAAACACAGGGAATTCAAAGTTTGGAGAAGGAGTAGGATCATTGTGTTCAATGGGTTTAGAAACCAACCTACATAATGATTTGATATTTTTATTTTAGAGAAGTGAATTGTGACCAAATATTATGCAGATGGACAATTATTAATTATTTATTTATATTTTTTGTGATTACCATTTTCAGAAGGCAAAAAGTAAAAAATAAAAACATCATAGATGTGAATGAATATAATTGCATTTTATTGATGATTAATTTGAAATATGCCCAACAATGTTCACTCCTCCATTAGGCATAGGAGAAGTATTTTCAAAAATAATAAAATAATTACTTAGAGCCATTGATAATAACAGGAACATCGACAACAATCCAATTGTTGCAAGCTTTTCCATGCGTCACAAAATTGGTGCAGTCTTCATCTTCGTCATCCTCGATTATAGCAACTGAGTGTTGTTCATTACCATGAGTGAACCCTCTGCTACGGAAATTAGGCTGCATATCTTCAATTTTGATCACAGGCGACCCTTGCTGGAAACCCCAACCTGCTCGGTTCTTGTTCTCGGCGACCTCTACCATCCGGCCCCACTGATTAGAACTACCATTTTCCACAATCTTCTGAGCATCTTCAAAAGAGGACATAGGTGCCCAAGCTTTCTTCTCTTCAGCAATAGGTAGAGCTTGCAATGGAGTTCCAATCTCATCCTCAGCTTCCACATATGAGAAAGACGGCAGATGACTCACCAACAATGATTTCTCTCCACCAACAATGACAAGCTTGCCATTCTTCACGGATTTCAATTTCTGATGCAGAGTGGATGTAATAGCTCCCGCCTCATGTATCCATGTCCTTCCTAACAAGCAGCTATAGGCCAGATGGATATCCATTACTAGAAAAGTAATTTGGAAATCACTCGGACCTATCTTCACTGGAAGGTCCACTTCTCCAATAAAAGTCTTGCGAGAACCATCAAAAGCTTTGACGATCACGCCACTGTACCTCATAGGAGTGCCTTGATATGATAACCTTGATAGAGTCGATTTCGAGAGTACATTCAACAAAGAACCGATATCAACCAACACATTTGAAAATGCATCCTCCTTGTAATTCATTGATATATGCAGTGTCAGATTGTGATTTCTGCCTTCCTCAAGAAGTTCTTCATCACAAAAGCTCAAGTTGTTGCAGGAACTGATGTTAGCCAGAATATGATCAAACTGATCTATTATTACATCATGCTCTACATATGCTTGCTCCAATACTTTTTGCAATGCTTCTCAGTGCGCTTCAGAATTCATAAGTAGAGACAACACTGAAATTTTGGAAGGAGTTTGGGGCAGCTGCTCCACCATATTAAATTCGCTTTTCTTAATCAAACATAATACCTCATCATCATCATTAGGCTTCAAATTTCAGGATTCACCAGACTGACATCTTGGAGCACTAATCGGATTCGCTGCAGGTACATCAACCTTCTTACCAACATCTTCTGCATCTTTTGGGAAAACGGGACCAAAAACATGACCACTACGGGTCACCTTTGTAAAATCAACAATGTTCACAACAGAATTAGTCGTAAGAAACCGAACCTATTGACCATTTTGCAACATAGTAGTGTTATACTGATATGGAACAGCTCTATCGGATACATATGGGAATGGGCCCATTAACCGTATCACTAACGGCGATACCGATCTGTTGATGTTGTTACTACTGCTGTTGTCAAACTGGATTACCACCCTCTCCGGGGTCTTAAACACTGGTACTATAACATTCACATCATCTATATCCCCCGACTGTTGAATTTGGATTACATTCTCATCCATCAACTTCTGGATATCTCTCTTGACGATTGAACACCCACTGGGGTTTATACTACAAATCGCACAACCGTCATGGTCGTGGTCACAATCACTGATGGTACACAGGGTCTTATGCATCTCCATCAAGGACCGACGAATACGTCGCACATTAAACACTTGGAAACTTCCTAGACAACCATCTACCATATTAATAGAGGAATTACCATGAGCAGGCAATGGGTTAGCTTTCACATTCGGCGCACGGTCCTCAAAGGACACCATCCCACTCTTCACTAACTCCTGGACCTCATACTTCAAAGGGTAGCAATTTTCAATATCATGGTCGGGAGCTCCTTGATGAAAGGCATAACGGAGTTCTGGCTTATACCACCATGGAAGTGGTTCTAGAATCTGTAGCAGATTTCTCGGTTAAAGTAGGTTCTTGAGAACCAAAGACGGGTATCATTCCACATAGGTCATGGAAATAGGATCGAAAGAGACCTTCTTCCTCTCAAAATTTTGTTGTTGTTAATTATTGTTCTTGTTGTTGTTGTTGTAGTTGTTTGTTCTTTGTTGTGGTTGTTGTTGACGTTGTTGTTGAACCGGCATTGATTGATTATTGGAAAATACTGGAATAACGGATGATACTTGATGATGATGTTGACGCGGTTGCGGATTTCTTCTGACATGAGGCCTCCTCACTGACACTGCATTGGTTTCACCTTCCTTCTTTCTAGCGAAACTACCTTCATACTTCTTGCTCGATGACACCTCATCCTTAAACAAACCTCCCTCTCATACTCCTTCTTCTAATCTCATCCACATGTTTACCATTTCGGTAAAATCACTGGGGGCACTAGCAATCATGCCTTCGTAATAAAACGAACTCAGGGTCTTCAGGAAAATCTTGGTCATCTCTTTTTCTTCCAATGGAGGATTGATCTGAGCAGCAAGCTCTCTCCACCTCTGGGCATACTCTTTGAATGTGTCTTTGTCCTTCTAAGACATCGACCTCAGCTGGTCCCTATTCGGTGCCATATCCATGTTGTACTTATACTGCTTCACAAAAGCCTCACCCAAATTATTAAACGTGCGAACACTTGTGCTATCCAACCCCATGTACCACCTTAGAGCGGCACCAGTCAGTCTATCTTGGAAATAGTGAATCAATAACTGATCATTATCAGTTTGCGTTGACATTTTCCTAGCATACATGACGAGATGGCTGAGTGGGCATGTATTTCCCTTATACTTTTCAAAGTCATGGACTTTGAACTTCATCGGGATTTTAACATTTGGCACCAGGCAAAGTTCAGCAGCACTCTTACCAAATAGATCTTTTCCCCTCAAGGTCTTCAACTCCTTTCACAACTCAAGGAATTGGTCTTTCATCTCATCTATCTTCTCATAAACATCAAGGCCCTCAGACGACTCAGAATGATATATGATTTCCTCAACACGTGGCAAAGTGTGAACAACTGGAGGTGGAACAGACATGACCGGGCTAGATGTCGACATGGAAGCAAAAGTGGGTGCAAACCCTTCAAGCATGAAATTCGGTGGCATCCCCCACGGGAATCCGACAGGCATGGTAGGAGAAAACTGAGTGGCATGTATGGTTGAAGTAACAACCTCTGAAATGACAGTCCTTTGAGGAGGAGGAGGAGTTACGGGCGCTGAAGAAGACTGACTCTGAGCAGCTAGAACAGACTCCATCATGGCAGTCAAGCAAGCAATCTCATCCTTCAACTCTCGGTTATCTTGTTCCAAATGTTCCATGATTCTCGGTTGATTAGCATGAGTGTTGTATCGGTGAGTCAGTGATCCGCTGTCGCACACGGGTCAAAAACGAGTTTAAAAGTATAGTGAAACGGAAGCGACACTTGAATATCGTATCACAAGGACTCTTGAATGTTATAACCAAACGGATGAAAAGAAGGGGTTTTTTAAGGTTTAAAACTTAAATCGAATATGATTAAAGGTAAAAGCAAAATTGATAAATAAGCTAATCTATTGTATCGATTTCCGACTTATCATCGATTCTTATAATTTTAATTCCCTAGCGGATTCAATCCCATTCGATTACAATACCCACTGACAAGCGCAATTGGTATTATATGATGTATGTTCCTAATTTCCAAATTAAGCAAACAGATTTAAGCAGACGCAGATTAATCAAACACGATAACGAAAAAGCTACGCTAACGTGATTATAGTTAAGGATCATACAAACAATCAAATTTAATCAACTCTATCCTATAAGAAACAATCGAATTAAGCAAACAAAAGTAATCAAATTAAGAAAACGAGTTTATAGGAAGAATTGAAAAGAAATTGAAATTAAACTGAAATTAATAAAAACCTCAAAGTGGAATTCGAACACAACATATCAACTCTTTGGGAATTAGCTCTCCATGAAATCTTCTAAGAAATATTGTATCATCAAAATTCAGAATTAGGATTACTATATTAGTGAAAGAACTAATATAATAAAAGGAAAATTCGGGCCCTTATAGGATTCGGCCCAAAAATTACAAAAACTGGCCCAAACTAACTATTTTAATTAAGTATGGAACTTCAATAAATTATTAGACCCTTCTTCATTCTGAATATTCTTTTGACTTCAACATGAAACTTGTAGTTCTTTCTCTTATCTTTCCAACACATATTATAACGTGTCAACCCGAATCCTATAGCCCAAGTTATGATTTGCATAGTGATAAGATATCAAATAACTATTTATGTTGAAAATAAAGTACGAAAATAAAATAAAGGCATAAATAAATTTAAATATTAAAACATATTAAAATATTAAAAATAATATAATAAACTATAGATTTGCCTAAGTATAATAGTAGAAGAAAGTGAATCAAAATGCACTGATCAAAATCCCCCACACTTGAACTTTTGCACTCCGAGCAAAATTATAAATTCAAAACTCAAAACAGAAAAAGGAGAACAATCAAATATGAAATTCCAAAGGCTATCAAGATACAAGGTGCAAGCAAAGTTCTAAGTCTAAGCTTCAAGAATCTGGTGTTAGTAAGTAACTTTTTGTGACATTCAAAGCAAATAGGAAAACAGGTTACCAAAGAGTACATCAACACTAGTAAGATCCTCACAGGATATTATTCACTCAACTCTCAAGTGTTTAGATTAACTGTTTACACTTAAATCACAACATGAAAGTTAGTACTACCATAAGCTTGAAAAGACTCTAACATCCACAATTGAAATACATGCACACAAAGATCAAAATGACTTTTATTTGGTTGTAACGTGACCAAGGTAAGGGTGGGATAAATCCTAAGGGGGTACTAGGCCAAAATTCAAAGAGACAAAAGAGAATTGAAAGAAACTGCGGGAGTTAAATTTACAAAAGATTTCATTCACTCTAACAACTCTATAGCAACTGTTTTCATTCATATTTTTCTTCTCCTTTCTCTTTTTTTTTTCTTTTTCATAAGGAGTATGTATTAACATGTATACATCATTCTATTTTTTTTCATTCATTTTTTTTTTCTTTTCTATTTTCTTTTTCTATTTTTCTTTTCTTTTTCCACCAACTTCTGAAATATTACAAATATAATCATTCAACCCCACACAACTCCAAACAAGACTTTTTTAATCCTTTGAATATGACGATAACATTGTTTTTCACTTCTCGGTTTGTTATGAGTTTTAAACAAAAAAAGGATAATAGGCTCAAGGGGGTTTCAAACAAGGGATGATATTATTTAAGGGTTGACTTTTTGGCTAACTGGATAAAAAAACAAAAAACAAATCTACCTTTATCATATTAGTGTGCACAAGTAAACAACAACATCAACAAGAGTCAATTCAAGTTCTAGAGACTAACAGACATGAGTGAATCACACAAGAAAGAAAGAGATGGATTTTTGTATGTTATCCATATAAGGCTCAAAGCTCACAAGATTAATTGATCTACCACAAATGATGTAAAATTCAGAGTTTAGTCCTACCTATCATACTAAAAATGCACATCAAAATTTTCACATCACACCACAAGACTTTAGTCAAGAGAACTAAGAAAAATACTCATAATTGTAACTCAAAAACCAAAGGAAAAAACATGCAATTTTTTTTAAAGAAAGCAAACAAAAATCAAAACAAAGAAAAACTGAAAACAAAACAAATAAATGGTTCCCTCCCCCATACTTAAAACATACATTGTCCTCAATGAAAGAGCATAAATATAAAATAAGAGTGGGAGAAAGGAAAGAACACACCCTAGGAGTCAAGGCGGATAAGTGATTGGATAAGCAACCTTTCCTAAAGAGAGCTCTTCTACAGTATCTCCTTCCAAAGCCGGGTTCTCATGGAGTAGCTTTGGGTAGTGTCCATTGACCTTGAAATTTTTATTAGTGTCTTCAACTTGTATTCCAGGATCAAAGAAGAATCTTTGATAAGTAAAAATGTTGAATGGGCACGTGAAATTGATCTCTTTTTTCACAATATCAAGAATCAAAGGATTACGGGGCTGCCTCACTACTTTTGTTTCATCTTTAAGTGAGATCATATGCATACATATGGATGGGCTAATATCACGAGTGTCAGCCAAGGTCCATCTAATTCCCTTCTTATGTTTCTGCTTAAGTTGAAGCTTTGATGAATAATATGAATCATTGGGAAGTGGTTTAGGATCTAAAGAAGGTGGTTATTCAATGGATGATATGTTTGGGGCAGCCAGAATGTCAAAAGCTTCAGCTACATAAACAACTTCATTTATACTACCACCCAGCAAGGCAGCATCAATCTCAGCACAAACAACACAAATGTTAGTGTTAGTACAATAATCACATGAGTAAATATCATCAAAACCAAATAAAGTTGGAAAATCAGCTGAAAACAAATCAGAATAAGTTTCATCAACAACTTCAGAAAGCAACTCCATCTGAAAAATAGAATTCTCTTCCTCGTTAATCTCCTTATTTTCCAGTACTCTTTGTGGTAAAGGGATTGGTGATACATACTTTTTTTCAACCTCAACAACAATAGAAGGTCCAGGTTTATTTTCAGGTGTTACACTAACAATTTTTTTATTTTTTTTCTGGGGCTGATTTTGTAACTTTTCTGGATCTCAAGGAAATTGCATTCACATTGAGGCATTTTGGATTCACTACTGTTTGGGCATGTAGTTGGTTTGATCCTTGAGCTTGTTGCATGACACTCATTGAAGTGACAATTTGTCCAATTTGTGTTTGCAAAGTCTGAATACTATAATTTGTTCGCTGCTAAAATTGGAGACTATTTACAACTATTTGCTTGACAAGTTCCTCTAGTGAAGGTTCAGAAGGTGAAAAGGTGGTTACTTGTGAAGGGTTATATGGTGGTGGTGGTGTAATGGGTAACATCAATTGTTTCACTAAGGAGGTAAGTTCATCAATTCTGGTTTCTAAAGCCTTGTTGGAAGAAGAAACCTGAATCTCATTCACACCTTTTGCTTGGACCATAAAATTATCTCTTGTTGTGAACTGTTGGGAGTTAAGTGACATGTTCCCAATCAAGGATTTGACAACAACATGATATTCAATACACAAAGCATTATAATCAACATGAGGGGCAACAAGTTCTCTTAGAGTTCTTTGGCCAGCCAAGTTAAACTCAATAGAAAAAAAAATCAACAAACAATGAGAAAACACAAAACTAATTCAACAATGTAGCAACAAATAGGAAAATACCGGCAATGTCCCTATTAAGAACAAACAATTGAATTACGGAAAAAACTATTAAAATAAAAAGAAAAAAAATACAAAAATACGAAAATTAATCTAATAACGTCAATTAAGATTTTTGAGATTTTTTTTGGAATTTTCTCAAACTATCAAAACAGAAAATGAATCATAAAAAAATAGAAAATAATGAGTTTCGGGGTTTTAGAGGCTTTTGGTCCTTGATTTTTCCTAATTAATCGACAAAGAATCGAAATAATTTGAGACAATTTTCTTAAAAAAATAATTTTTTTTATCCTAAAACGCAAAAAGACCCGAACGCAAGTTAGGGAAAAAAATGCTAAACACAACACCTATGACAATAATAATGGTTAAAATCTACAAGAGTCCCCCGCAACGGCGCCAATTTGATCCGATGTCGCACACGAGTCAAAAACGAGTTTAAAAGTGTAGTAAAACGGAAGCGACACTCGAATATCGTATCACAAGGACTCTTGAATGTTATAACCAAACGAATGAAAAGAAGGGGGTTTTTAAGGTTCAAAACTTATATCGAATATGATTAAAGGTAAAAGCAAAATTGATAAATAAGCTAATCTATTGTATCGATTTCTGACTTATCATCGATTCTTATAATTTCAATTCCCTAGCGGATTCAATCCCATTCGATTACAATACCCACTAACAAGTGCAATTGGTATTATATGATGTATGTTCCTAATTTTCGAATTAAGCAAACAGATTTAAGCAAACGCGAATTAAGCAAACACGACTTAATTAAACACGATAACGAAAAAGCTACGCTAACGTGATTATAGTTAAGGATCATACAAATAATCAAATTTAATCAACTATATCCTATAAGAAACAATCGAATTAAGCAAACGAAAGTAATCGAATTAAGCAAACAAGTTTATAGGAGGAATTAAAAAGAAATTGAAATTAAACTGAAATTAATAAAAACCTCAAAGTGGAATTCGAATACAACAAATCAACTCTTTGGGAATTAGCTCTCCATGAAATCTTCTAAGCAATATTGTATCATCAAAATTCAGTATTAGGATTACTATAGTAGTGAAAGACCTAATATAATAAAAGGAAAATTCGGGCCTTTATAGGATCCGGCCCAAAAATTACAAAAACTGTCCCAAACTAACTATTTTAATTAAGTCTGGAACTTCAACGAATTATTCGACCCTTCTTCATTCTGAATCTGTTTTTGACTTCAACATGAAACTTGTAGTTCTTTCTCTTAGCTTTCGAAATGCATATTAGAACGTGTCAATCCGACTCCTATAGCCCAAGTCATGATCTGCATAGTGATAAGGTATCAAATAACTATTTATGCTGAAAATAAAGTACGAAAATAAAATAAATTCAAAAATAAATTTAAATATTAAAACATACTAAAATATTAAAAATAATATCATAAACTATAGATTTGCCTATGTACAATAGTAGAAGAAAGTGAATCAAAATGCACTGATCAGTCAACTTGGTTGAAGCACATAAGAATAACCAATAAGACATCTGGCGGAAGAAAAACTAAATGATGCATGAAATGCAATGTTTTAATTGTTTTTCTTTTCAAGGAACATACTATCTTATATGCAAATGTATTATAACAATTGTAACAATTTGATTGACCATAAAAATCTCTTTTATTCATATAATTGGAAGGATTACATTGAATACAATTTCAGAAAACAAAACATAAGTACAAGAGAAAAGGAAGCTAATCATCCTAAGGATCCCCTAACAACAATGTTAGATGATCTGGCTACAGGCGCATACTTCCTTCGGATGCATCGAATCTCAGACTCAAAAGATGTCTTCATCTGAGCCTTCTCAAGGACGAGCTGATCAACAATCTTCTTCCAAGCACCGGAAGGCTGAAGCATACTAGAGGAAGATGGACCCTCCGGCTCTCTCTGTCTATTTATTGCTCGGTCTTCAAGAAGTTCAATAAGTGCGTCTATGTCTTTTGACTCAAGCTGCAACTCCTCTTGCTTTCAACTCAAAGCATGGAACCGCACTTCCCACATATCCTTCTCTTGCTTCATCTTGGCGAGTGCGTCTTCCAACTCCTCTACATCTTAGTTAGGGAGAGTTAATGTCTCAACCACAACCATAGACATATGCCTCTCACAAGCATATGACATCTTCAACTCCAAAGCTCTCTTTTTCACCCAAGAAGTGTAGGCTTCCAAAGCTACACAGTTTTCACCCAAGAAGTGTAGTTAATTCCTCCTTGTGTACCAATGAGAGGCACATTAGAGAATTCACCACAACTATCAATAATATCCAACCTCCTCAATGAAGAATCATACCAAACTATATCATCATTAGTGAGAGAATAAGTCTCTGAGACCACCATAGATATTGTTTATTCTCCACGAAAGTAGGCATCCGAGGCAAGTGCGAACCACTTGTACAGAAGAGGAACACAACATACAATAGTCCCACCACCTTTAGAATTTCTCAAATGCAAAGATAAGTACATATCACCCAATAGAGTAGGCACATGATTCCCAATGAAGAATATTCTAATGGCATTAACATCAACAAAACCGTCAATGTTAGGGAATAAAGCCAAACCATAGACGAGCAACACAAAGGTAGCTTCAAAAGCATCCACACTACCGACTTGAGCAAAGGCAGTAGATTTCCCAATGAGAAACTCAGAAGTCAACCCAAACGTTCCTCCTTTCTTCACCCAATGAGCCTCAATCTCAGACTTCTTCAGATGGAGAGCTTCAGCTATAATATGAGATTTGGGAATCTCCTTTAATCCACTAAAACGCACCTTGTTAGAAACAGGTATTCCCAAAAGATGGGCATACTCTTCCAACATAGGCATAAGCTGATAATCGGGAAAAGTGAAGCAACGGTAGAAGGGATCATAAAACTGAACCAACACACTCAGGAGTCCTTCAACCACATCAACAGACAACATCGATAGAAGCTTTCCATGACGTTGCTTGAAATCCAAAGGATCTAATAGAAAAGATGATAGCTTCCTTAGTTCTTTCAAGTCGGGACATCTGAAATTGTACTTCTTAGTGTTCCTTCGTCCATAATCCATGGTCTGAAAATATTTGTAAATAAAACCTTAGTTCCTTGGAGTTATTTTTCGTGTGATAAATGTCATGATGCGCATGAATGCATGAATGCAACAATCACAAATAAGGGATCACACACAAGGCAGACAAACTAAGGTCAAGGGATGAATCAAGTCATTATCAAGATCTATCATCCATTTTGGTGGATTATGGTTTTCACCTTATCAACACCCAAGTTCCATTGATATTGACAAGACTTGATTGGATCAACCAAGAATCAAGGGTTTGTTGCGAGTCACAAGCATATATTCAGGTTAAGAACCATCCCAAAGGAGTGTACTAAGGATAACAAACCTTTAGATCATGTTCTAAAAAGTTCCCAGAGTCTTAATTCCATCTATCGGATATTATAGGTTAGGATGACTGACTCATCAACCCATAATATTCTCAAGAGAAACTCGTCTGAGTGTAGTATCGCGTAACAACTGTTATCAAGTCTACACTTAAACAGTCTCCGCACTACGGTCCTCAGCTTCTCGGACCCCAAATCAGAGAAAGTAATGCCTAACCATAAATAACTTGTGTGACATAAATAACTCCAAAAGGGTCTCCACTGAGTAGATGAGTCTCAAGCCAACTTGTTAAGGACTACTCCACACAAGTTGAACATGACTATACCATCCTCCTATCTTAATTGCACTCAAGTTCGGGTTAGAACTTATCTCACCACTCAGAGATCACCAAGCATAACAAGCAGATTATATCATACAAACAAATCAACAAATATACAATTATATACACATAAAAAAGTAGGATAAACCCACTGAAGACTTCTCCCCAGCAAAGTCACCACTTAATTTCTGTAGCGGTAAATTCATGATCATTAAGCTATGGATAAACTTAACGTCAATAAAACCAGATTCACCACCGCGCTTTTATTGTTTCCAAAGGAAATGGGAAAAGTACGAACTGTTGGTGTAAGCCCTAGAGGCCAATACATTTTGGTACTTGTATCGAATAATAAAAGGCATTCTCTTTATTATGGTTGATTAATAAAGTCCCTGGAATAGATAGTCCGTTTAATGTATCAAGTGTGACTTAATCATGAGAACACATTAAACATAAGGACACTATTCCTAAAGTATCCGTAGTCGAGCTTTAGTGTGAAGTGGGATAACATTAAAGCATTAAGACTATTATGTTTGTAGACTGATGATCACATCTCATGGATCATGGATAAAGAGTTATCAAGTCTTAAACATAGGTATGAATATTAGGAGTAATATTTATACCGGATTGACCCGCTATGAGAATACTATATAGAACGTTATGCAAAGTGTCATAAGTTATTCTCATGGTGATAATAGTGTATTCCACTCTTCGACCTGAAACCACTATGGATCCTAGGTGTGGAGTCGAGTGCTTTATTGCTGATCCAACGTTGTCCGTAACTGGATAACCATAAAGACAGTTGATGGGTACTCCACGAAGCATGCTGAGGGACATGAGTGACCTAGATGGAATTTGTCCATCCTGCATAACAGGATAAATGTCTATGGGCCCAATATTGAACTAGACAAGGATGACACGGTCTATACCTTGTGTTCAATATAGACATAAGGGCAAAAGGGTAATTATACACATAAGTATTATCACAGAAGGTTTTGTCAGATCACATGACATTTTCGTGTCTTGGGTAGCAGTGATGTGTTGCTAGATACCGCTCACTGTTTATTATGTTAAATACATGATTTAATATAATTGCCAACGCCGCGAAAACCTACAGGGTCACACACAAAGGACGGATTGATGAGAGATAGAGTAACTAAGGAATATCGTAAGGTACGGTGCCCTTAAGTGGATTATAGAACATTGTAAGGTACGGTGTACTTGAGTAGAATACGAAATATGGTAAGGTACCATGGGCTTAAGTGATTTTGGGCATATTATAAGATATGGGCCAAAATACACTTAAGTGGGCTTTTAGCTTGAAGCCCACACAAGTGGTTCTATAAATAGAACCCTTGTGCAGAAGCACTAAGTGCGGTTGCATTATTTTCGTTTTCACTCTCTCTTTCTCTCTCACTCAAAGCCTTCATTCGTACCAGCTAGCACTGAGATTGAAGGAAGCCGTTCGTGTGGACTGAGTAGAGACGTTGTCATCGTTCAACGTTCGTGATCGTTTAGTGGATCTGCATCAAAGGGTTTGATCGTCACAAGAGATCTGCATCAAAGGGTTTTGATCGTCAGAAGAGATCTTCACCAAAGGTTTCAACCGTCATAAGAGGTAAATATTCTATCACTGATCATGACCATTCGTAAGGATCTCTAAAGGAGAAATTTTAATTTCCGCTGCGCTTTGGGTCGCAATTCTCCTTCAGTGGTATCAGAGCCACTTACGAAACCATGACTCGGATAGCTGTTTAAATTTCTGTATTAATATGATTAAAAGACAGAAAGAATCAATTAATTAAACGGGCAATTAAATTTGGCATCATGAGTGTATAAGTTGGATGATTGATGTTGACTATGCTTCGGAATCCGACATTAGTATGGTGAAGCAGCGATACATCGATCGTCCATAGGTTACACAATTGAGACCGATCAACTTATATATGATATAAGTAATCCTAATGCAAAGTACGGTATATGTGATATACTGTTTCTGTTTCATTCACTCGAACACTAAATGATTGTTTTCCTTTGAGCGATCAATGGTCATTTGCTTCGGAATCCGACATTAGTATGGTGAAGCAATGACCTGTTGATCAATCATACTGAATCAACAATCGAGGTGTGTTTGACGGTATGAAATTGGCGCATTAGGGTTGGTGACGGCGCAAGGGTTGTGCCGTCAAGGAGTTGTGAATTTAGGGCTTTTTTGGAAGAGGTCCGTAGACTGTTTCAAAGTCCTATTATTTTGGCTGCGTGAAGCTCGTGTGACGAGCGTGTTGACTGTTTCAAAGTTTGTTACTTTGGCTGCGTGAGGCTCGTGTGACGAGCGTAACAAGCGTAACAAATTGGATGTGTGACGGTCGTAACACACCCATGACGGTCGTCACACTCACAGAATTTTAGGCTTTTATGTTTTTTTATCTGTGACGGTCGTAACGTGCCCTGTGACGCTCGTCACACTCACATGGCCTGTGACGCTCGTCACACGCCTGTGACGGTCGTCGCACTCCCAGAGTCAAAATTTTGGGGTTTCTGATTTTGTGCCTACGCAAGAGTTGTGTTGATGCAAAAACAATGTCCATTTCAAATGAATTGTTCATTAAAATTTTGGACAGGGGCGCTGCCCCTCCAACCCCCGGCAAACTCTGCGTAATGTGATCGGTCGCCGAAATTTAATTTGGTTTTAATTAATTAAAGGAATTAAAATTAACAATAATAATGTGTTTGTTATTATTGCCTTGTTGTGATCAGTTATGGCCTTAGTCTTTCTTTATTTTATTTTGGGTTTTTAAATACGACCTGCGTGTCGTGCCTCTCCTTTTGATCTCTTAATGTAACTTCTTTTCTCATCTCAATCCCTCGTATGTAAAACGAGTTTCTTCTAGAATGTAATGTTATGAAGAAAGAGAAGAAAATAATGATATGAAGAAAGAGAAGAATTCAAGATCAAAGGAGGACAACCTTGAAGATCTTGCTTGGAGAAGCTTAGAGAAGAATTCAATACTAAAGGAGGACAACCTTGAAGATCTTGCTTGGAGAAGCTTAGATCGTTATTAGGTTAGCTTAGGTTCTCTCATTGGCTTGGGAGAACAATTGCGCTAGGGGCCATAACTGTTTCATTATGTATGTATGTTGATGCATGTGTATGTATGTTGATGCATGTGAGAGACGATTTATATGATAAATAAGCCGGTGAGATCATAACAATTGCAATTCCCTCAACCTAAAATATTAAGTTTATGCTTTCCAAGTTTTAGCACTCATCAAGACTAGTATCGAATAATGTAGGTTTCGCCAAAGCGAGGTGCATGTTTTATATTGGTATGGTGCGATGGGATAATTGTAATATCCAACTGCTAAAACAATGGGTCAAACTTAACTAAACAAATTATGAGAATATTATATATGTTTGCTTTCCAAGTTTTAGCACTCATCAAGACTAGTATCGAATAATGTAGGTTTCGCCAAAGCGAGGTGCATGTTCTATATTGGTAAGGTGCGATGGGATAATTGTAATATCCAACTGCTAAAACAATGGGTCAAACTTAATTATAATTTTCTTATATATGTTTAGAAGCAAGAGTTGGGAATGATCCATATGATGGATTGGAATAAGGAGTTATTCACCCAACTGAAATTTCGAGAGTTGTATGAGATACAATTGGAAGGAGTTCCTACCTAAATAACCTAGTTTTGTGTAATCCGCCTACGCGGACTTAGAACGAAGTGAAATATGGATCTCGACCCACTAGAAAATCTTCCAACGGGATTTTCCGAATCAAATGATGAGGGTCATTTGTTTTGAGTAAAATAGTGGGAGCATATTTGATTAAAGGCCTAATTAAATATGTCAATGATACTTATATTTTCTTAATCCTTATGTAGATAACCATGACAGCAAACACCTCTAACAACATCTTGCGATCAATCCTTGACAAGGAAAAATTGTCTGGGACAAATTTTCTGGATTGGCACCGAAACCTGAGGATTGTCCTCAAACATGATAAAAAGCTGTATGTCTTGGAGACACCTGTTCCTGAAGAGGAACCTCCTAGTTCTGCACCTAAGGCAGAAAGAGATGCTTATAAGAAGCATGTCGATGATGCCAATGAAACTGCTTGTCTCATGCTGGCTACCATGAACTCAGAATTGCAAAAGCAACATGAGAACATGTCAGCATTCGATATGATCGAACACCTGAAGTTGCTCTATCAAGAGCAAGCAAGGCATGAGAGGTTTGAAGTTTCAAAAGCCCTTTTTCAAAGCAAGTTAGCTGAGGGAGCCCCTGTAGGTCCCCATGTACTCAAGATGATTGGGTATGTGGAAAACCTTGAGAGATTGGGTTTTCCCCTCGAAAAGGAACTTGCAACTGATGTGATCTTGCAATCGTTGCCAGATGGATTCAGTCAATTTGTCCTAAATTTCAATATGAATAATATGGACAAATCTCTTCCTGAACTGCTCGCCATGTTAAGAACTGCCGAGCAGAATCTGAAGTCAAAAGGGAAGTCCATTCTGATGATCGGAAATGGAAAGAGACAGAACAAAAGGCCCACTAAGCATGGTGATAAAGGGAAGGGCAAGGAAGTTGCCAAACCCAAACCCACCGTTGATGCTTTGAAGCCTAGTGGAGGCATAGCAAAAGAAGGCACCTGCTTCCATTGCGGTAAGACCGGACACTGGAAGAGAAACTGCCCAAAGTACCTGGAAGATAAGAAGAATGGAGTAGAGACTTCAACTTCAGGTATTTTTTTTATTAATTCATCTACTTATGCATCATGAGTATTAGATACTGGATGCGGTTCTCACACTTGTACAAATGTGCAGGGGCTGAAAGGGAGTAGAGATTTGGCAAAAGGTGAAGTTGACCTACGAGTTGGCAATGGAGCAAAGGTTGCTACTTTAGCCGTAGGATCTTATGTATTGACTTTACCTAGTGGTTTTATAATTCAGTTAGAGAACTGTTATTATGTATCTGCAATTAGCAGGAATATTGTTTCCATTTCTTGTTTGGACAAGTTTGGTTTTTCATTTATAATAAAGAACAATTGTTGCTCAATTTATTTGAATGATATATTCTATGCTACTGCACAAATGAGTAATGGACTATATGTCCTTGATCTCATAATGCCAACTTATAACATTAATACTAAAAGGATGAAACCTAATGAGTTAAATCCATGATGAGTCACGTTGATCTTCCAAACTCCATTTGCGGACATGCACTATTGACAACAGCTTACACACTTAACCGTATTCCATCCAAAAGGTTAATAAGACACCATATGAGATATGGAGTGGTAAGAAACCACATATGTCTTACATAAGGATTTGGGGTTGCGAGGTTTATGTGAAATGACAGATTTCAACTAAGCTTGAGCCCAAATCTGACAAATGCTTATTGTGGGGTATCCTAAAGAAACAAGAGGATATTATTTCTACAATCCTTCTGAGGGCAAAGTGTTTGTCGCTCGAACTTGAGTTTTCCTAGAAAATGATATTATTTCCAAAGGAACCAGTGGGAGGAAAGTAGAGCTTGAAGAAATTCAAGAATCACAAAGCATTGAGACACCTATGGAGGAATTAGAGCAGGAAACACAAGTAGTTGTGTAAGACCAACCTGCTCAAGTAGAACAAGACCAGCGTAGGTCAGGCAGGATACGTCACCTACCTGAGAGATATGGATATCTCATAACAGATCAAGGTGATGTATTACTCATGGATCAAGATGAGCCTGTGACCTACTCACGGAATCTTCGTTTTGATGATATGGATTCATCAAGAACGAAGATGAGGCTTGTGTCTACAAGAAGGTTAGTGGGAGCATGATCGTTTTCCTCGTATTATATGTAGATGACATATTACTTATTGGAAACGATATCCCTACCCTGCAACAAGTAAAGTTTTGGGTGGGGAAATGCTTTTCTATGAAGGACCTAGGTGAAGCAGCCTATATATATTAGGAATCAGAATCTATAGAGATAGATCATAAAATGCTTGGCCTAAGTCAGAGTACATAGACAAGGTATTGAGACGCTTTAATATGAATGATTCCAATGGTTATGTGTTTTGCTGAAATGGTGGCGCTGTGAGCTTGAAAAGTTCAAAGCAAGATACAGTTGCTGATTCTACAACCGAGGCCGAGTATATTGCTGCCTCAAATGCAGAAAACGGAAGTTGTTTGGATCAATAAACTTGACATAGTCCCTAACATTGTGGATCCCATTGGTCTCTATTATGATAACAATGGTGTTATCGCACAAGCTAAGGAGCCTAGATCTCACCAACGATCCAAATACATACTTAGGCGTTGTGTGAAAATATGTAAAGTACCTACGCTTGACAATATAGCTGACCCACTGACAAAGCCTCTTGCGCAGCAGAAGCATGATGGCCATACTAGATCAATGGGCATAAGGGGTATACCTGATTGGCTCTAGTGCTAGTGGGAGATTGTTGGTGTAAGCCCTAGAGGCCAATACATTTTGGTACTTGTATCGAATAATAAAAGGCATTCTCTTTATTATGGTTGATTAATAAAGTCCCTGGAATAGATAGTCCGTTTAATGTATCAAGTGTGACTTAATCATGAGAACACATTAAACATAAGGACACTATTCCTAAAGTATCCGTAGTCGAGCTTTAGTGTGAAGTGGGATAACATTAAAGCATTAAGACTATTATGTTTGTAGACTGATGATCACATCTCATGGATCATGGATAAAGAGTTATCAAGTCTTAAACATAGGTATGAATATTAGGAGTAATATTTATACCGGATTGACCCGCTATGAGAATACTATATAGAACGTTATGCAAAGTGTCATAAGTTATTCTCATGGTGATAATAGTGTATTCCACTCTTCGACCTGAAACCACTATGGATCCTAGGTGTGGAGTCGAGTGCTTTATTGCTGATCCAACATAGAAATGAGGGATCAAAACCTCGTAGTTCATGGTATCAATTTCAAAGTGAATGAATTTCTTTTAATAAAAATTTAAGTTTAAGAAAGGCACAAAGGGCCTAAAAAAAGTTTGAATGAGTGTTAGTTCTTTTTGTCTTTTGAAATTTTAAGTCAATATGATTAGATTCATTTACAAGTTTGATTAAAGAAAAGAGTTTAAAATGCAATGGCATAAGGCCAAAGTTTCTAATTTGCAATAAAGTCTAAGTTTAGAAATCACAAGCAAAGAAGGCTTTTGAAAAGAGGGAGAGATTTGAAATATAAGAAATGTGAGGAGATGAAGAGACTAATCCTAAGCAAGAATTTAAAAGTTAAGAGATGAAAAGATCTAACCAATGGGATGCAATCCAATAGACAAGAATGTCATATAGAAACCTATTTTTCCTTTGGACTTTTAATCAAGCAACAACAATACACAAATAGCAAGATGAAAAGCAAGGTATCAAATAAAGATAGCCACATCCCAGCAAGCAACTTCATAGTCTTCTTCATACTCTTCCTCATGTATCAGATGACATACTCCCTGAATAGCTCAGAATAATGCATTAGACATAGGTTCAAAGTAACATCTTCATCAAGACCATGTTGCAGATGAACTCACAAGGACTCCAACACTTGTATCAGATGAAAGCTTACATCACAATGACTTGGTTTCAGAAAAGTTGGCATTGGCCAAGTCCTTTTGCATAGGGAATGTTGCCTAATTCTAAGTCCAAAGCTCAAATCACAATCCAAACACAAACATTTTTTAGGGTTTTTGTTGTTTATTATGTATTTTAAGGTCATAAGACCACAAACATAAACAAAATACACAAACAGGTATTTACAATCACAATATATGGCTCAAGTGAGAAAAGTGAAAATGGCATTAAAATAAACAAGTTAAATGGTATGTATAATGACAAATGATAAATGGATTAAATTTAGAGTACATAAAAGTAAATGACTTGAAATTAAAAGTTAGTTAAATTGTTAGTATGTTAGAAGTTAGTGAAGTTTTGCTTTTCAATTGTTTTAGTCATTCTTTGAAGAACACTCAACCCTCTATTTACAAGCATGGATCCTTGAACCAAGACATCTTCCAAAGGAAGGAAAAAAGGGCAAGTTTCCATATAATACCATGAAAGGGGGGAGACTTACAATCTCGCTTACTAGAATGCTATGTCTTTGTGTCAAAATTTAGCGCTATGTTAAGCAATCATAATTGGACTTATGTAGAAGTCACAACTATCCGAGGTCGGGAAATAAAGATTTTGGTGTTAATGCATGTTAGAGATATGGTATAATGAACCATACTCCTAAAACATACCACACACAAAAATAAAATGATCAAAGGGTGAACCTAATCTCATCCATACTTGTATTAGTTCATGAACCAATTAGCCTTAGGATATTGAGATGTCATTGTCCAATGAGAGGAGTGGGATAGAAAGGCATTGGATATGAAGAGGGAGGGGAAATGAGACAAACACAAATTGGTCATGGGAGAAATTTTATCAAATTAAAATCATTCATTCATTTTGGGAGATGAAATATCCATTTTCATTAATCCCCTAAATCCAATGATTTTAATCCAACAAAAGTCAAATCAACCTTGACCAAGGCCCAAACACAATAGTCAAACTCCACAAGTCAATAAAAATGGCTCAACATAATTTATTCACAATTAAACAAATTAAAAAATCAATTTAAAATGCATTAAATTAAATTATGTTTTATCAAAATCCTAAAACCTATTCAAAACACCAAATAAATGGCCAAGAGATTTATCATAGGTCAAACAAGGTAAAAGGACCTTGGAGAATTTTTTTCACTATTTTTAAAAAGTCAAAAGTATTTTTAAATAATTAAAAATATGCACAAAAACAATTAAATCATAAAAAATATCAATATTGATCCAAAAAATAATTTTTATTCATAAAGTGAAAGAGAAAAATATTTGAATTTTTTTGGTGAAAGTCCCATATTTTTTGGATCAATAATGATATTAATATGAATTAATGAAAATAAAGTAATTAAAAGAAATTACTAGAAATTCAAAAAAACGTGGACCATCTGATCTCCCTCATTAATTAAGGTGGCATATCAGATGGATCAGCGTGCACATTCCACATGGACCTAAGTCAACTGAGAAGCACGTGTGGTAATCAGAACCAATGCACAAGATTAAAACAATTTAAATGGATCCTATGGTTGAGATGCTTCCAACACATCGTCGGAGTCAGAGCTCCGGTCTTCTTCTCCGGCGGACCTCGCCGGACTGGTCCACCTTCAACCATCACCAAAATGAAAAAGCAAGACATGGATTTAAATGAAAAATGCCAAGGAGCTCGAATTTGGCCTCAGTTTTGTCCAATTCCAAGTATATGAAAAGATACAGGGAGTTGAATTTTGAGGATCATGAACTGAGTTGCTTCGATTTGATCTCAAAGAAACTCAATCTTGTTGCCTACATTGGTAGGACTTCAGACAACCAAAAATCAACAAGAATAATAGAGAAATAAGAGAGAATCGAAGAGGAGAAGTTTTTGAAAAATCACCTTCGAGTTGATCCAATTTCACTTGATCTTGATCTGGATTTGATTGCTTTCTCCTCCTCTTGCTTGTAGAAACCAAATGGAATGAAAATGGAAATGAATTTCTGGAGTTTGAACTTCCAAATAGAAGGTGATGTTCAAGCTCGATTTCAAGAGAAATCTCAGAAAATTCTATGGCAGTGAGGGTTTGCAGATGTCTAGCATAGCTTGGGCAAGGTGTTGATGATGAATCTGAAGCCTTAGGCTTGTTTAAATAGGCAATGTGTTTGATATTTGCACCACTTGAAAATTGGAAAAATGTAGCAACTTCCTTGCATGGATGCATATGCAATCATTTGGGCCTCAAGAGTGATACAATCCACTTCCAAATCGTGTACAAAGTATGCTGAAACCATCACGTGCAAGCATGCAAATGGAAATGATCATGTGGAGTTCAATTTTGCCAAAACACTTCCCATAATGAAGCCATGCGCAAGTCCCTCAAATTTAGTCCAAATGAGATGATCTTAGATGTTTTGGAAAGGTGAGATCAAGGGGAACAACTTTCTTGTAGAAAACTTTTTCATTTGAAGCTTGGATCATGATGAATTTTGAGGTGGAAGTTTGGGAAATCAAACATATTTGAAAATTTTCTAAGTCCCAAGTCAAATGTTCACGTCTTCCACCTTGAATAACATTTTCTATGGGCTTCAAATGAGAAAAGTTCCTTTATCAAAGTTGTAGCTATTTCAACCCTCTTCAAATTTGTCACACATTTGACCTCATTTGGATTTGGCATGAAGGAGTTACGCATTTTAGAAGTTGAGGAAAATCACTTGTTCAATGGTATTGGCCCAAAATGACCCATAATGTTTCCTCTTGGCACATGCATTTTCAAGTTGAATTTGAACTTCCTACAAACACCAAAGTTGAAGTAGACATCTTGAATTTGATCATGCAATTTTAATGGCTTTCATATCATAAAAAGTGAGGAAGTTATGGCCTTGGGAAGTTGACCTCCAAATTAGGGTTTAGACAAAATGACCTATAATCTTTCACCATAAAAAATGACTTTACAAGAAAAAATAGCTCTTAACCTAAACATGAAAGTTATTTGGTATGTCATTTAGAGTAACTTTTCTCTTGGAATTATTTTCATATGACAAAAATTGTAGGAGATAGGTGAAGCTAGCTGAAATATACCTGAACGTATCGCACGCTCGAACATACAACAGAGTCGCCATCGAACTTTATTTATCCCTAGAGGGAAGGGAAAACATCGATAAAACCCGGGGGAAAGAGATACACTGGGTAAGGAAGTCGGCCATGCAAGGGGAAGTTATTAGCACCCCAAACATCCATGGTACTCCATGGGAACCATTTAGATTGTTCTCGCTCGAATAGGTGATAGATCTAAGATTACTCGCAAAAGAATAAGGGGAAAGGAAGAGAAATAGATAAAGTGCTCGGTGAGGATTGGGGCCCTCATGCCTATGTATCCTCATAGTGCAATAAGGAATTCAGAGCTTCGTAGTTCAGAGAACTAATGGTGGGAGGTGAAAAGAAGTTGTGATAGGAATATGGTATGAACCAAAAGATAATATGATTTGAACTCCAACAAGGGTGAAATTGTGAACCCAAGAGTAAAACTGGTATAAACCAACACGTGAGGGCCTACAACATCGTATTGGAATAACCGAAAAGAAAGGGTTGCCTAAATACGACTGCAATGTAAATAAGGAGATGTTTGTCTAAGCTACAAGGTCTGACAAGACAAATAAAACGACTCTTGGTTCACAAAAAGGGTACAAGATGGAGCACAAAGGTATAATGTATTTGGCTCAAATAATAGGTGTATCACATGAAGTGAAAGAAGGTAGTATACGAATGTATCATGGAAATGAATGGAGTGAAGTGACCAAAGTCACAAAATAGAGTATCTGGTGATAAGTGACTGAAAAGGTTTATTTTGAAATCGAAAGTCAAAGTATCTTGGAATCCATAGGAGACATGGAATTTGTACCATAGAGGGAAAGGTGGCATGAACCACAAGTGAGAGTCTAAGACATGGTATCACTATATGGTTGGCCGAAAAAGAAGGAATTAAGTGTTCGACTGCATAGCGCGAACAACTCTGTGTACAAAAGCGGACTATTCATTAGGCGTCCAAAAAGGATGGAGGTATTCCAACGAAAGTATATCTCGATGTCAAAGGTATAATATGTCACTAGGTGGATGATTTATGATCGAAGATAGATAATGAATTGTGGAAGATATGAATGATGCCCTAAGACGAAGGAGGAATAATTAGAAGTATGCTCGCCAAGGATTCGCATCCTCGTGCCTACGTATTCTCATTCTGCAATGAGAAAATCAGAGCTTTCGTAGTTCGAAACTACGAAAAGAAAGAAAGGGAGATATACAATGATGAAGATTATAACTTGCACTAATAGAATGGTATCGAGGGAGCTCACGAAGATAACTGGCTTCGAACTCAAGAGCAAAATTGGTATGAACCAACACGTGAGGGCCTACAACATCGTATTGGAATAACCGAAAAAAGAATAAATTAAGTGTTCGACTGCATAGCGTGGACAACTCTTGGTTCACAAGGCGGACTATTCATTAAGCATCCTAAAAGGATGTGAATGAGACCCACAAGAAAGTATTGTTGGATGCAAGGGAGAATGTATCACTTGCTGGGGAACAAGCAATTTGAGATCAAAGAGAAGAATTATCTTGAATCCATGAAGGAATAAACTCTGAACCGAAGAGTAAAGGTAAACCTAAAAGTGAGGGGCCCAAGGCATCATATCACTGTAGTGGAATAACCGAAAAAAGAATGAATTAAGTGTTTGTTACATAGTACAAACAACTCTTGGTTCACAAGACAGACTGTTCATTAGGCGTCCTAAAAGGATGTGAATGGAATCCAAGGAACAATGATATTTGATCTTAAAAAGATGGTATTAATTGATGAATGAAGAATGATTGATTAATAAATAGGGTAGCTCACGAAGAAAACTGGGTTCTCCTGCCTACGTACCCTCATTGTGTAAATGAGGAAATCAGAGCTTTCGTAGTTCAGCCCACTAGGACTGAAAAGAAATTGAATGGAGGCAAGAGAAATGAATGATTGAGATTGAATTGAATAGAATGGAGAATGGATAGACTTGATAGTTACTGGATGAAAATCACACTAACTTTCAAGTGGAGAGAGAAGAGTCTTTGTAGTTGTTTCTTGCATTGAAGATGAAGACTTTATCAATCGTTAGATTCGAATTGCACTAAAGTCTATGAATGGAGGTGAATACAATGAGCACTGGGTCATACATCCCATACCCAAAGATACTCAGAATGGGGGTAGGAATACTCCAGTCCCACTCCTTCTCCATTACTTAAGGCTCGTATCGTACAACTTGATTCATGATTGGTAAGTTGTTGATTGTAGTCTTTGCTTTTATTGTTTTTGCTTTGTAAAGATAGACTTTTCAATTGTATGGTTAGAATTGTGCTAAAGTCTATGAATAGAGGTGAATACGATGAGCGCTGGGTCATACGTCCCATACCCAAAGATACTCAGAATGGGGGTAAGAATACTCCAGTCCCACTCATTCTCTATTGCTTAAGGCTCGTGTCACACTCTTCTAACTTTGAGTTAACAAGTGTTGAAGTTTTCCACCTTTGATGCGCTTGAATAATCCGCTGCTTGGTATGACTGAGGATGCCTTGATTGAAGATCTTGTTTTGAGAGGCCTTGAGCTCCACAGCTTGAAAGAAAAGTCCTACTAAGTGACCAAGGTGGTCACTCAATTAGACTGTGGGATTATACAAGTTCAAAGGATTTAATTAATCAAAATTGCTTTTGATCAATTTAATCGGGGGTTTGGATTTAGTTTTGTGGAGAACTAAGTTTTGGATCTAATTGAAGTTAGTAATTTGTTAGAAACTAACCTAAGGGATCATGCATTAGAAATTGATTGAATATTCTAAGTTAGATTAGCAATCCTAAGGAAGCATGTCAAAGTATTGATTAAAATCATGAATAAAGTTCTATGTTAAGTCCTAAAATTGATTGAATTCTAATCCTAAGGGGAGCATACAATTTCAACACAAAATACCAAAAATTAGGCCCATAAGGGCAAAATGGTCATTACTAAAATATGTCAAATTATAACCATGGTTTAAAATTGAGAAATTAGCCTAATGTTGAGAAAATGAGGTAATCCTAAATTTAATCAAACCTAAGTGTCTCTAATCAAAATCTAATTAAAAGTCCTAATTAAAATTCTAATGAAAAAGTCCTAATCAAATTCTAACAATTCTAAAATGTGAATTAATCCTAATTATTCTAAAAATGGGAATTAATCCTGAATATTCTAAAAGAATTAATTTCCTAATTATTCTATAATAATTAATTTTCTAATTATTCTAAAAGAATTAATTTTCTAATTATTCTAAAACCATCCTAATTAATCAAAACAAAAAAGAAAAACATTGGGGTGCAAATAACAATTATCAGTGGGCTGCAAGATGAGCCCCGGACAACTTTTTTGGTGCAAGAAGCCAGGTCAAAAAAAATGCATCTATAACAAAAACAGGCATGGGCCACGCCTGGGCCCAATGCTAACTCAGCCAATTCCAAGGGAGGCGTAGGTGAAAAACGAGTGGTGAACCAAGCAAAGTGTGTTAACGGGCCTAGTGAAGCCCAAACTCAAACACTTCACATACACATGGGGTGCATCAGTAAACATTAGAGTGCAAATAATGAACTTCCATGGGCCTGGCTGGTAAAGCCCAGACATTCACCTCTGTTGACTTGTCCAAGTCAACAGAGTCAAACCAAAATCCAAGCGCGTGCAACATCTCACCGTCTTCTGCCTTGGCTTAGCGCACCGGCGGCCGTCGCCGGCGCCGACGTCAGTGTAGGCCCTAATTCCTACCTCGATCTAATCACCTAGTCAAGCTAAACACAGAAATGAATATGAATCGGAGAGACACTCTCTGTGCTGGCCAAAATGCGCCTCTAAAGTGAAGAGCCCTAAAAGTTATGAACTAAATTAAATGGTGCTCGCTACGAATCAAACCTCACAGCCATGGGGATTCCACTCCTTATTCCCAACACTACCTATTGGTGAGCGCAAATCAAGAAAAGACGACTGAAACTGAAATTACATACCTGATGCTCATGTTGTGGATTGAATGCCATGTTCCTCCTGGTGTAACATGGATTTGGATGTTACTGAAGGAGAATTGCGGTCCAAAACGCAACGGAAAATAAAATTTTCTCCTTTAGAGATCCTTACGATTGGTCATGATCAGTGATAGAATATTTACCTCTTGTGACGATTGAAACCTTTGGTGCAGATCTCTTGTGACGATCAAAACCTTTGATGCAGATCCACGAAGCGATCACGAACGTTGAACGATGACAACGTCTCTACTCAGTCCACACGAACGGGTTCCTTCAATCTCAGTGCTAGCTTGTACGAATGAAGGCTTTGAGTGAGAGAGAGAGAGAGAGAGAAAACGAAAATAATGCAACCGCAATTAATGCTTCTGCACAAGGGTTCTATTTATAGAACCACTTGTGTGGGCTTCAAGCTAAGAAGGCCCACTTAAGTGTATTTTGGCCCATATCTTATAATATGCCCAAAATCACTTAAGCCCATGGTACCTTACCATATTTCGTATTCTACTCAAGTACACCGTACCTTACGATGTTCTATAATTCACTTAAGGGCACCGTACCTTACGGTATTCCTTAGTTACTTTATCTCTCATCAATCCGTCCTTTGTGTGTGACACTGTAGGTTTTCGCGGCATTGGCAATTATATTAAATCATGCATTTAACATAATAAACAGTGAACAGTATCTAGCAACACATCACTGCTACCCAAGACACGAAAATGTCATGTGATCTGACAATTCCTTATGTGATAGTACTTATGTGTATAATTACCCTTTTGCCCTTATGTCTATATTGAACACAAGGCATAGACCGTGTCATCCTTGTCCAGTTCAATATTGGGCCCATAGACATTTATCCTTTTATGCAGGATGGGCAAATTCCATCTAGGTCACTCATGTCCCTCAGCATGCTTCGTGGAGTACCCATCAACTGTCTTTATGGTTATCCAGTTACGGACAACGTTTGATCAGCAATAAAGCACTCGACTCTACATCTAGGGTCCATAGTGGTTTTAGGTCGAAGAGTGGTATATACCATTATCACCATGAGAATAACTTATGACACTTTGCATAACTTTCTATATAGTATTCTCATAGCGGGTCAATCCGGTATAAATAACTCCTAATATTCATACCTATGTTTAAGACTTGATAACTCTTTATCCATGATCCATGAGATGTGTACAAACATAATAGTCTTAATGCTTTAATGTTATCCCACTTCACACTAAAGCTCGACTACGGATACTTTAAGAATAGTGTCCTTATGTTTAATGTGATCTCATGATTAAGTCATACTTGATACATTAAACAGACTAGCTATTCTAGGGACTTTATTAAACAAACGTAATAAAGAAAAAACCTTTTATTATTAATAAATAATTCGATACAAGTACCAAAAGTATTGGCCTCTAGGGCTTACACCAACAATCTCCCACTAGCACTAGAGCCAATCAGGAATACCCTTAATACCCATAGATCTAGTATGGCCATCATGCTTCTGCTGCGCAAGAGGCTTTGTCAGTGGGTCAACAATATTGTCAAGTGTAGGTACTCTGCATATTTTCACATCTCCTCTATCTATTATCTCTCGAATGAGATGATAACGCCTAAGTATGTGTTTGGATCGTTGGTGAGATCTAGGCTCCTTGGCTTGTGCGATAGCACCATTGTTATCACAGTAGAGACCAATGGGATCCACAATGCTAGGAACTATGCCATGTTCACTAATGAACTTTTTGATCTAAACAGCTTCCTTTGATGCACTTGAGGCAGCAATATACTCGGCCTCGGTTGTAGAATCAGCAACTGTATCTTGCTTTGAACTTTTCCAGCTCACAGTGCCACCGTTTAAGCAAAACACATAACCAGATTGCGATCTAAAGTCATCCTTATCTATCTGGAAGCTAGCATCGGTGTATCCAATTACAGCCAACTCTTCCTGACCTCCATATATCAAGAATGAGTCCTTAGTCCTTCTTAAATACTTAAGGATATTCTTGACAGCTACCCAGTTACCATCCATGTCAGACTTCTTTTTGAAGACCCACTTGCATCCTATAGGGTTAACTCCTATAGAAGGCTCTACCAAGGTCCAAACTTGGTTTGTGTACATGGAATGCATTTCAGATTTCATGGCTTCTAGCCACTTCTCAGACTCGGGACCAGTTATGGCCTCTTGGTAGGCCACAGGCTCATCTTGATCAATGAGTAATACATCACCTTGATCAGTTATGAGATATCCATATCTCTCAGGTAGTTGACGTATCCTGCTTGACCTACGTTGGTCTTGTTCTACTTGAGCAGGTTGCTCTTCCACAACTTCTTGTGTTTCCTGCTCTAATTCCTCCATAGGTGTATCTATGCTTTATGATTCTTGAATTTCTTCAAGCTCTACTTTCCTCCCACTGGTTCCTTTGGAAATAAAATCCTTTTCTAGGAAAACTCCAGTTCTAGCGACAAACACTTTTCCCTCAGAAGGATTGTAGAAATAATACCCTCTTGTTTCTTTAGGATACCCCACAAATAAGCATTTGTCAGATTTGGGCTCAAGCTTAGTTGAAATTTGTCGTTTCACATAAACCTCGCAACCCCAAATCTTTATGTAAGACATATGTGGTTTCTTACCACTCCATATCTCATATGGTGTCTTCTCAACCTTTTTGGATGGAACACGGTTAAGTGTGTAAGCTGCTATCAATAGTGCATGTCCCCAAAAGGAGTTTGGAAGATCGGCGTGACTCATCATGGATCGGACCATGTCTAACAGGGTTCGATTTCTTCTCTCAGATACACCATTCCATTGGGGTGTTCCAGGAGGAGTAAGTTGGGATAGGATCCCACACTCTTTTAGATGGTCATCAAACTCTAGGCTTAAATACTCACCACCTCGATCTGATCGAAGAGTTTTAATGTTCTTACCTAGTTGGTTTTGTACTTCATTCTTGAATTCCTTGAACTTTTCAAAGGACTCTGATTTGTGTTTCATTAAATACACATAACCATATCTACTGAAATCATCAGTGAATGTGATGAAGTACTGAAAACCTCCTCTGGCTGCTATGTTCAGTGGTCCACATACATAAGTATGTATTAGGCCCAAAAGATCATTCGCCCTTTCACCTTATCCTGTGAATGGAGACTTTGTCATCTTTCCAATTAAACAAGATCTGCATGTCTCATATGATTCATAATCAAAAGAGTCCAAGAGTCCATCTTTATGGAGTTTGGAAATGCGTTTCTCATTTATGTGGCCTAATCGACAATGCCAAAGGTAAGTTGGATTTAACTCGTTAGGTTTCATCCTTTTAGTATTAATGTTATATATAGGCATTTCGAGATCAAGGACATACAGTCCATTGCTCATTTGTGCAGTAGCATAGAATATATCATTCAAATAAATTGAGCAACAATTGTTCTTTATTATAAATGAAAAACCAAACTTGTCCAAACAAGAAAAGGAAATAATATTCCTGCTAATTGCAGGTACATAATAACAGTTCTCTAACTGAATTATTAAACCATTAGGTAAAGTTAATACATAAGTTCCTACGGCTAAAGCAACAAACTTTGCTCCATTGCCAACTCGTAGGTCAACTTCACCTTTTGCCAAATCTCTACTTCTTTTTAGCCCCTACACATTTGTACAAATGTGAGAACCGCATCCAGTATCTAATACCCATGATGCAGAAGTAGATAAATTTATTTCAATAACAAAAATACCTGAAGTTGAAGTCTCTACTCCATTCTTCGTATCTTCCAGGTACTTTGGGCAGTTTCTCTTTCAGTGTCCGGTCTTACCGCAATGGAAGCAGGTGCCTGCCTTTGCTATGCCTCCACTAGGCTTCAAAGCAGCAACAGTGGGTCTGGGTTTGGCAACTTCCTTGCCTTTCCCTTTATGACCCTGCTTGGTGGGCCTTTTGTTCTGTCTCTTTCCATTTCCGATCATTAGAATGGACTTCCCTTTTGTCTTCAGATTCTGCTCAGCTGTTCTTAACATGCCTAGCAGTTCAGGAAGAGATTTATCCATATTATTCATATTGAAATTTAGGACAAATTGACTGAATCTATCTGGCAATGATTGCAAGATCAAATCAGTCGCAAGTTCCTTTCCGAGGGGAAAACCCAACCTTTCAAGGTTTTCCACATACCCAATCATCTTGAGCACATGGGGACTTACATGGGCTCCCTCCGCTAACTTGCTTTGAAAAAGGGCTTTTGAAACTTCAAACCTCTCATGCCTTGCTTGCTCTTGATAGAGCATCTTCAAGTGTTCGATCATATCGAACGCTGCCATGTTCTCCTGTTGCTTTTGCAATTTTGAGTTCATGGTAGCTAGCATGAGACAAGCAGTTTCATTGGCATCATCGACATGCTTCTTATAAGCATCTCTTTTTGCCTTAGGTGCAGAACTAGGAGGTTCCTCTTCAGGAACAGGAGTCTCCAAGACATACAGCTTTTTATCATGTTTGAGGACAATCCTCAGGTTTCGGTGTCAATCCAGGAAATTTGTCCCAGACAATTTTTCCTTGTCAAGGATTGATCGCAAGATGTTGTTAGAGGTGTTTGTTGTCATGGTAATCTACATAAGAATTAATGAAAATGTAAGTATCAATAACATATTTAATTAGGCCTTTAATTAAATATGCTCCCACTATTTTACTCAAAACAAATGACCCTCATCATTTGATTCGGAAAATCCCGTTGGAAGATTTTCTAGTGGGTCGAGATCCATCTTTCACTTTGTTCTAAGTCCGCGTAGGCGGATTACATAAAACTAGGTTATTTAGGTAGGAACTCCTTCCAATTGTATCTCATACAACTTTCGAAAATTTCAGTTGGGTGAATAACTCCTTATTCCAATCCATCATATGGATCATTCCCAACTCTTGCTTCTAAACATATATAATCTTATTATAATTTATTCAGTTAAGTTTGACCCATTGTTTTAGCAGTTGGATATTACAATTATCCCATCGCACCTTACTAATATAGAACATGCACCTCGCGTAGGCGAAACCTACATTATCCGATACTAGTCTTGATGAGTGCTAAAACTTGGAAAGCATAAACTTAATATTTAATTTGAGGGAATTGTAATTGTCCTGATCTCACCGGCTTATTTATCATATAAATCGTCTCTCACATGCATCAACATACATACACATGCATCAACATACATACACAATGAAACAGTTATGGCCCCTAGCGCAATTGTTCTCCCAAGCCAATGAGAGAACCTAAGCTAACCTAATAACGATCTAAGCTTCTCCAAGCAAGATCTTCAAGGTTGTCCTCCTTTAATATTGAATTCTTCTCTAAGCTTCTCCAAGCAAGATCTTCAAGGTTATCCTCCTTTGATCTTCAAGGTTGTCCTCCTTTGATATTGAAATCTTCTCTTTCTTCATAACATTGTCTTCTTCTCTTTCTTCATTACATTACAGAAGAAACTCGTTTTACATACGAGGGATTGAGATGAGAAAAGAAGTTACATTAAGAGATTAAAAGGAGAGGCACGACACGCAGGTCGTATTTAAAACCCAAAACAAAATGAAGGAAGACTAAGGCCATAACTGATCACCACAAGGCAATAATAATAAACATATTATTATTATTATTATTAATTTTAATTCCTTTAATTAATTAAACCAAATTAAATTTCGGTGAACGATCACACTACGCAGAGTTAGCCGGGGGTTCCGCTGCCCGGTCCAAAATTTTAATGAACAATTCATTTGAAATGGACATTGTTTTCGCATCAACACAACTCTTGCGTAGGCACAAAATAGAAACCCCGAGTGTGACGACCGTCACAAGTATGTTACGACCGTCACAGGCTTGTTACGACCGTTGCAGGGCCAAAAACAGAAACACCTAGTTTTCTGGACTTGTGAATGTGACGACCGTCACAAAGCACGTGACGACCGTTACGCCCAGCATGTTACGCTAGTCACAAGCTCGTGACGAACGGCACGCGGCCAAAATAACAGAACTTTGAAACAGTGTTCAGACCTGTTCTAAAAAGCCCTAAATTCACAACTCCTTGACGGCACAACCCTTGCGCCGTCACCAACCCTAATGCGCCAATTTCAGACCGTCAAACACACCTCGATTGTTGATTCAATATGATTGATCAACAGGTCATTGCTTCACCATACTAATGTCGGATTCCGAAGCAAATGATCATTGATCGTTCAAAGGAAAACAACCATTTAGTGTTTGAATGAACGAAACAGAAACAGTATATCATATATACCGTACTTTGCATTAGGATTACTTATATCATATATAAGTTGATCGGTCTCAATTGCGTAACCTATGGACGATCGATGTATCGCTGCTTCACCATACTAATGTCGGTACCGAAGCATAGTCAACATCAATCATCCAACTCGTACACTCATGACGCCAAATTTAATTACCCGTTTAATTAATTGATTCATTCTGTCTTTTAATCATATTAATACAGAAATTAAACAGCTATCCGAGTCATGGTTTCGTAAGTAGCTCTGATACCACTGAAGGAGAATTGCGGTCCAAAACGCAGCGGAAATTAAAATTTTCTCCTTTAGAGATCCTTACGAATGGTCATGATCAGTGATAGAATATTTACCTCTTGTGACGATTGAAACCTTTGGTGCAGATCTCTTGTGACGATCAAAACCTTTGATGCAGATCCACGAAGCGATCACGGACGTTGAACGATGACAACGTCTCTACTCAGTCCACACGAACGAGTTCATTCAATCTCAGTGCTAGCTTGTACGAATG
Organism: Lathyrus oleraceus; assembly: GCF_024323335.1. Classification (NCBI taxonomy): domain Eukaryota; kingdom Viridiplantae; phylum Streptophyta; class Magnoliopsida; order Fabales; family Fabaceae; genus Lathyrus; species Lathyrus oleraceus. The sequence continues at coordinate 418,030,401 of NC_066581.1, read as the reverse complement.
AAGGCTTTGAGTGAGAGAGAGAGAGAGTGAGAGAAAACGAAAATAATGCAACCGCAATTAATGCTCCTGCACAAGGGTTCTATTTATAGAACCACTTGTGTGGGCTTCAAGCTAAAAAGGCCCACTTAAGTGTTTTTTGGCCCATATCTTATAATATGCCCAAAATCACTTAAGCCCATGGTACCTTACCATATTTCGTATTCTACTCAAGTACACCGTACCTTACGATGTTCTATAATTCACTTAAGGGCACCGTACCTTACGGTATTCCTTACTTACTTTATCTCTCATCAATCCGTCCTTTGTGTGTGACCCTGTAGGTTTTCGCGGCATTGGCAATTATATTAAATCATGTATTTAACATAATAAACAGTGAGCGGTATCTAGCAACAAATCACTGCTACCCAAGACACGAAAATGTCATGTGATCTGACAATTCCTTATGTGATAATACTTATGTGTATAATTACCCTTTTGCCCTTATGTCTATATTGAACACAAGGCATAAACCGTGTCATCCTTGTCCAGTTCAATATTGGGCCCATAGACATTTATCCTTTTATGCAGGATGGGCAAATTCCATCTAGGTCACTCATGTCCCTCAGCATGCTTCGTGGAGTACCCATCAACTGTCTTTATGGTTATCCAGTTACGGACAACGTTTGATCAACAATAAAGCACTCGACTCTACATCTAGGGTCCATAGTGGTTTCAGGTCGAAGAGTGGTATATACCATTATCACCATGAGAATAACTTATGACACTTTGCATAACTTTCTATATAGTATTCTCATAGCGGGTCAATCCGGTATAAATATTACTCCTAATATTCATACCTATGTTTAAGACTTGATAACTCTTTATCCATGATCCATGAGATATGATCATCAGTCTACAAACATAATAGTCTTAATGCTTTAATGTTCTCCCACTTCACACTAAAGCTCGACTACGGATACTTTAAGAATAGTGTCCTTATGTTTAATGTGATCTCATGATTAAGTCATACTTGATACATTAAACAGACTAGCTATTCTAGGGACTTTATTAAACAAACGTAATAAAGAAAAAGCCTTTTATTATTAATAAATAATTCGATACAAGTACCAAAAGTATTTTCCTCTAGGGCTTACACCAACAGTTACTCTGTCATAGACTCTTATCAATTAATATGGTATTGTTTAGCCAAGATAGCAGATGTTTGTTCAAATGGAATTGCTTCAAATGGTTCATGGTTTGGTAGGGGTTTCCCTTGGTTCTGAATCCTCTTACTTGCAGGTTTATAACAAGGCCTAAGGTACATGGTTGTAGCTAGTCATTGCATGTTGTAGGATTGTTGAGTGGTCTGCTGCATTGACAGGGAAAAAACTGTTGCACAGTAGGTTACCAGGTAGTGCATTCATGCTCCCAATTGTAGCTTGCCGTGTTGCATTTGGATTAAGCATTGGATGATGGAGTCATTAGTATCACATTGTATTGTGTTAGGACCATTAGGACTTGGTTTGGGGCAGACCAAAACCAAGGTTTGACAAGACAAAATGCCAAGCAAGGCATGGCATACATGAGGTTGAACATGAGACCACTTACATGGAAATGAAGAAACTAAAATAAACTCACAATCAACATGGAAATTGGATGAAGAATCAAGGCAAAAGGCTCGATTATGTTTTGGATGGTCAGAGGTGGGTGAGTTGACTTTGGTCAAAGTTGACCAAAAAGTCAATTGTTGACCAAAGTCGACAATTGGTCAAAGTTCATTTTTTTTTTGTATTTTTCTTGTAAATGGATATATAATGGATAATTATGGGTGAATTTAGGGTTTAAGGAATTTTGGTTGACTTTGGTCAAAGTTGACCAAAAAGTCAACTGTTGACCAAAGTCAACAGTTGATCAAAAATGCCAAATTTTGTATTTTCTTGTACGGAATCACATGTAATGGTTTAAAATGGATGAAATGTATTGGAATGGTTTTAAAAAATGATTGAAATTGGTTTCATAATTGGCTTGAATGTTTGACTTTTGCAAAGAAAATAACTTGACTGATAATGTATATGAACAAGGCTATGAAATAAGACCACAAGGTTAGGGTTTTGATATAGTATCTACGAACCAATGGCATGACCAACAAGTGGCTTAAAATACAAGAAGTTTGGTTGTTTAGATGACTAGGATCAAAGATATATCCACAACCATATAAATAGAACCATTGACTTTGGACCAAGACCAATGCTCCAAGAAAGGTTAAGCCAAGCAAATTGACAAAGGGTGAAGATTGAGGGATCATGAATGCACAGTGAAGCCAACAAGTTCATCTGCTTCACCATCTTCTGATTAGGGCTTTAGAGACCAAGATGAGGCATGGGGAAGCTCCATGAAGTCATGCCTTGAGAGACTAGGGCTTTGAAGGCCCTAGATTGTCTGGTTACACCTTTGTTAAAATCAAACCTTCACCACTATCATTAGGGTTCCACATCCCCCATGTTGTTGATATGGTTAGACCATGCCTTTGGATCTTGATACCTGTGTGAACCCTGGCTTCCTGGGCCCCAGTTTCTTTTGAATTCATGAAGAATGATGCATGTGGATGAGTTATGGATGTATGCAAGTCATCTCTTGATCAAGTGATTAGATACATGGACGAGGAAGGGGGAAGGCAAATTTAGGGGTACAACAATAGGGTCTAGGGAACCCCAGTTTTGACTAGTTGACTTCCTCTGGTCAACCACCATGAACCATCTTGCTAACTTGACATTATATTGACTTTTGGGACTCATGGAGGATCATATATGTATAGGATGATGAAATATGAAGTATCCCATGAAATATTTGATCAATTGTTGAGGAAACTTGTTGAAGAAGTTACACAAGATACCCAGATGAATTAGGGTTTCCAAGGCAAACCAACTCCAAACTCTTGATGATTTCTTGATCAAAATAATATATGAATATCATGGGGATCCATATATGATAATTAGAGCAAATGTAGACCAATTATTGATTGAGCTCCTTGTATTGAGGGCCTTAAACCCTTGATATGAGCTTGATAGAGCATAGGTGAGCATGCACACTACCTACAAAAGAGTTAAACTATACAATGACATATTTTTGGTATTTTGGTTAGTAAATAATTAAAAACAAAGTATGATACAATCAAATGTGCTGGGTGATCTCTCCCAATGCAAACCCAATGAATGAGGGGTAAGGAGAATGCCAAGGTGTGATCCCAATGCTAATGCATATGATGAGATATCATGAGGGATCTTAGGGTCAAAATTGGGGTCTTACAAGTATGAATGGTCATTTTTCGGAAAAAACATCACCAAATGGTGCTTTAGACAATTATTCCCTTTGTACTTCTCGAATTCTGGTACTTTGAACTTTGTGGGGTATAACCAGGATAGGTACCAAGCACATGTTTATAGCATTCAATTCAACAGTATTTCGCCCTTCTATGGCTTTAAGTCTTTTCTATAGGATGCGACATCTTTCAGCAATCTCATCATCTTGTGGTCGTTCGGTATTGACCATCAGGCTTGTCCCATGGGGATCTGGCGCAAAGAATGCAAAAATGTGATACTCAACAACATCATGATATGAGGAACACCCATCTCGAACAATATGACGCTCTTGTGGAACCGAGTTATCAACTGGGATTCGCACAAGTTGAGGTTGGGTAGGATCATTTACTGAAGGTGGAATAACATTCTCAATGACTGCAGATCGCTGAATGTTACCCTCCCTCTTTTCTAAATCTACCATAGCCTCCGCAAGTTGGTTTATCTGATTTTTCATCAAGTCAACATCTCCTCTCAATGCAATATGACTTTCCTCCAATGGATCCATGATATTTTAAAGGATGCTTCAAGTCCGATACGAGTGTCAGGAAATCAACTATAGGTTATGGACAAAGGATGGATGAGGTTTTTTGTATTTTTTATGGAAAATGATATGCAATGCATGTTGATGAATGCAAATGTAATGGTATGTAAATGAATGTAGTGCCATGTTTAGATCACAAGTTCAAGATGTTCTTAGGTCAGTCAGAATAACGGGTAAGTAAATGGTATCTCTGATTAGTGGAACCCCATAGGTAGGCTCTATAATTGGTAGGTTCCCAGAGTCATGGGTCCTTTTTGAGAACGTCAGTGTCGTGATGAAGGCTCGTCAAACAATAATATCCTTAAGATGATCTCGTCTAGGTGAGGTCTTTGTGTCATCCCAATAAGGAAGGATCATTGGGGCCTCTACTACATAACCATTGAGTCCAAGGTTCTAACAAGGTTCTCAGAGTCATAGATCGAGGTTGGAAATATTACCGTATGGTGGTAATACGTCCAAGAGATATCATATGATTGGGGCTCTCATATTAACCCGATAAGTCTGAAGACTTATAGGTTAATACTACACAACCACCATGGATGGAACGAGTTAAAATGTCCCTAGAGTCATTGATCCAACTTAAAAACACCATCATCATGACGAAGGCTCATCGAACAATAATATCTCAAGAGAATCTACTCTAGGCGGGGTCTTCGTATCGTCCCAATGAGGAAGGATCCTCGTGGGCCTCTACTACACAACTACCACATTAATCCTATGGGTTTTCTCAGACTCAAGTAGAAAGCATATCTCACAAAGCCAATAATCAGAGATCCGCCAATAGCAATAAGAACCAACAACCAATTACAAATAACAATTACAAAGAGACAATAATAATATAATAAAGAAAACAAACAAACAAAGTTAACATTCAAACGGAAAATGAACTAAACTAGGTTTGAAACTCTCTTGTTTGGAGCTAATCCCCAGCAGAGTCGCCATCTGTCGTATCTTGAAAAATACAACCCCTCACGATGGTCGTAGAAAAATGATTCGAACAGAGTCGCCACCGAACTTTCTTTATTCCTATTAAGGAATAGGAAAATATCGATAAAACCTTTAAAAACAGAATAATGGTCACCCCAACTATATTCAGATTCAGAAGTCGATTACACAAGGGGAATGTATTAACACGCCTCGCGTCTGTTGTACTCAATATAAACCTTTTAGTCTAATTTGCAATTTGAATGTTAAATAATTCTATTTGTTTTTTTTCGAGTGAAAAAGGATTGAAAAGAAGAATGAACGGAAACCTCAGAAGGGGGGAAATGGAGGTTTTTTATTAGGGGGCTCGCCAAGATCTCACAATCTCGTGACTACGTATCCTTATGGTGCAGTGACGAAATCAGAGCATTCATAGTTCGGGGAACTACGATTTGTTGGTGTCTTTTAATGAACAACTGTTTAGATCATATTCTAAAGGGTAAATGTTGGCTTGTCCACTCTCAGCGGAGGCTTAAGCACTGGTTTGTTATGCACATTAGAAGGGATTGGACAATGTTCTTTCTGACAAGTTGGATTAATATATTGGAAGGTTTATTTGATTGGTTTTGATCGCACTGGGGCGAGAAAATATAGATTAGATGTGTTGAGATATTTTGTTGGATGACAATTATTCAGATAGTCGAGTAAGGCAACTCGTATCCAAATAACTGAGAAGAGAAGTCGAAGGCTCAAAACCATCTTCCTTTTCCTCCTTAATTATAAAAGGGTTTGATAGTAGTTAAGGTATTTGAAATGGATGACGAATATTCAAATAATCGAGTAAGGCAACTCGTATCCAAGCATTCAGGAGAGGGAATAGAAGGCTCTAGACCACTTTCTTTTTCATCTAAGTGATTACGAAATAATTTTATGCATGGTTGATATATTTTAGATAAACGATAAATGTTCGAATGACTGAGTAAGACAACTCATATCCAAGCATTTGATGAGAGGAATCAAAGGCTCTAGGCCATCTCCCTTTTCATTTAGATTATTATGAAAATGATTTGATTTAATCGACTTTTAGGAGTTTTTTAGAGAAATGATAATTGTTTGACTAACCGAGTAAGGGAACTCATATTCAAACAATCGAAGAGAGGAGTTGAAGGCTCAAAACCATCCCCCTTTTCATTTCTAAATGGAATGGTATTTAATCGTGATTAGGTATTTTGAATTAATTTGAATAAAAATACTGGATGTTGGATCGAGGTTTGAATTTGCATTTTATGGATAAATTAGGTTATATTTAGTGAATCAATCATCTAATCGATCAATTAAAATAAAATAGGTTTCATTGTAAGAAAGCCAAAGAGTAAGATATGTGAGGTTGATGGTGATACTAAAAACGACCGACTTATAAAGGTATTTGAAAATGGGTTCGGCCTTAAATCGAGAATTGTGTGATCTTTAATGGTTTTAACATGGTTTTTAATCGGTGGTGAAATGGAATTGGTCTTTGAAATGATGTGAAGTCGAAAATAATTATGAAATTATGATATTGGAGGAAATCAATCAATATTTAATCATTAAAATTAATTGATTAAAATTCGATTAAATTGATTAATTAAGTTAATTAAGATTAATTATAAAAATCATTTAGTTGAATTAAATAATCAAGTTAATTAAAATTAATTAATCAAAATTAAACTAATTAAGAAAATATTTAATTAATTAATTAATTAATTTAAAAGATAAAGAAATAGGTGATAATGTTGATTTAATTGGTCGAAGTGAATTGGTCACAATGTGCTCAAAACCGGTTTGTACATAGCGATAATGAGCTTGAAGTGTCGTATGTAAGGACCAAAACACAGTGAAAATACACAATTAATATTGAAATTTTAAGAACACAACGGCATAAAATTGTCGAATCCACATTTTAGAAATCCGATTAAAATAGAATGAAGTAAGACAACAATAACTCGTCGTAATATTTACATTATTATACTATTTACAATATTTATAGGGTCATTATACTAATAACAAGAAAAACAAGGTTGACTACCCAAGCAACACAGAAGCACATTTCATCATATCAGTCCAATTTTTGTAGAAAGCACAAACAACAAAAACAACACAATATCGCAACGAGAACAAAGTGCAACACCACATAAGCCATACAATCACATCATTACAGGAATTTCAAGGTGGTAGGTTACCGAGTGAAGTTGTTACTGAGTTGCGAAATGTTGTCTGGATGCAACAACTGAGTTATGTTGTTGCTTGTGGTTGGGTCACTGCCCGAACAATGTTGTGCGCGAGGAGCCAAGTGAAAACCGATGGAGGGTGAAAAACACGATGGTTGAAGGGTGAATCACGAAGAAAGGATTCAAGGTGGATGAAGCTTTCGTCAAAGGTCGGTGTAAAGGAAACTGATCCAGAGATGATGAGATTGAAACCAAAATCAGAAGAGTGTGAGTGATAAAAGATTTGAGTAGAAAATGATTTTAGATTTGAAGCAATATGTAGGAAATTTTCATCGATGGTGATGGATGTTAGCACGGCGGTTTCGTTTGAAGCGTTTTTTGCTTTGTGTTATGTGGAAAGGTCAAAAAGATGTTTGGTTGTGAATTTGATGAGAGAGTGAAAGAAAATTTAGGTTGTTTTGCTGTGAAGAGGAGAAGAATGGGTGACGATGTGTGCTTGTTTTTTTCGAAAGAGAGATATTAAGAGAGAGTATGTTGAAAGAGTGAAGGTCTTTTCTTGATGAAAGTTGCAAGTTTTCCTCTTTGGTGAAGGTGAGTGGTGATAATATGAAGATTGCTTATGGGTGGTGGTTTTGTGTGGTGTACGACCATGGTTGTTAGGTGGTGATTTTAAAGAAAATCACAAGTTTTTGCAGATTTTTTTCTGGGAAAGGAGAGATCTTGCAGGAAGATAAGTGGGAAAGATTTTTTTTTTCAAAGACACGTTGATATGCGCCCTGTGTATACGTGAGTAGAGAAATCCACTTTACTTTTTTCCAACACCACCCATGAAAGAGAAACACACGGAGATCCCCCTTTCTTTTTATTTGTTGCCAATTGAAAAGATATATTTTACACAATTACACGCGTTTCCAGTGTACATTCCCAGCCACATGGAAGATGCCCTTTTTAAGGCCCCAATTTTGACCCCTAAGATCCCTCATGCCATCTCATAGCTTTGGATTGGCATTGAGATCACACCTTGGTATCCTCCTCACCTATCATTCATTGGGTTTGCATTGGGAGAGATCACAAAGCATTTGTGATTGAATCATACTTTATTTTCTTTGTTTACTAACTAAAATACCAAACATGTGTCTATGTGTAACTTTGTTTCTTTTGTAGGTAGTGTGTGTGTCCACCTATGAATCATCAATCTCACAACTAGGGTATGAGACCCTCAATGCAAGAGATCAATCAGGCAAGGGTCCACATTGGTTCTAAGTATCATATATGGATCCTCATGTTCTTTATTTGTCATTTTGATCAAGAATTCATCAAGAGTTTGAAGCTTGCTTGTCAAGGAAGCCATAATTCATATGGGTATCTTGTGTTCCTTCCTCAGCAAGTTTCTTCAACAATTGGTCAAAGATATCAAGGAGTACTTCATTTTACTTCATCATAAGCATATATTATCCTTCATGAGCCCCGAAGTGAAGGAGAAGAGCGATCCAAAACGCAGCGGAATTTAAAATTTCTCCTTTAGTGATCCTTACGAATGGGCATGATCAGTGATAGAATCGTTACCTCTTGTGGCGATTGTAACCTTTGATGCAGCTCTACGGAGCGATCACGAATGTTGAACGATGACAATGCCTCTACTCAGTCCACACGAACGGATTCCTTCAATCTCAATGCTAGCTGCTTTGAATGAAGGCTTTGAGTGAGAGAGAGAGACAGAAACGAAATTGCAACTGCACAAATGCTTCTACACAAGGGTTCTATTTATAGAACCACTTGTGTGGGCTGCAAGCTAAAAAGCCCATTCAAGTGTATGTGGGTCATATCTTATAATATGCCAAAATCACTTAAGCGTGTGGTACCTTACCATATTTCATATTCTACTTAAGTACACCGTACCTTACAATGTTCTATAATTCACTTAAGTGCACCGTACATTACGACATTCCTTAGTTACTCTATCTCTCATCAATCCGTCCTTTTGTGTGTGACCCTGTAGGTTGTCGCGGCATTGACAATTATATTAAATCATGTATTTAACATAATAAACAGTGAGCGGTATCTAGCAACACATCACTGCTACCCAAGACATGAAAATGTCATGTGATCTGACAAATCCTTCTGTGATAATACTTATGTGTACAATTACCCTTTTACCCTTATGTCTATATTGAACACAAGGCATAGACCGTGTCATCCTTGTCCAGTTCAATATTGGGCCCATAGATATTTATCCTATTACGCGGGATGGGAAAATTCCATCTAGGTCACTCATGTCCCTTAGCATGCTTCGTGGAGTACCCATCACCTGTCTTTATGGTCATCCAGTTACTGACAATGTTTGATCAGCAATAAGACACTCGACTCTACATCTAGGGTCCATAGTGGTTTCAGGTCGAAGGGTGGTATACACCATTATCACCATGAGAATAACTTATGAAACTTTGCATAACATTCTATATAGTATTCTCATAACGGGTCAATCCAATATAAATATTACTCTTAATATTCATACCTATGTTTAAGACTTGATAACTCCTTATCCATGATCCATGAAATGTGATCATCAGTCTATATACATAATAGTCTTAATGCTTTATTGTTATTCCACTTCACAATAAAGCTCGACTATGGATACTTTAAGAATAATGTCCTTATGTTTAATGTGATCTCATGATTAAGTCACACTTGATACATTAAACGAACTATCTATTCTAAGGACTTTATTAGACAAACATAATAAAGAAAAAGCCTTTTATTATTAATGAATAATTCGATACAAGTACCAAAAGTATTGGCCTTTAGGGCTTACACCAACAATCTCCCACTAGCACTAGAGCCAATCAGGCATACCCCTAATGCCCATAGATCTAGTATGACCATCATGCTCCTACTGCGCAAGAGGCTTGTCAGTGGGTTAGAAATATTGTCAATTGTAGGTACTCTGCATATTTTCACATCTCCTCTATCTATTATCTCTCGAATGAGGTGATAACGCCTAAGTATGTGTTTGGATCGTTGGTGAGATCTAGGTTCCTTAGCTTGTGCAATAGCACCATTGTTATCACAATAGAGACCAATGGGATCCACAATGCTATGAACTATGCCAAGTTCACTAATGAACTTTTTGATCCAAACAACTTCCTTTGCTGCACTTAAGGCAACAATATACTCGACCTCGGTTGTAGAATCAGCAACTGTATCTTGCTTTGAACTTTTCCAACTCATAACGCCACCGTTTAAGAAAAACACGTAACCAGATTGCGATCTAAAGTCATCCTTATCTGTCTGGAAGCTAGCATTGGTGTATCCAATTACAGCCATCTCTTCCTGACCTCCATATATCAAGAATGAGTCTTTAGTCCTTCTCAAATACTTAAGGATATTCTTGACAGCTACCCAATGAGCATCACCAGGATCAGATTGGTACCTACTCGTTGCACTTAAAGCATACGAGACATCTGGTCGAGTACATAAGATGGCATACATGATAGATCCTATTGCAGATGCATATGGAATCTTATTCATGCGATCCCTTTCTTCCTTAGTTGAAGGGGATTATGTTTTTGATAGACACGGGCCATGTTTTATAGGTATGAAGCCTTTCTTGGAATGATGCATATTAAAGCGTCTTAGCACTTTGTCTATGTATGTACTCTGACTTAGGCCAAGCAGTTTTTGTGATCTATCTCTATAGATTCTGATTCCTAATATATAGGCTGCTTCACCTAGGTCCTTCATAGAAAAGCATTTCCCCAACCAAGACTTTACTTGTTGCAGGGTAGGGACATCGTTTCCAATGAGTAATAGGTCATCTACATATAATACCAGAAAAAGGATCATGCTCCTACTAACCTTCTTGTAGACACAAGGCTCATCTTCGTTCTTGATGAATCCATATTATTTTACTGTTTCATCAAAATGAAGATTCCAGCTTCAAGAAGATTTCATCTTCGTTCTTGATGAATCCATATTGTTGATCTTTGTAACTTACATATGTTTTGGGCTTCTTCTGGTATGTCAAATCCTTCAGGTTGTGTCATGTACACATCCTCAAGAAGATTCCCATTAAGGAAAGCAGTTTTGACATCCATCTGCCATATTTCATAATCATGATATGCAGCGATAACAAGTAAAATCCGAACAGATTTAAGCATTGCAACTGGTGAAAAGGTTTCATCATAGTCAACCCCATGAATTTGTTTATATCCTTTTGCAACCAGTCTTGCCTTATAGGTATGTACCTTACCATCCATGCCAGTCTTCTTTTTGAAGACCCACTTGCATCCTATAGGGTTAACTCCTATAGAAGGCTCTACCAAGGTCCAAACTTGGTTTGTGTACACGGAATGCATTTCAGATTTCATGGCTTCTAGCCACTTCTCAGACTCGGGACTAGTTATGGCCTCTTCGTAGGTCACAGGCTCATCTTGATCCATGAGTAATACATCACCTTGATCAGTTATGAGATATCCATATCTCTCAGGTAGGTGACTTATCCTGCTTGACCTACGCTGGTCTTGTTCTACTTGAGCAGGTTGCTCTTCCATAACTACTTGTGTTTCCTGCTCTAATTCCTCCATAAGTGTATCAATGCTTTGTGATTCTTGAATTTCTTCAAGCTCTACTTTCCTCCCACTGATTCCTTTGGAAATAAAATCCTTTTCTAGGAAAACTCCAATTCGAGCGACAAACACTTTGCCCTCAGAAGGATTGTAGAAGTAATACCCTCTTGTTTCTTTAGGATACCCCACAAATAAGAATTTTTCATATTTGGGCTCAAGCTTAGTTGAAATTTTTCGTTTCACATAAACTTCGCAACCCCAAATCTTCATGTAAGACATATGTGGTTTCTTACCACTCCATATCTCATATGGTGTCTTCTCAACCTTTTTGGATGGAATACAGTTAAGTGTGTAAGCTGCTGTCAATAGTGCATGTCCCCAAAAGGAGTTTAGAAGATCGACGTGACTCATCATGGATCGGACCATGTCTAACAGGGTTCGATTTCTTCTCTCAGATACACCATTCCATTGGGATGTTCCAGGAGGAGTAAGTTGGGACAGGATCCCACACTCTTTCAGATGGTCATCAAACTCTAGCCTTAAATACTCACCACCTCGATCTGATCGAAGAGTTTTAATATTCTTACCTAGTTGGTTTTGTACTCCATTCTTGAATTCCTTGAACTTTTCAAAGGACTCAAATTTGTGTTTCATTAAATATACATAACCATATCTACTGAAATCATCAGTAAATGTGATGAAGTACTGAAAACCTCCTTTAGTTGGTATGTTTAGTGGTCCACATACATCAGTATGTATGAGGGCCAAAATATCATTAGCTCTTTCACCTTTTCTTGTGAATGGAGACTTTGTCATCTTTCCAATTAAACAAGTTCTGCATGTCTCATATGATTCATAATCAAAAGAGTCCAAGAGCCTTTTTTTATGGAGTTTGGAAATGCGTTTCTCATTTATGTGGCCTAATCAGCAATGCCAAAGGTAAGTTGGACTTAACTCATTAGATTTCATCCTTTTAGTATTAATGTTATAAATAGGCATTTCAAGATCAAGGACATATAGTCCATTGTTCATTTGTGTAGTAGCATAAAATATATCATTCAAATAAATTGAGCAACAATTGTTCTTTATTATAAATGAAAAACCAAACTTGTCCAAACAAGAAATGGAATAATATTCCTGCTAATTATAGGTACATAATAACAATTCTCTAACTCAATTATTAAACCACTAGGTAAATTCAATACATAAGTTCCTACGGCTAAAGCAGCAACCTTTGCTCCATTGCTAACTCGTAGGTCAACTTCACCTTTTGCCAAATCTCTACTCCTTTTTAGCCCCTGCACATTGGTACAAATGTGAGAACCGCATCCAGTATCTAATACCCATGATGCAGAAGTAGATAAATTAATTTCAATAACAAAAATACCTGAAGTTGAAGTCTCTACTCCATTCATCTTATCTTCCAGGTACTTTGGACAGTTTCTCTTCTAGTGTCCGGTCTTACCGCAATGGAAGCAAGTGTCTTCCTTTGCCATGCCTCCACTAGGCTTCAAAGTAGCAACAGTGGGTTTGGGTTTGGCAACTTCCTTGCCTTTCCTTTTATCACCATGCTTGGTGGGTCTTTTGTTCTATCTCTTTCCATTTCCGATCATCAGAATGGACTTTCCTTTTGACTTCAGATTCTGCTCAGCAGTTCTTAACATGGCTAGCAGTTTAGGAAGAGATTTGTCCATATCATTCATATTGAAATTTAGGACAAATTGACTGAATCTATCTGGAAACGATTGCAAGATCAAATCAGTCGCAAGTTCCTTTCCGAGGGGAAAACCCAACCTCTCAAGGTTTTCCACATACCCAATCATCTTGAGCACATGGGGACCTACAGGGGCTCCCTCAGCTAACTTGCATTGAAAAAGGGCTTTTGAAACTTCAAACCTTTCATTCCTTGCTTGCTCTTGATAGAGCATCTTCAGGTGTTCGATCATATCGAACGCTGCCATGTTCTCATGTTGCTTTTGCAACTTTGAGTTCATGGTAGCTAGCATGAGACAAGCAATTTAATTGGCATCATCGACATGCTTCTTATAAGCATCTCTTTCTGCCTTAGGTGCAGAACTAGGAGGTTCCTCTTCAGGAACAGGTTTCTCCAAGACATAGAACTTTCTATCATGTTTGAGGATAATCCTCAAGTTTCGGTGCCAATCCAGAAAATTTGTCCCAGAAAATTTTTCCTTGTCAGGGATTGATCGCAAACTGTTGTTAGAGGTGTTTGTTGTCATGGTAATCTACATGAAAATAATGAAAATATAAGTATCAATAATATATTTAATTAGGCCTTTAATTAAATATGCTCCCACTATTTTACTCAAAACAAATGACCCTCACCATTTGATTCGAAAAATCCCGTTGGAAGATTTTCTAGTGGGTCGAGATCCACATTTCACTTTGTTTTAAGTTCGCGTAGGTGGATTACACAAAACTAGGTTATTTAGGTAGGAACTCCTTCCAATTGTATCTAATACAACTCTCGAATATTTTAGTTGGGTGAATAACTCCTTATTCTAATCCATCACATGGATCATTTCCAACTCTTACTTCTAAACACATATAATCTTATTATAATTTGTTTAGTTAAGTTTGACCCATTGTTTTAGCAATTGGATATTATAATTATCCCATCGCGCCTTAATAATATAGAACATGCCCCTCGCGTAGGCGAAACCTACATTATTCGATACTAGTCTTGATGAGTGCTAAAACTTGAAAAGCATAAACTTAATATTTAATTTGAGGAAATTTGAAATTATTCTGATCTCACCGGCTTATTTATCTTATAAATTGTCTCTCACATGCATCAACATACATAATGAAATAGTTATGGCCCCTAGAGCAATTGTTCTCCCAAGCCAATGGGAGAACCTAAGCTAACCTAATAACGATCTAAGCTTCTCCAAGCAAGATCTTCAAGGCTGTCCTCCTTTGATATTGAATTCTTCTCTTTCTTCATAACATTATATTACATAAAAGAAACTCATTTTACATACGAGGGAGTGAGATGAGAAAAGAAGTTACATTAAGAGATTAAAAGAGAGGCACGACACGCATGTCGTATTTTAAAAACCCAAAATAAAATAAAGGAAAACTAAGGCCATAACCGATCACCATAAGAAAATAATAATAAACACATTTTTATTATTATTAATTTTAATTATTTTAATTAATTAAAACTAAATTAAATTTCGGCGACCGATCACACTACGCAGAGTTAGCCGGGGGTCCGCTGCCCGGTCATTTTTCGCATCAACACTTGATACTTTAAAGCACAACTCTTGCGCAGTCACAACCCTAATCACATAACTCTTTGACAACAAGACCCTTGTGCCATCATTAACCCTAATGCACCAATTTCAGACCGTCAAACACACCTCGATTGTTGATTCAGTATGATTGATCAATGCGTCATTGCTTCACCATACTAATGTCGGATCAAGAAGCAAATGACCATTGATCGCCCAAAGGAAAACAACCATTAAGTGTTTGAATGAACGAAATAGAAACAATATATCATATATAACATATTTTGCATCAAGATTACTTATATCATATATATATAACTTGATCGATCTCAATTGCATAACCTATGGACGATCGATGTATAGCTGCTTCACCATACTAATGTCGGATTCCGAAGCATAATCAACGTCAATAATCCAAATCATACACACATGATGCAAAATTTAATTACTCATTTATTCTTTGATTCATTATGTCTTTTAATCGTATTAATATAGAAAATACAGAAAATAAACAGTTATCAGATGCATGGTTTCGTAAGTGGCTCTGATACCACTGAAGGAGAAGAGCGATCCAAAACGCAACGGAATTTAAAATTTCTCCTTTAGTGATCCTTACGAATAGGCATGATCAGTGATAGAACCGTTACCTTTTGTGGCGATTGTAACCTTTGATGCAGATCTATGGAGCGATCACGAACGTTGACTGATGACAACGCCTCTACTCAGTCCACATGAACGGATTCCTTCAATCTCAATGATAGCTGCTACGAATGAAGGCTTTGAGTAAGAGAGAGAGAGAGAAACGAAATTGCAACTGCACAAATGCTTCTACACAAGGGTTCTATTTATAGAACCACTTGTGTGGGTTGCAAGCTAAAAAGCCCACTCAAGTGTATGTGGCCCATATCTTATAATGTGCCAAAATCACTTAAGCGCGTGGTACCTTACCATATTTCGTATTCTACTTAAGTACACCGTACCTTACGATGTTCTACAATTCACTTAAGTGCACCGTACATTAAGGTATTCCTTAGTTCCTCTATCTCTCATCAATCTGTCCTTTTGTGTGTGACCCTGTAGGTTTTCACAGCATTGGCAATTATATTAAATCACGTATTTAACATAATAAACAGTGAGCGGTATCTAGCAACACATCACTGCCACCCAAGACACAAAAATGTCATGTGATCTGACAAGTCCTTCTGTGATAATACTTATGTGTACAATTACACTTTTGCCCTTATGTCTATATTGAACACAAGGCATAGACCGTGTCATCCTTGTCCAGTTCAATATTGGGCCCATAGACATTTATCCTGTTACGCAGGATGGGCAAATTCCATCTAGGTCACTCATGTCCCTTAGCATGCTTCGTGGAGTACCCATCACCTGTCTTTATGGTCATCCAGTTATGGACAATGTTTGATCATCAATAAGGCACACGACTCTACATCTAGGGTCCATAGTGGTTTCAGGTCGAAGGGTGGTATACACCATTATCACCATGAGAATAACTTATGACACTTTGCATAACATTTTATATAGTATTCTCATAGCGGGTCAATCCAGTATAAATATTACTCTTAATATTCATACCTATGTTTAAGACTTGATAACTCCTTATCCATGATCTATGAGATGTGATCATCGGTCTATATACATAATAGTCTTAATGCTTTAATGTTATCCCACTTCACAATAAAGCTCGACTATGGATACTTTAATAATAGTGTTCTTATGTTTAATGTGATCTCAGGATTAAATCACACTTGATACGTTAAACGGACTATCTATTCTAGGGACTTTATTAGACAAACATAATAAAGAAAAATCCTTTTATTATTAATAAATAATTCAATACAAGTACCAAAAGTATTGGAATCTAGGGCTTACACCAACACAAAGAGCAAAGGAACTCCAAGTTTGCAAGTTGGTTCAAGGAGGTTTACCAGAAAAGTCAATTGGTCAAATCTAGGGTTCTATAGACCCTATCTCCTACACTTTTTGTCATATGAAAATGATTCCAAGAGAAAAGTTACTCTTCATGAAATTCCAAACAACTTTCATGTTGACATCAATATCTAATTTTGCTTGGAAAGTCATTTTTTATGGTGCAATATTATAGGTCATTTTGTCTGTGCCCTAGATAGAATGTCAACTTCCAAAAACCATAACTTCCTCAATTTTTACGATATGAAGATTATACAAGTTACATGATTAATTTCAAGATGTCTTCTTCAACCTTTATTATTTGAGAAAGATCAAATTCTACTTGCAAGGTCATGTGCCATGAGGAAACATTATAGGCCCATTTGGGTCCTTATTATTGAACACACAATTTTCCTCAACTTCTAAAATCTATAACTCCATCACGCCAGATCCAAATGGTGTCAAATTTGTGATAAAATTAAACAAAATTGAAGGATCTACAACTTTGTAAAAGGAACCAAAGTCATTTGAAGCTTATAGCAAAAGTTATTCAAGGTGGAAAAAGTGATCATGTGACTTTTAACTTAGAAACTTTTCGAGTATGTTTGATTCCTCCAACTTCAAGGTCAAAATTCACCATGTTCCAAGCTTCAAATGGAAAAAGTCCCAACATAAAAGTTGTTCCCCATGATGGTAGCTTTCCAAAGATTCCAAGATCACTCCATTTTGACGAATATTAAAGGACTCGCGCATAAATGTTTCTCATGGCCTGATTTAGAAACTTTTGAACTCAATTGTTACACAATTTTGCATGGCCTCATGTTATGACATAAGTAGCATTTGTGCATAAACTTGAGTGGATTGCAATGATCATTTGGGCCTAAACATATTCCCATGCACCCATGCACATGAACTTACTATTTTTGGTCCAAATTTTGAATGGTGTAGAAATCAATTCCATTGTCTATATATTGAAATGGATTGCCTTAGATTGAAGGAGAAACCCTTTCCCAGGCTCTGCCAAACAATACCATAGCCACAGTTGAGAGAATACCTTGAGGATTTCTTTAAAATCGAGCTTCTAGTTTAACTTTTGTTTATGAACTAGAACTCCAAGGATTCATCACCTTTTTCACTCCATTCAACTTCTGCAAGCTATAGGAAGAACAAATAAGTGGAGTTACATCAAGAATTGCTATAAAAGCTACTACCCGAAGGTGAATTTTCTCAAATTTTAACTCTTCGATTATCACTCATTTCTTAAGATCTTGGCTTGATTTGTGCATGGCTGAAGTCCTACCAATGTAGGCATTGATACTAAGTTGCTTTGAGGTTGAATCGAATCAATTCAGGTTTGGTACCTCAACTTTCAACTCCATATTTCTCATTATAGAGTGAGAGATGGAATATTTGGAGGTGATATTTGGAATCCTCGTGTTTTTCTCTTTAAATTAGTATATGATTCACTCATTTTCATGAACTTTTTATCTGGACCGGTCTAGTGAGTTGGCCGGAGAAGATAACCGGAGCTAGGGCTCCGGTGGTGTGGTTGCACGATCCATACCATCTAATCCCATGGCTATGTTCTAATCTGGTCCATCCATTTTAATTACCACTTGTGCGCATGCGTTGACTGAGGACCATGGTGGATAACACACGCGTAGCCATCAGATCTACCACCTCAAATAATGAGGGAGATCTGATGGCCCTTGTTTTTCTGATTTGTTTTATTTTCCAAATTAATTTTTTAAATAGAATTTTCTTATTAAATTCACTATAATTTCATTTTTAATCCAAAAATTATGGGACCAACACAAATTTCATAAATAATTTCCTCTTCCCATTTCCGAGTTAAAATTAATTTTTGGGTTGAGTTTGATATTTTTAGTGAATTTTGTGATTTTTGAATTGTTTTAATTAATTTTTAAATACTTCTGACTTTCAAAAAATGCCAAAAAATCTAGCCAATGGTCATTTGACCTTGTTTGACCTATGATAAATCCCTTGGCCATTTCTTTGGTGATTTGAAGGGATTTTAGGTTTTTAACCTTTTAAAATGTATTTTCTTCATTTTTAAAAAATGATTTAAATTGTTTTAATTGCTTTAATATTTCGTTGAGCTATTTTATTGATTTTGTGTTGACTTAACTTCTGTTTGGCCTTGGTCTTGGTTGAATTGGACCTTGACCTGGTCAATACCATTGGATTTAAGGGGTTGATGAAGTTTGAACTTCATCCCTTAAGATGAATGAATGGTATTGGTCAAGTGAGTTTCATCCCTTATTCAATTTGGGATACTTTCCACTTCATCTCTCCATTTTCATCTTATTTCTTCCCCAATCCTTTCTTGATCCATGATTTCTCATAGATCAAAATGCTAGTTGATTAATCAATGACCTTGTGTCAAATGAGTCAACATGAGCTTGATTGAGATATGCCCATCCCCTCTTATGTTTGTGTGTAGTATGCTTTAGGAGCTTGGTCTTTATATCTTGTCTCTAACATTCATTAACACCAATATTATTATTGACCGGACTTAGATAGTTGTGACTTCTACATAAGTCCAATTATGATTGCTTAACATAACATTAAATTTATCCGAAAAGCAATAGCATTTTTGTAAGTGGGATTATAAGTCTCTTATTCCTCATGGTATTGTGTGAAAATTTTGCCTATTTTTCATTTGTGAGAGTTAGTGGCATACATGTTGATATTATCCAAGTTGGATCCCTTCTCATGAATAATGTCTAGGTTCATATGTTTGTGCATGGATGGTTGAGTATTCTCCAATAAATGACTTAAACAATCTTTTCTTCTTCCACTAACATTCATTAACATATCTTTCTAATGAACTTATTTTTAGTGCCATTTACTTTAATGCAATTTAAATTCTTGCACTTTATCATTCATTGTCATTTAAATTCATGCAAATTGTGTATGTTTCAGTCATTTTCACTTTGCTTACTTGAGCCATGGTATTTGTGCTTGTGACATATTTTGTGCTTGTGATCTTGTTTTGTTTATGGTCTTATGACCTTAAAACACTTAATAAAAACAAAAACCCTAAAAAATACATTGGTGGACTGTTGGCCCTTTGTCTATAACTTGATTCAGACCTATGGACTTAGAGTAGACAACATCCCTGAGCTATAGAAGAACTTGGCCAATGCCATTAACTTGAGATCATTCCTTGGCCAATGACATTCACCTGATACAAGCTAGAGAGACTCCCCTTGGTTTATTTGTTGCACTCTATCTTTGTATTTAAACTGTTATTTTGATCTTATTGATCTTATTTGACGGTTTCTCTTTGATATGTTTCAAGGGACTTTTCATTTGATACATCTAAAGGACATTGAATATTGCTTGCTTTAGAGTGATTGCCTGGAAGTTTGGTTATCTTTATTTGATACCATTGTTATTCTTATTGATTGCTTGGATGATTATAGTTTTGTTGCTTGCTTGACAATCCAAAGGAAATGGGTTTTTATCTGACATTATTGTCTTGTGGATGCTTCCCATTGGTTAGATATTTTCAACTCTAAACTTTTAAATCTTATCTAGGATATTCCCTTCATCTCCTCCTTCTTCTTTAATTTCAAAATCTCCCTCTCATTTTCAAAACTTCTTTGCTTGTTGTTTTTCAACTTAGACTTGTTTTAATGAGTAGAAACATTGGCCATATGCCATTGATTTTCAAGTATTTTCTTAAATAAAATTTGTAAATAGACTTAATGATATTGATTTTATTTTCGAAAAGACCAAAAAAGAACTAATAACCTCATCTAATTATTTTGGCCACTTTGTGTCTTTTCCTTTTACCCTTTTCAAAAGAGAGCATTTAGATTTGAGCTATCTTTGGTTGAGATATAATTATCCCATTCCATGATATATTGATTGTAAGACTTGCCATTTATTAGGGGTTAGTGGCATACTTGTTGATTGAATCCAAGTTAGAGCCCTCCCTCTTAAATGTTGTAAAGCCCTTATTATCGGTGGATGTTTGGTTGAATATTCTTCCATTGATAACAAAAGATCTTTTAGCTTTTGTTAAAATCAATCCATCCATCTTTTAAATTTTTACCACGAACTATGAGGTTTTGATCCCTCATTTGTATGTTGGTATGTAGGCATAAGACTAAAGGTCTTGTCAAACACAAAAATGTAAATAATGAATTCTTTTTTCATCCCCTCATTCTATTTTTTTAGCAAACATCTTTTTCAACCAAAACACTTACACACAAAAAGGGTTCCCTAGGAGTACCTAGGACACTTTGGGTGTTAATACCTTCCCTCTGAGTAACCAACCCCCTTACCTGTAATCTCTGACACTTTATTAGTTTTGAGATGGAAACTTCTTATATTTGGGCTTTGTTCGTACTTTTTCCCTTTTCCCTTAGAAACAAGAAAAACACGGTGGAGACTCTTGTTTTTTGACGTTGAATTAACCAATACCTCAGTGGTCATGAATTTATCGCTACATAAAGAAATTGGAGACTCTGCTGGGGAGTAGTCCTCAATGGGTTTAACCTACTTTTTGTGTGTATTATATTTGTTGATTATTGATGTTTGTATCTTTGTATATATTGTATGTGTGATACTTTCTGTCTGTTGTGCTTGGTGATATCTGTGTGGTGAGATAAGTTCTAACCCGGACTTGAGTGCAATCTAAGATAAAAGGGTGGTATAGTCATGTTCGACTCATGTGGAGTAGTCCTTAATGAGTTGGCTTGAGATTCATCCACTCAATGGAGACCCCTTTGGAATTACTGATGTCACACGAGTAAGTCATGGATAGACATTACTTTTTATGATTTGGGAGTGCGAGAAAGTGAGGACCGTAGAACATTTAACCTAACTTTGCCTATTTTAGACGTAGTGCGGAGTCTATTCAAGTGTAGACTTGATAACAATTATTACATGATACTACACTCAGACGAGTTTCTCTTGAGAATATTATGGGTTGATGAGTCAGTCATCTAAACCTACAGTATTCGGTAAATGGGATCACGACTCTGGGAACTTTTTAAAACATAATCTACAGGTTTTTATCCTTAGTACACTCATTTGGGATGGTTCTTAACCTGATTCCATGCTCGTGACTCACAACACACCCTTTGATTCTCGGTTGATCTGATCCGTTATCATCAATATCAATGGAACTTGGGTGTTGATAAGATGAAAACTGTAATCCACCAAAATGGATGATTGGTCTTGATGATGACTTGATCTATCCCTTGACATTTGTTTGTGTTGGCCTCGTGTGTGATCCCTTGTGTGTGATTGTTGCATTCATGCATACATGTGCATCATAACATTCATCACAAAAATAAAATTTCAAGGAACTAAGGTCGCATTTGCAAATATTTTCAAACCATGGATTATGGACGAAGGAACACTAAGAAGTACAGTTTCAGATGTCCAAATTTGAAAGAGTTAAGGAAACTAGCATCCTTTGTAGTTGATCCCTTGGATTTCAAAGGACGTCATGTGAAGATTTTACATGTGTTATCTATTGAGGTTGTGGAAGGACTCTTGAGTGTATTGGTTCAATTTTATGATCCTTTCTATTGGTGCTTCACTTTTCCTGATTATCAGCTTATACCTATATTATATGAGTATGCCTATCTCTTGGGTATACCTGTATCTAACAATGTTCCTTTCAATGGATTAGAGGAGATTCCAAAATCTCAAGTCATAACTGATGCTCTTCATTGGAAGGAATCTGAGATTGATGCCAATATGACGAAGAAAGGAGGAATCTGAGGTCTGGCTTCTAAATTTCCGATTGGGAGGGCTACCACTTTTGCTCAAGCTGGTAGTATGGACACTTTAGAAGTCATATTTGTCTTTCTTATCTATGGTTTAGCATTGTTCCCTAACACTGACAACTTTGTTGATGTTAATTCCGTTAGAATCTTCTTGATGGGGAATCTTGTTTCGACTTTGTTGGGTGACACATATTTCTCTCTACATTTAAGGAATTCTAAGGGTGGTAGAATGATTGTATGTTGCGTCCCTCTTCTGTACAATTGGTTTATTTCGCACTTGCCTTAGACACCAGTCTTTTTGGAGAACAAGCAATGTTCACTGTGGTCTCAGAGACTTATGTCTCTCACTAATAAGGATATTACTTGGTATGATTCTGCATATGATGACTTGGATATTATTGATAGTTGTGGTGAATTCTCTAATGTGCTTCTCATTGGTACATAAGGAGGAATCAACTACAACTCTGCTTTGGCTCGTCATCAGCTTGGGTTCCCCTTGAACGATAAACCTAATAACATTCAGTTAGAAGTTCTGTTTTATAAAGAGGGTAAAGATCCCCAAAATTTGAAAGGAAGGTTGATGCATGCTTGGCATAATGTTCATAGAAAGGGAAGAATCGAGCTTGTACCATGCAATTGTGTACTTTGGAGCCTTACACTAGTTGGGTGGATAAGAGAGCTTTGGAGCTTAAGATGTTATATGTCTGCGAAAGATCTATGTCTATGGTTGTGGCTGATCCATCAACTCTCCCTAACCAAGATACAAAGGAGTTGGAAGACACATTAGCTAATATGAAGCAAGAGAGGGACCTTTGGGAAGAATGGTTCCATGCTTTCAATCAAAAGCAAGTGGAGTTGCAGCTTGAGTTGAAAGACAAGGATGCACTCATCGAGATTCTTGAAGAGCGTGTAGTGAAGAAAGAGAGAGAGAGAGAGAGAGAGAGAGAGAGAGAGATGATTTATTTTCTCTAGTATTCCTCAGCCTTCTGGTGTTTGTAAGAATATCATCGATCAACTCGTCACCGAGAAAGCTCATATGAAGACTGCTTATGAGTCAAAGATCAGACGCATTCGAAGGAAGTACACGCCTTTATCCAGTTCATGTGATGTGGTTGCTAGGGATCCTTAGGATGTTATTTTCCTTTTCTCTTATATTTTTATTTTGGTTTCTGAAATTATACTCACTGTAATCCTTCCAAAATTTTATGAATGAAAAAGAGATTTCATGGTCAATTCAAAATTGTTATTATTGAGTATTATTAGTGAAGTATTTGCAAGTAAGGCTTTGTATGTTCCTTGAAAACAATAAAATCAAAAACATTGCATGCATGCATCATTTGCATCGCAGGTTTCTTGCATTCTATCCCTTCGTCCAAGTGTCTCATGTTCTTCATCTTTGTATCAGACAAGCTGACTCATCAATATGATACTCGCACTAATCGTCAATGAAATATGGTTCATTTGGAACAAGAGAACCGATAACTCAAGAAAGAAGTTACTAGACTCACCGCTCTTATGGAGTCACTCATTGCAGCCCAGAGTCAAGAGACTCTGACTCCTCTAACTCCGCAACAAAGGACAATCATCTTAGAGATCGTCTCAATGCTAGTGTATGTGGTTCCTGCCAGTCAGCCTGCACAATCTATGCCTACCGGGTTCCTATGGGGAATGCCTCTGAATTATGTGCCTAAAGGTTACGCTCCTACTGTTTCTCTTATGCCGATATCTAGCCTGGTCATGTCTGCTCCTCCTCCTGTTATGCATGTTATGCCACGTGTTGAAGATACCATTTATCATTCTGAGCCGTCTTAGGGTCCAGATATGTATGAGAAAATGGACGAGATGAAAGATCAATTTCAAGAGCTGATGAAGCCCCTGAGGGGTAAAGATTTGTTTGGGAAGAGTGCTGATGAACTATGCTTAGTGGCCAACATGAAAATCCATGTTAAGTACAAGGTCTCTGACTTTGAGAAATACAAGGGAAATACTTGTCCTTTGAGCCATCTTATGATGTACACCCACAAGATGTCTACCTAGACAGACAATGATCAATTGCTCATCCATTATTTATAAGACAGTTTTACCGGTGTCCTGCTTCTTTGGTACATGGGTTTAGATAGTGGCAAAGTTCGTACTTTCAATGACTTAGGTGAGGCCTTCGTCAAGCAATACAAGTACAACATGGATATGGCGCCAGATCGTGACCAGTTGTGGTCCATGTCTCAAAAGGATAAAGAGACATTTAAGGAGTATGTGCAGAGGTGAAGAGAGCTTGCCGCTCAAACCAGCCCTCCATTGGAAGAAAAGGAGATGACAAAGATCTTTCTTAAGACTTTCAGTCTATTTTATTATGAGCATATGATTGCTAGCACTCCCAATTATTTCACCGAAATGGTGAACATGGGGATACATTTAGAAGAAGGTGTCTGTGAGGGTCGTTTGTCTAAAGAAGAAGGATCAACTAGCAAGAAGTATGGGGGTAGTTTCTCTAAGAAGGAGGGAGAAACCAATTCAGTATCTGTGGGGAGGCAAAGGAGGCCTCATGTGAGGAAGAATTTCATATCTCAACAACATCATAAAATATCCTTTGTTATTCCAGTATTTGCAACACAATTTTGTAATTCAATCAACACAAGTTCAACAACAACAACATCAACAACAACGTACTCATAACAATCACAATTAAAACAACAACCAACATAATAATTATGAAAGGAAGAAGGTCACGTTTGATCCTATTACGATGACCTACTCCAAACTATATCCATCTCTTGTCGTCAAGAATTTGATCCAGCCGAAGAATCCTCCATATACACTTGAACCTCTACCATGGTGGAATAAGCCTGATCAACATTATGCTTATCACCAAGGGGCACCCGACCATGGCATAGACAATTGTTATCCATTGATGTTTGAAGTCCAGAAATTGGTCAAAAGTGGGATGGTGTCCTTTGAGGACCGCACACCAAATGTTAAATCCAATCCATTGCCTGCTCATCGTAATTCTTCTATGAATATGGTAGATGGTTGTCCTGGTAAGTACATGGTTTTTGATGTCTGACATATCCAAAGAGCTTTGGTGGAGTTGCATAAAACTTCATGTCTGATCAGTGACTGCAAGCATGATCACGACAGTGGTGTTATTTGCAGTGTTAATTCATGTGGATGTATGATTGTTAAGAGGGACATTAAGAAGTTGATGGATGAAGGTGTGATTCAGATCAACCCATCCAAATATATGGGTAATAATGTGAATGTAATTGTGCCAGCTTTCAAGACTCTTGAGTGAGTAGTAATTCAGTATGACAATAGTAAAAGAAGCGATAGATTGGTATTTCTGTTCGTAATATGGTTGGCGAGCCCAGTCCCGTATGCATCCGATAAAGTTATACCTTACAAATATAACGCTACTATGATTAAAGATGGGCAAGAGGTTCCTCTTCCCACAACCAATTCAGTGGTAAGCATTGCTGATGTTGTTAAGGTGACCCGAAGCAGTCGTGTATTTAGCCCGATGTCCCTGAAGGTTGTGGATGATGTTATGGTTAGTAAGAAGGAAAATGTTCCTTTGGTTAATCCTGTTAATGCTCCAATTTTCCAGTCTGGTGAATCTAGCGGTTTGAAGGTTAAGGATGATGATGATTAGGTTCTTCGTTTGATTAAGAAGAATGTGTTCAACATGGTGGAGGAGCTACTCCAGACGCCATCCAAGATCTTTGTCTTATCTTTGTTGATGAATTCCAAGACACACTGAGAGGCGTTGTAGAAGGTGCTTGAGCAATCCTATGTGGAGCATGATGTTACGGTTGATCAAATTGATCATATCGTTGCCAATATTACTTCGTGCAATAATTTGAGTTTTTGCGATGAAGAGCTTCCTGAGGAAGGCATGAATCATAATCTAGCCCTCCATATATCCATGAATTGTAAAGAAAATGCTTTATTCAGTGTCTTGGTAGACACTGGTTCATCTTTGAACGTTCTACCCAAGTCTACTTTGGCTAGGCTATCCTATCAGGTCACACCGATGAGATATAATGGTTTGGTTGTGAAAGCGTTTGATGGTTCCTATAAAACCGTCATTGGAGAAGTGGACCTCCAAATTAAGATTGGTCAGAGTGATTTCCAGATTACTTTCCAAGTAATGGATATTCACCCGACCTATAGTTGTTTATTGGGCAGACCATGGATTCATGAGGTTGGTGCTGTCACGTCTACTCTGCATCAAAAGCTCAAATTTATTAAGAAGTGATAGATTGGTATTTCTGTTTGTAATATGGTTGGCGGGCCCAGTCCCTATGCATCCGATAAAGTTATACCTTACAAATATAATGCTACTATGATTAAAGATGGGCAAGAGGTTCCTCTTCCTGCAACCAATTTAGTGGTAAGCATTGCTGATGTTGTTAAGGTGACCCGAAGCAGTCGTGTATTTAGCCCGGTGTCCCTGAAGGTTGTGGATGATGTTATGGTTAGTAAGAATGAAAATGTTCCTTTGGTTAATCCTGTTAATGCTCCAATTTTCCAGTCTGGTTATTCTAGCGGTTTGAAGGTTAAGGATGATGATGATGAGGTTCTTCGTTTGATTAAGAAGAATGTGTTTAACATGGTGGAGAAGCTACTCCAGACGCCATCCAAGATCTCTGTCTTATCTTTGTTGATGAATTCCAAGACACACCGAGAGGCGTTGTAGAAGGTGCTTGAGAAATCCTATATGGAGCATGATGTTACGGTTAATCAGATTGATCATATCGTTGCCAATATTACTTCGTGCAATAATTTGAGTTTTTGCGATGAAGAGCTTCCCGAGGAAGGCATGAATCATAATCTAGCCCTCCATATATCCATGAATTATAAATAAAATGCTTTGTCCAGTGTCTTAGTAGACACTGGTTCATCTTTGAACGTTCTACCCAAGTCTACTTTGGCTAGGCTATCCTATCAGGGCACACCGATGAGATATAATGGTTTGGTTGTGAAAGCGTTTGATGGTTCCTATAAAACCGTCATTGGAGAAGTGGACCTCCCAATTAAGATTGGTCTGAGTGATTTCCAGATTACTTTCCAAGTAATGGATATTCACCCGACCTATAGTTGTTTATTGGGCAGGCCATGGATTCATGAGGTTGGTGCTGTCACGTCTACTCTGCATCAGAAGCTCAAATTTGTTAAGAAGTGATAGATTGGTATTTCTGTTCATAATATGGTTTGGTGGGCCTAGTCCCGTATGCATCCGATAAAGTTGTACCTTACAAATATAATGCTACTATGATTAAAGATGAGTAGTAATTTAGTATGACAATAGCAAAAGAAGTGATAAATTGGTATTTCTGTTTGTAATATGGTTGGGGGGCCCAGTCTCGTATGCATCCGATAAAGTTGTACCTTACAAATATAATTCTAGTATGATTAAAGATGGGCAAGAGGTTCCTCTTCCTGCAACCAATTCAGTGGTAAGCATTGCTGATGTTGTTAAGGTGACCCAAAGCAGTCGTGTATTTAGCCCGGTGTCCCTGAAGGTTGTGGATGATGTTATGGTTAGTAAGAATGCAAATGTTCCTTTGGTTAATCCTGTTAATGCTCCAATTTTCCAGTCTGGTGAATCTAGCGGTTTGAAGGTTAAGGATGATGATGATGAGGTTCTTCGTTTGATTAAAAAGAATGTGTTTAACATGGTGGAGAAGCTACTCCAGACGCCATCCAAGATCTCTGTCTTATCTTTGTTGATGAATTCCAAGACACACCGAGAGGCGTTGTAGAAGGTGCTTGAGAAATCCTATATGGAGCATGATGTTACGGTTAATCAGATTGATCATATCGTTGCCAATATTACTTCGTGCAATAATTTGAGTTTTTGCGATGAAGAGCTTCCCGAGGAAGGCATGAATCATAATCTAGCCCTCCATATATCCATGAATTATAAATAAAATGCTTTGTCCAGTGTCTTAGTAGACACTGGTTCATCTTTGAACGTTCTACCCAAGTCTACTTTGGCTAGGCTATCCTATCAGGGCACACCGATGAGATATAATGGTTTGGTTGTGAAAGCGTTTGATGGTTCCTATAAAACCGTCATTGGAGAAGTGGACCTCCCAATTAAGATTGGTCTGAGTGATTTCCAGATTACTTTCCAAGTAATGGATATTCACCCGACCTATAGTTGTTTATTGGGCAGGCCATGGATTCATGAGGTTGGTGCTGTCACGTCTACTCTGCATCAGAAGCTCAAATTTGTTAAGAATGGTAAGCTTGTTATCGTCGGAGGTGAGAGAGCGATGTTGGTAAGCCATTTGTCACCTTTTACATATGTTGAAGCTGAAGAAGTTGTTGGAACTGCACTCCAAGCTTTATCTGTAGCTGATGAGGTTCAGAAGACTGAGGCATCCATCTTTTCTTTTAAAGATGCACGGGAAATTGTTCAGGCTAGTGACACAGACAAGTGGGGTCGTGTTGTAGAAGTGATTGAAAACAAGAACATGGTTGGTCTGGGATTTCAGCAAAGGCCGTTCAGAGAAGAAGTCAAGGTTATGCAACAGATCTTCCGTAGCGGAGGGTTCATCCACAAGGAAGAACAACATTCAGCTGATATCATTCATGACGACGAGAATGAAGGGGATAGTGACAACTTTGTTATACATGGACACATTTGCAACATTTGGGTTGATGTTGATGTTCCTGTTATTGTTCATCATTCAAAGTAATATGTCTTATATTTTATAGAAAAATCCTTCTCCTATGCCTAAGGGAGAAGTGAAACATTGTCAGACATTTTCAAATTATCATCAATAAAATGGAATTTTTATTCATCCACATTGTAGTACCTCAATTTTGCACCCCCCATTCATGCATCCATTTCATTTTTTTTAGGTCATAAATCATTTCATAGTGCATTGCATCATTACATAAGCATTGGCATCAAGAAATCCCTCAGTGCAAAAGAGCAAGGTTTTTCCTTGAGATAAAGGTCACATGAGTATTCTAGAAAGCTTATATGAATCAAGGTTCATTTTGAAGCTATTTGACCAAGTATTAGAGGCTCAAAAGTCATCAGTGCATTGCCAGGTCATCTGAGGCCCATAAAAGTCAACTGAAAGTCAACTGAGGGCTAGGAGGTGGAGAAATGGTGTGAGACACTTCATTCATGTCCAAAAGAGGTTTATTCATCATGTCAAACATCTACCTTGAAGAATTTGAAGTCAAATCAAAAGTTTCCCAAAATGGAAAGTGACCTGTAATTTCAAGTTTCCAAAAATGGCAAGTTTTTGGACCATATTCAACTTGACTTTCCAACACCAAAGAAGCTTCAAATGAAATTTTGGTCAACATGAAAGTTGAAGATCTTTCTCTCCCATTTCCAAAAAGTCCGAGATCATGAGCATCTGATGAAAGGTTAAGGAATTATGATCCAATCATTGCCGAGTGTGCATGAAACTTCAAAGTGCCATAACTTTTGATCTAAAACTCCAATTTAGGCCACTCTTTTTGCAAATTGCTCCTTATGACTCATAATTTCCAAATCTATCATTGCATTGCATGGAAAAATCTCATATGATCATTGGTGCATACATGTGATTTTTGGAGGGAAAATGAAAAATTTAAAATTGGTGCATCACATGAGTTTTTTAACCATTCCATCATGTTCATAAGCTCATTTTAAGTGAAAATACACCATGCATGCTACTGTTCACGTTCATATTTGCCATGCATAAGGTGAATTTGGCAATTTTACACTACACCTCATTTTGCATTAAAATTTTATTAGCCATTGCAAATCATCATTAGCAAAGTAATTAGGAGATAGTATAAAGCCTTAATCCTAACAGAATTTTTCAGTTTTCACATTCTAGATTTAGATTTGAGTTTTTCCCTCCAAAATTTCTCTCAATCAAAATTAAAAAATTCTCCACATAGCATATGAATTTTATTGCATATTCTTGTTCCTTGATCATCATTTGGTAGGATTCAAGCATTGATTTGAAGAAATTGGTGAAGAATTAGCAAATCCATACATGAAGATGAACATGGAATTTGAAGATTAAGCTAGATCCAAGCTTTCCAAGAGTTCATTCGTGCTTCAGACTTCATAACAAGGTTGATAGAGCTGATTTGGACATTGCTAGGCCTTTGAATTCACTGCTGCCATTGATTGTTCTTCAAGAGGTCAGGAATTCACATCTTTTAATTCTTTGTTTCATTGCCATAATCATGTAGTGCGTGTTCTCCTGATCATTCTGATATAAAGATCTTGAAAAATGGTGCAATATTCATGGAGATATGTTAGTTTAAAGTTTGATGCATAAAAATGTTCTTGATCGATTCTCTTAATCCATGGAGTGTTAGCTGAAAATGATGTTAGATTTGGAATGTACGTGTGATAAGCTTTCCAACCATATATGCCTTTGAAAATTCTGGAAAAATTCATGTGGAGCTACTGTAGCGCCACCGTCTTCATGAAGAAGACGGTGGTTTCCACCGTGGGTGAACAGTCCCGCCGCCGTCTGCAAACCCTAGGATTCATAAGCCAAAACGACGTCGTTTTGATGCGCTTGCACACCTCCTTCGATTCCCACTGAGCGCATTTCTTCATTTTTCATTTTAATTCCTCATAACCAAAACGGCGTCGTTTTGAATGCGACTGTTACCTCCATTCGATTCTTGGCTGGATGCATTTCCAAGTTCCATTCATTTTCACATTATTTTCATGTTTTCACATTTAATTCCATTTTATTTCATGCAACTTGTAAAATTCATAAAAACTTGAAAACTAATCCAAATAATTCCAAATTTTTTCTCACATATTCCTTGAAGTGTCTATTATTTTATGATGTGATTTTCTGATTTTTATCATTTCTGGATTTTGAATTGTGGATTGTTATTTGAACATGATGCAAAATGTGACATGCTTCATTCATTCTATTGTGAAATGCTCAATAATTGTCCAATTGCCATGAAATTTGGTATGCTGATTCCCAACATGTTGCATGATTTTTGAGGCTTGGTTGTGCATTTTTAGCATTTGTCATTTCTATTTTAGGCACATGAACTTATGGTGTGACAATGTGTGTCACACAATTTGATGTCATACTTGTTCATTTTCGTTTCCATGTCAATTAAGCTCTGTTGATTCTAATTTTTGTCACGATGATTGTGTTTGGCATGTTGTATGCTCATAAAAATTTTCATGATTATTTGATTTATTTCTGTTTTAATATGGAATTTTGATTCTTGATATCCAATTATGTGCTTTGAAATTTCCTTTGCCATATCTTGCTCATGTGATGACCTTGCTTTTTGATTTAGGTTTGTTCCTTTTTAGGACATGTTCCCACTTGAATAAATATGCTTCATGTTGAATATTGGTTGCTGTTTTGACTTTTTACTTTTCCTTTGACCCTAGCCTTGGTGCTAGTGGTTTGTACTCATCTTTTGAGTTTTGCATTTCAGGTTCAAGCTTCTAGTCTTGATGGTTGATGTTGATCTCATGAATTGAGATGCAAAATTCTTTGTCCACTAGCCTTGTTGTGTGTAGGTTCCTTAAGTGTGGTGGAATTGAATGCTTGCACATAGAGCATGACATTGTGTACATATAGTAACACTGTGATTGACTTTTGGTTTGTCTGAATGTGAATATTGACTTGTTTGATTTTCTTACAGGTACTTTAGTAGCTTTAACTCATTGCTTGAGTTGCTTTGCTTTAATGGTGGTTGGCATACCACCTAGGTAATCATCCTCTAACTCCATGTAGTCTGGAAACCCTGTCGTTTCTGTTTGGCAGGCATTTGGCTGAAGTCCTCCTTAAGAGGCAATGACTGTGCTTGTTTATATTTGTGCCATGTACTTCAAGTCCTCCTAAGTGAAGAGGGAATGGGCAGATAAAAAGGATTTGCAGTCAATCCCCTGCTATTCAGTTGAGTCGTTCATCTTGCTCGCACTACGTGCTGATGCATTTGAATAAACACCCAAGATCCTTGTATATAGAGTCAGTCAAGTGGAATAGAGTCCCACATTCTGGACTCCCACATTTTCATTGATTGGAGCTCACCCAGGCCCGGGTTAAGAGCTATGAGGACCAATCCTCATTACCTTTCATCTTCTCACCCTGACGGTCAATGTCAGTGGTTAAGAGCCCTCAGATACCCTTCCAGTTCCGGCTTGTTTGTCGAGGTTGATGTGACCCCTTGACTAAAGCCTTGCCCTTGATGTTTGAGCCCCTTGTTGGTGTGTTTACTTCATGATGTATGTGTTTGTGTGGTATGATTGTATTCCCATAGGATTGCTAGACTTCGCATAGTCTCTCGTTTGCATGTCAATTAAGGTAGCACAGTTCCTTCGTCTAGGACTTCCTTTCTTGCGTGAGCTTTCCTAAAACATAAACCAACTTTATCCCCTCTTAAGGACACGTTAACTCCTTCTACTACAGGTGAGTAAGTCTCCCAAGGTCGAGCATCCGGTAGATTGCGTAGTAACGTTGTTCACTTAAAAAACACAAAACAAATAGAAATAGTTTAGCCGAACTACGGCAACTCTGATTCTCATGTCCCAGATGAGATACGTAGGCACGAGATGCGATGTCTTGTCGAGTTTGACTGACAACTAACTTTGATCCTTGCCTCTCGCCCTCGTTGCGATCGAGACCTTCCTTTTCTCTTGCCCTAGTTGCAATCGAGACGCTTCTTCTTTTCGTGTGCGTTTGTCTGGAGTCCGATGTAAGTCCAGCGATTGGCATTCGGTTTCTTGTTGGTGTTTGTGTGTCTGGAGTCCGATGTAAGTCCAGCGATTGGCATTCGGTTTCCTGTTGGTGTTTGTCTGTTCAGAGTCTGATGTAAGTCCAGCGATTGGCATTCGATTTCCCGTGTGTTTGTTGTTTGTTTGGAGTCTAATGTAAGTCCAGCGATTGGCATTTGGTTTCCTGTTTGCGTTTGCTTGTTTGGAGTTGGATGTAAGCCCATCTATTGGCATTCCGTTTCCGGTTGTGTGTTTGCTTTGACGTCTCAGCGTCTTCTTTCAGCGTTTTGTTTCGGCGTGCGTGAGCCGAGCTACGAGTGCTCTGATTCTTACTCTGGTTAGAGAAGATACGTATGCATATGATGCGATATCCTAGCGAGCACGTTTCCCATTCCCCCGAACTACGTCGACTCTGATGTTTGTGTCTGACAAACTACGTAGGCCCAGGATGCGATATCCTGCCGAGTCCGCTTTCTCCGTCTTTCGTATGTGTTTCATTCCAGTTTTGTGTAGTTTTTGAGCAGTTATTTAGCAACCTTTTTCTATTCTTTCTGAGCGTGGATCCCGTCGAGTACGACGAACGTGAGGGGGTGCTAATACCTTCCCCTTGCGTAATCGACTCCCGATCCTTGCAATCTCTGGTCGTAAGACCATTTCCTTTCTAGGTTTACTTCGAGCGTTTCCTTTCCCTCCTTTGGGATGAATAACGCATGGTGGCGGCTCTGTGTCTTTTTCCCGCCGGTTGTTTTTCGCGTATGCGACAGCTGGCGACTCTGCTGGGGAATAAAGAGAAGTTGACCTCTTGCTGGTCCATCTTCCCTAAGCGAGTCAATCCTAGCGCTCTTTAGGATAGTTGTGGTTGCTTTTACTGCTTTATTTATTGCATTCATTATTATGCTGTGATTGTATATATGTGCATATGTGTTTGCATGCATCATATTATCATTGTGCTGGATTTTGTCCAGGTTGGTTCCTTCAATTTGGGGGGGGGGGTGTTCTGAGTGGGGCTAAAACCCAGGCCCGAGTATACACCTAGGATTAGCGTGGTCTCACGTTTCCTCACATGTTGGATCAGCATGTTGTTGCGACGTGACATACCACAGCCGGGCGAGGTTCATTTGAGAGAGTCCTTCCGTTTGGAGTATTCCACTCAGGTTGGGTTATCTCTTTTGAGCTGTTGGCTTCGGTGACCGTTCTTTCCCGGATCTTTGGTTTAGATGATCTTATGAGAGCTACAACGACACACCCGAAAGGGCAAACCCGTTGAGTATCTTGCCCGATTGTTGAGACCATTATCCGCCTTAGGATGACCTTGTTAGAATTCACCTGTGAGGGGAGGGTTTGATTCTTGCAGATACAGGTTCTGTCAGTGATTCTGTGATGGTAACTTTGGTTCAGCCGGATTTATGGATATCTATTTCTGGGACACCAGAATTCTGTCCGTGGTACTTATCAGCGGGTTCCGTTTATTTCGGATCCCCGGGTTGAATTTGAGAGTACTCGTTCAGAGGATCTGGTTGTCATCCGTTCAGTGGATGTTCCTATGATGAAGGTGATATGTCCTCCAGTTCCGTTTATTTCGGAACTCCCCAAGTTGGATTTATGGTTACTCGGGCCCTCAGTTGATCGTAATCAGTTCAGAGACCGGTCCAGTACAGTTGATCCTCAGATGACTTGGAAGATAGCACAGTGACTTGCATTCAAGCATTTGCATCATTCCCATTTTGCATTCATCCACATTTAACTCATGTCTATCCGTACTCAGGGTACCTTCTCGATTGAGATTCTGGTTGAGAGACATATTGCTGTCAGAATGTTATTGTCAAGTTATTATCCGTCTCGATGAATCCAGAATCGAAGGATTGAATCTTCCTCATACGGATAGACATTGCATTCATGTGTGAGTCATATTAACCTGTTTTCTGTTTTGTAGGTGCCAGTTTCTAACCTATTTGGTTGACAGAGGAATCACTCTCGCGCACACCGAATCATTTCTCTGCTCAGATATTCTGCCAGACTCAACAAATCCAAACTGATGGATCCACCCAACACCGACATTCTCGAATTGAAAGAGATGATGAGGGAGTTGTTCAATGCCGTGCAAGGGCTCGCCTTGGGGCAGAAAGCAATTGCTGAAAGGGTGGAGAGGATTGAAAAATGGCTGATAACGGAGAAAATTCAGGGAAATGCTCCGTCGTCGGGAGTAAAGAAGCCCTCTGGTAATGGTCAGCACAAGAAGGAGGTCGGATCAAGTGATGTGCATACCAGAAAGGGACATGGTAGAGATCGTTACCACCCGTATGCTGCTACAGTGACTATTCCTGTTGGTAATCCATCTGTACAACAGCAACAATAATCATCTCAACAGAAAGCACAGAAAGCTGGGTGCCAAGTGAAGAAGGGGACGACGGATCGTCAGTTTGATAAGCCACCCGTGACTTATACCCTTCTGTTTAAGAGGTTGAGGGATCTTGGGTTAGTTCAGCCAAGGATATTGGTTCCTGTAGAATTACATCGGAGGCCTGCAAATTACGACGAGAACGCCAGGTGCGAGTTCCATTCTGGGGCACCCGGACATCATGTTGAGGGTTGTAGAGCTTTTAAGCATGTCGTTCAAGATCTGGTGGATTCTAAAGCCATCAATTTTGCACCGACGCCAAATGTTGATGCTGACCTCGCGCTAATGCATGGTCCTATGGGAGTGAATATGATGTCAGAGGACAAGAGAAAAATGGAGGAAACGAATGAGGATCAGTTAAAAACTTCAATGTCTGTGGTCTAGAGGCATCTGATGAAGAGTGGAGCTTTCCCTGGTTGTGATGATTGTTGTGCGGCCGTCGCCACAAACGGGTGTGTAGTGATGAGGGAAACGATTCAAAGAATGATGGATGTGGAAATGGATGGTGAACCATGTGAAACACCATGTCAGGCTTTTGAAACCGTCAAGGTGGAGAATGCCATTGTTGCCGAGAAAGAGAAAAAGTTGTCCATTTCTTCTTACAAATAGGCCATGGAAGTGGTGAAGAGCGGAGAAGCCCAAGGCTGGGGAAGAATGGTAGACATTTCTGTGAAAGCAGATAGGTTCGGGGTTGGCTATCAGGAAGGCCAAGACTCGTCAGGGCAAAACAAAGGACGTCGTCCACCGTTCACGTTCATCAGTGCCGGAATGCTAGACCCAGGTCATGCCTGCGCAGTGGGTGAAGAGATTGACAGTGACTGCGAGCTGGACTCATGGATAAAATCGTGCGTACCAGGGAACTGGAAGGCCTCAAAGATCATCACTGTCACTCATCATGAAGAGTAATATTTCTGTTTTTCAATTCTGTTTGCATGAAAGCCATACGTTTTGCCCGAAACGTAATGGTCCATTGTAAGGGCCACCTCATGTGTTTCATTTTGCAACCGTTTGCATCATTAATGAATGGATGTTTTTGTAGTAAAAGCGGTGTTCCCTGTTTTTCATTTATTTTTGCAGTTTTAAAAAAAATATAAAAATGGCAATGTTTATTTTCATTTTTCCTTCCTTTTGATTGGCTTCGTTCCGACTGTTGTATTCTCCAGATCTCATTGATAACAATTCGGTTACACCTTTGTATGACTTCGACCATCCGATCTATCATGCCGAAGAAGAAGGCGAAGAAGAATGTGAACTGCCGAAGGAATTAGCCAGGTTGTTGAAACAAGAGGAGAAGGTGATTCAACTGCATGAGGAGCGAGTGGAGATTGTTAATCGGGGCACCGAGGAGGTCTGAAAGGAAGTACAGGTTGGGGCCGCCTTGAAGGCGAGTGTCAAGAGCGGAGGTGATGCCATTCGGTCTCAAGAGCGCCGGTGCCATGTATCAGGGAGTCTATGGTGACTTTGTTTCATGATATGATTAATCATGAAATTGAATGCTATGTTGAGGACATGAAAGCAAAGTCCCTGACAGAAGAGGGGCATCTGGTAGATCTGGCCAAGTTGTTGGACCAGTTGAGACAATTCAAACTGAGGTTGAATCCAAATAAGTGCACTTTTGGAGTGCGGTTCGGTAAGTTGCTGAGGCTTATTGTGAATGAAGGAGGAATCGAGGTCGATCCTGCTAAAAAGAAAAAAAGAAAAAAGAAATACAAGAAACGCTTGAACCGAGAACAGAAAAGAAGGTTCGTGGTTTCTTAGAAAAATTGAACTGCATTTCACGGTTCATATCTCATCTAACAGCCACGTGTGAACCCATATTCAAGCTGTTGAAAAGAAAAGATCAAACAGTCAGGTGAAATAATGATTGCCAAGCAGTATTTGAAAAAATATTTGCAGGAGCCTTCGATTCTATTGCCTCCTTGTGGAGGGAGACCGTTAATCCTGTACTTGACGGTCTTTGAGGGGTCTATGAGGTGTGTACTGGGGCAGCATGACGAGTCTGGTCGAAAAGAGCATGCAATTTGCCTTAGCAAAAAGTTTACCGACTATGAAACAATATATTCACTGCTCGAGAAGACTTGCTGTACTTTGGCATAGGCTGCTCGCCGACTGAGACAGTATATGCTGGTTCATACCACTTTGTGGATTTCCAAGATGGACCCGATCAAGTATATGTTTGAAAAGCCAGCATCGACCGGATAGGTTGCGAGACGGCAAGTGATTTTGATTGAATATGATATTCAGTACACCTCTCAGAAAGCAATAAAGGGGAGTGTATTGTCTGATTACCTCGCCCAGTAGCCCATTGAGGATTATCAACCGATGAAGTTTGAAATCCCTGATGAGGACATCGAGGTTCTCAAATCGAAAGATTGTGAGGAGCCAATCCCGGAGGAGGGGCCTGACCCTGAATCCGAACGGATTCTGATGTCTGATGGGGTCGTTAGCGTGAATGGAAGCGGAGTTGGTGTTGCTTTGGTTACACCAAAGGGATCCCACATTGCCCGGATAACATTTGAATGCACCAACAATGGTGGCTGAGTACGAAGCTGGTATCCTGGGTATTGAACCTCGGTGCGTGCATCTACTGGGGCAAAGCCTTTCTCGCTGTGTATAGGACGGAAGTCGTGCTACCAGTCGAGGTCCAGACTCCGTCATTGAGAGTCCTGATGGACGTGAAATTGAAAGAGACGGAGTCGGAAAGGACTCGGTATGAAGAGTTGAGCCTAATTGAGAAAAAGAGGCTGGCAACCGTTGTCATGGGCAGTTGTGCTGACAGCGAACGAAGCGTGCTCTTGACCAAAAGGTACGGTCTCGTGGGTACCACGTGGGAGATGTGGTGTTGAAAAGGAACCTTCCTCCTCAGAGATCGTAGGGGCAAGTGGAAACACAGTTATGAATGCCCATTCGTGGTCAAGAAGGTTTTCTCTGGCAGAGCCTTGTTGTTGACGACCATGGATGGTGAGGGTTTCCTATCCCCTGTAAATGCGGACGCAGTTAAAAGATACTTCGTAAAAATTGACCCGCTGGACGAAAAGAATAAAATAGTCCAGGCAAAAAAGGGCATCCCGGCGAACGAAAAAAAAAATGAAAAGGGTTCGGGCAAAAGTTAGGGATAAAGAATGAAAAATGTACACCCGGTAAGTCGAAAACCCCACAAGGGCGGCTTGGGCAAAAAAGGGTATCCCGGTGGACTGAAAACCCGAAAGGGCGGTCCAGGCAAAAGAGGGATTGAAACGAACAACTGCGTCTAGCATGATCGTTTGTGCTTTGGTTAAACACCATGGATAATCCCTGGCAGGGATCAGTCGGAAGCGTCTTGTTCAGAAGGCAGAAAGAGCGGAGAGTCTTGAAGACATATGGGGTGTAACCGAGTTGGAACTCGATGAGATCACGGTTTCACATTGCCATTAGGATAGATTTTTCCTTTTGTGCGCAATTACCTCTTTTCAGGGATTGCTTCCTTTGTACTGTCCAGTTACGAGCCACTTTTGGTTCAATCAATAAATGCATGTTCAGTCAAATAATTTTGGTTTTTGTTTTCATTACCGCTTTGATTGCAAAAACATCCGTTTATTTTGATAAAGAATCTTTGCATTTTAAAACATAGAGGTCCCTTCCGATGCATGTTTACGAGATTGAAGACGTGAAATCTTATTCGGAAGCCTGAGTGACCTAGGTGTTGAAATTTTGGCACGCCCGGGGCACGTTTTTATCTGACGATCTCTTTTGCAGGTGCTGTTAGATATTCTCACTCACTTGCAGGTTGTGAAGTGAAGCATTTTGACAAGAGATCCCCGCAGAGTCCAATCAGGGGTAAGGGATAGAAGAACGGTGAAAAGACGGTGAAAGAATGGTGACGATCCTAGAGGGTAATCAAGAAGACTCTTCAAAGTCTGAGGATTAAAGAGTCGGCCAGGATCTGAGGAGATCGATTATCTCAAAGTAGAGAAAAACCGAGAATACAAGGTGATGAATCAGAAGAGACCAGATGAGTCTGGTAGCTCTCAAAAGTGGAAAGTTGGCACTATGGTTGGATGGTGAATGCCAGTGTTCGACGAATCGACAGGCGTTCCGTGTCAAATAGGCCGCATCTCCCCAGAGGGTTCGAGGTCGTTATCTCCCCAGCGGATTCGAGAGCGGTGGTTTCCTCGGTCACCAGGCCTGACATTGGTTATCTTCCCCAGCAGGGTTGAGACTGTAATCCCCAGCAGGGTCGAGAAGAGTATTTCCCCAGCAAGTCTGAGGACTGTTAGCGTCCCCAGCAAGCCTGAAAGTTGCCATATCCCCAGCAGAGGTATCAGTGGGTAGATTGTTCCTCAACAGCCAGGTCTGAAGTGCTGTAATCCCCCAGCAGGGTTGAGTTTGCAGTCCCCCCAGCCAGGTCTGGAGTTTGCTGTAGTCCCTAGCAAGGTGGAGAGGGGCGTTTCCCCAGCAGGGTTAAGGTTGTTGTTTCCCCAGCGGAGGTTTGCATTGGCAGTTTTCCCTAGCGAAGTCCCCAAGCGATCGGGTTCAGTGGAGATCATCCCCAGTGAGGATTATCCACTCCCCAGCAGCTGCGCTATTCCCCAGCAGGGTGGAGATGGGAGTGACATCAAGTTCCTCAACAAAGTTCCTCGAGCTCCCCAGTAGAGTCCCAGGAGGGGGATATTTTTTATGCATTCATCATTTAGAAAAGCATAGCATATTGCATCATTAATTGCGTAGCATTTCCATGAGTGTGGAGCATTACGCTGTAAAATTCATGCATCAGCATTGCAAGCATAAGCTAGCCCTAAGCCGTGGTTATCATCCGAGAATGGGTTTAGCTGGTCGGTGATGTTATTCTGAGGAGTTTAGCATCGTGACGTTGGGTCCTTTGGGTCGATTTCAGAATTGGTTTCCCCAGCATGGTGTGAGGGTTGGTGTTGCCCCAACAAGTGATTCCCTAGTTGGGTTGGGTTTTTCTGCCGTTTCGAGAATGACAGATCAACAAGCGTCCCCAGCAGTGCTATTCCCCACAGAGTTGGAAGACCGAATCAGGAATTGTGTACTCAACAAAGGGATCATTTGCTTTCCCAGCAGGAGTTTTCCTCCCCTTGCACCTTGCAGTTTGGATCATATCCCCAGTAGAGGCGGATCATTATTCAACATCTGTATGGCACATTTGCTGCAGTTGCTCTTGACAACGTTTAGGATTGGTAATCCCCAGAGAGGTTTATTTCCTCACCTGTCTACGAAAGGAAAGCGTGACTCCCCAGTGTAGTCCCTGGCAAGTGTCTGGCCTTGTTTCGACATATGTAGATGTCATTCTTACGATACCAGTAGGTGTCATGTTGATCCTCGTGTGGGTCCTTCCTTTTTTGGTGCCTGTAGACATCATCTTTCGATGTCCGTCAACATCGAGTATGTTCCCATTCGTCTGTTGGCGTCTAGTCGTGGTTTCTCTTCCCATTCGTCCGTTGGTGTCTGATCGTGGTTTCTCTTCCCATTCGTCCGTTGGCGTCTGGTCGTGGTTTCTCTCCCCATTCGTCCGTTGGCGTCTGGTCGTGGTTTCTCTCCCCATTCGTCCGTTGGCGTCTGGTCGTGGTTTCTCTTCCCATTCGTCCGTTGGCGTCTAGTCGTGGTTTCTCTTTCCCGTTCGTCCGTTGGCGTCTGGTCGTGGTTTCTCTTTCCCATTCGTCCGTTGGCGTCTGGTCGTGGTTTCTTTTCCCATTCATCCGTTGATGTCTGGTCGAGTTCTTTCCCAGTCATCGGTAAATGTCTGGTCGTTCCTTTTTTTGGTGTCGGTAAACCCCATCTTTCGGTGTCGGTAAACATCGAGTTCTTTCCCAGTCATCGGTAAATGTCTGGTCGTTCATTTTTTTGGTGTCGGTAAACACCATCTTTCGATGTCGGTAAACATCGAGTTCTTAACCAGTCATCGGTAAATGTCTAGTCGTTCCTTTTTTTGGTGTCGGTAAACACCATCTTTCGGTGTCGGTAAACATCGAGTTCTTTCCCAGTCATCGGTAAATGTCTGGTCGTTCCTTTTTTTGGTGTCGGTAAACATCGAGTTCTTTCCCAGTCATCGGTAAATGTCTGGTCGTTCCTTTTTTTGGTGTCGGTAAACACCATCTTTCGGTGTCGGTAACCATCGAGTTCTTTCCCAGTCATCAGTAAATGTCTGGTCGTTCCTTTTTTGGTGTCGGTAAACACCATCTTTCGGTGTCGGTAAACATCGAGTTCCTCCCCAGTCATCGGTAAATGTCTGGTCGTTCCAATTTTTGGTGTCGGTAAA
Organism: Lathyrus oleraceus; assembly: GCF_024323335.1. Lineage (NCBI taxonomy): Eukaryota > Viridiplantae > Streptophyta > Magnoliopsida > Fabales > Fabaceae > Lathyrus > Lathyrus oleraceus. Next base: position 417,988,486 of record NC_066581.1, on the reverse strand, counting down.
CACCATCTTTCAGTGTCGGTAAACATCGAGTTCCTCCCCAGTCATCGGTAAATGTCTGGTCGTTCCATTTTTTGGTTTCGGTAAACACCATCTTTTGGTGTCGGTAAACATCGAGTTCCTTCCCAGTCATCGGTAAATGTCTGGTCGTACTTTCTTTTGGTGTCGGTAAACGTCGAGTTTTTCCCATTCGTCCGTTGACCTCTGGTTGTGTATCCTTTTCCCATTCATCCGTTGATGTCTGGTCGTCTTTTTTTTTGGTGTCGGTAAACATCATCTTTCGATGTCGGTAAACGTCGAGTTTTTTCCCATTCGTCCGTTGACGTATGGTTGTGTATCTTTTTCCAGTCATCGGTCAATGTCTGGTCATGTATCCTTCCTTTGATAAGTATCAAAATCCCCAGTAGAGTCGTCGGTAAACGTCTTGTCTGGTCCCAGTTATAAACATTTTGTTCCTCCCCAGTCAAAGCCGCCATCGGTAAATGGCCCCGCTTTCCTTGGTATCAGTGTATATCAAGTCGACTGTTCCACAAGCCGCCATCGGTAAATGGCCCCGCTTTCCTTGGTATCAGTGTATATCAAGTCGACTGTTCCACAAGCCGCCATCGGTAAATGGCCCCGCTTTCCTTGATATCAGTGTATATCAAGTCGACTGTTCCACCAGCCGCCATCGGTAAATGGCCCCGCTTTCCTTGATATCAGTGTATATCAAGTCGACTGTTCCACCAGCCGCCATCGGTAAATGGCCCCGCTTTCCTTGATATCAGTGTATATCAACTCGACTGTTTCTTTGATCATCCCCCGCAAAGTGCAAATTCTACGGTTCTTTGGTATTCGATCCCTGTTTACCTTGAAGGTCTGAGAGCCGTTGCTCTCATGCGTTCAGGTTTCCAGTTGATTGAATAGGGGAAACTGTAGTACCTCAAATTTGCACCCCCCATTCATGCATCCATTTCATTTTTTTAGGTCATAAATCATTTCATAGTGCATTGCATCATTGCATAAGCATTGGCATCAAGAGAATCCCTCAGTGCAAAAGAGCAAGGTTTTTCCTTGAGATAAAGGTCACATGAGTATTCTAGAAAGCTTATATGAATCAAGGTTCATTTTGAAGCTATTTGACCAAGTATTAAAGGCTCAAAAGTCATCAGTGCATTGCCAGGTCATCTGAGGCCCATAAAAGTCAACTGAAAGTCAACTGAGGGCTAGAAGGTGGAGAAATGGTGTGAGACACTTCATTCATGTCCAAAAGAGGTTTATTCATCATGTCAAACATCTACCTTGAAGAATTTGAAGTCAAATCAAAAGTTTCCCAAAATGGAAAGTGACCTGTAATTTCAAGTTTCCAAAAATGGCAAGTTTTTGGACCACATTCAACTTGACTTTCTTACACCAAAGAAGCTTCAAATGAAATTTTGGTCAACATGAAAGTTGAAGATCTTTCTCTCCCATTTCCAAAAAGTCCGAGATCATGAGCATCTGATGAAAGGTTAAGGAATTATGATCCAATCATTGCCGAGTGTGCATGAAACTTCAAAGTGCCATAACTTTTGATCTAAAACTCCAATTTAGGCCACTCTTTTTGCAAATTGCTCCTTATGACTCATAATTTCCAAATCTATCATTGCATTGCATGGAAAAATCTCATATGATCATTGGTGCATACATGTGATTTTTGGAGGGAAAATGAAAAATTTAAAATTGGTGCATCACATGAGTTTTTTAACCATTCCATCATGTTCATAAGCTCATTTTAAGTGAAAATACACCATGCATGCTACTGTTCACGTTCATATTTGCCATGCATAAGGTGAATTTGGCAATTTTGTACTACACCTCATTTTGCATTAAAATTTTATTAGCCATTGCAAATCATCATTAGCAAAGTAATTAGGAGATAGTATAAAGCCTTAATCCTAACAGAATTTTTCAGTTTTCACATTCTAGATCTAGATTTGAGTTTTTCCCTCCAAAATTTCTCTCAATCAAAATTCAAAAATTCTCCATATAGCATATGAATTTTATTGCATATTCTTGTTCCTTGATCATCATTTGATAGGATTCAAGCATTGATTTGAAGAAATTGGTGAAGAATCAAGCAAATCCATACATGAAGATGAACATGGAATTTAAAGATTAAGCTAGATCCAAGCCTTTCCAAGAGTTGATTCGTGCTTCAGACTTCATAACAAGGTTGATAGAGCTGATTTGGACATTGCTAGGCCTTTGAATTCACTGCTGCCATTGATTGTTCTTCAAGAGGTCAGGAATTCGCATCTCTTAATTCTTTGTTTCATTGCCATAATCATGTAGTGCGTGTTCTCCTGATCATTCTGATATAAAGATCTTGAAAAATGGTGCAATATTCATGGAGATATGTTAGTTTAAAGTTTGATGCATGAAAATGTTCTTGATCGATTCTCTTAATCCATGGAGTGTTAGTTGAAAATGATGTTAGATTTGGAATGTACGTGTGATAAGCTTTCCAACCATATATGCCTTTGAAAATTCTGGAAAAATTCATGTGGAGCTAATGTAGCGCCACCGTCTTCATGAAGAAGACGGTGGTTTCCACCGTGCGTGAACAGTCCCGCCGCCATCTGCAAACCCTAGGATTCATAAGCCAAAACGACGTCGTTTTGACGCGCTTGCACACCTCCTTCGATTCCCACTGAGCGCATTTCTTCATTTTTCATTTTAATTCCTCATAAAGGTTTTTAGCATTTGTCATTTCTGTTTTAGGCACATGAACTTATGGTGTGACAATGTGTGTCACACAATTTGATGTCATACTTGTTCATTTTCGTTTCCATGTCAATTGAGCTCTGTTGATTCTAATTTTTGTCATGATGATTGTGTTTGGCATGTTGTATGCTCATAAAAATTTTCATGATTATTTGATTCATTTCTGTTTTAATATGGAATTTTGATTCTTGATATCCAATTGTGTGCTTTGAAATTGCCTTTGCCATATCTTGCTCATGTGATGACCTTGCTTTTTGATTTAGGTTTGGTCCTTTTTAGGACATGTTCCCACTTGAATAAATATGCTTCATGTTGAATATGGGTTGCTGTTTTGACTTTTTACTTTGCCTTTGACCCTAGCCTTGGTGCTAGTGGTTTGTACTCATCTTTTGAGTTTTGCATTTCAGGTTCAAGCTTTTAGTCTTGATGGTTGATGTTGATCTCATGAATTGAGATGAAAAATTCTTTGTCCACTAGCCTTGTTGTGTGTAGGTTCCTTAAGTGTGGTGGAATTGAATGCTTGCACATAGAGCATGACATTGTGTACATATAGTAACACTGTGATTGACTTTTGGTTTGTCTGAATGTGAATATTGACTTGTTTGATTTTCTTACAGGTACTTTAGTAGCTTTAACTCATTGCTTGAGTTGCTTTGCTTTGCTTGTGGTTGGCATACCACCTAGGTAATCATCCTCTAACTCCATGTAGTCTGGAAGCCCTGTCGTTTCTGTTGTGCAGACATTTGGCTGAAGTCCTCCTTAAGAGGCAATGACTGTGCTTGTTTATATTTGTGCCATGTACTTCAAGTCCTCCTAAGTGAAGAGGCAATGGGCAGATAAAAGGGATTTGCAGTCAATCCCCTGCTATTCAGTTGAGTCTTTCATCTTGCTCGCACTACGTGCTGATGCATTTGAATAAACACCCAAGATCCTTGTATATAGAGTCAGTCAAGTGGAATAGAGTCCCACATTCTGGACTCCCACATTTTCATTGATTGGAGCTCACCCAGGCCCGGGTTAAGAGCTATGAGGACCAATCCTCATTACCTATCTGCTCACCCTGACGGTCAATGTCAGTGGTTAAGAGCCCTCAGATACCCTTCCAGTGTCGGCTTGTTTATCGAGGTTGATATAACCCCTTGACTAAAGCCTTACCCTTGATGTTTGAGCCCCTTGTTGGTGTGTTTACTTCATGTTGTATGTGTTTGTGTGGTGTGATTGTATTCCCATAGGATTGCTAGACTTCACATAGTCTCTCGTTTGCATGTCAATTAAGGTAGCACGGTTCCTTCGTCTAGGACTTCCTTTCTTGCGCGAGCTTTCCTAAAACACAAACCAACTTTATCCCCTCTTAAGGACACGTTAACTCCTTCTATTACAGGTGAGTAAGTCTCCCAAGGTCGAGCATCCGGTAGATTGCATAGTAACGTTGTTCACTTAAAAAACACAAAACAAATAGAAATAGTTTAGCCGAACTACGGCAACTCTGATTCTCATGTCCCAGATGAGATACGTAGGCACGAGATGCGATGTCTTGTCGAGTTTGACTGACAACTAACTTTGATCCTTGTCTCTCGCCCTTGTTGCGATCGAGACCTTCCTTTTCTCTTGCCCTAGTTGCAATCTAGACCCTTCTTCTTTTCGTGTGCGTTTGTCTGGAGTCTTATGTAAGTCCAGCGATTGGCATTAGGTTTCCTGTTGGTGTTTGTGTGTCTGGAGTCTGATGTAAGTCCAGCGATTGGCATTCGGTTTCCTGTTGGTGTTTGTCTGTTCAGAGTCTGATGTAAGTCCAGCGATTGGCATTCAGTTTCCCGTGTGTTTGTTGTTTGTTTGGAGTCTGATGTAAGTCCAGCGATTGGCATTTGGTTTCCTGTTTGCGTTTGCTTGTCTGGAGTTAGATGTAAGCCCATTCATTGGCATTCCGTTTCCGGTTGTGTGTTTGCTTTGACGTCTCAGCGTCTTCTTTCAGCGTTTTGTTTTGGCGTGCGTGAGCCGAGCTACGAGTGCTCTGATTCTTACTCTGGTTAGAGAAGATACGTATGCATAGGATGCGATATCCTAGCGAGCACGTTTCGCATTCCCCCGAACTACGTCGACTCTGATGTTTGTGTCTGACAAACTACGTAGGCCTAGGATGCGATATCCTGCCGAGTCCGCTTTATCCATCTTTCGTATGTGTTTCATTCCAGTTTTGTGCAGTTTTTGAGCAGTTATTTAGCAACCTTTTTCTATTCTTTTTGAGTGTGGATCCCGTCGAGTACGACGGACGTGAGGGGGTGCTAATACCTTCCCCTTGCGTAACCGACTCCCGATCCTTGCAATCTCTGGTCGTAAGACCATTTCCTTTCCAGGTTTACTTCGAGCGTTTCCTTTCCCTCCTTTGGGATGAATAACGCACGGTGGCGGCTCTGTGTCTTTTTCCCGCCGGTTGTTTTTCGCGTATGCGACATGTAACACCCCGATAAAACAAGATAATTATTTAATTTAAGTTAATAATATATTTATTAATTTAATTAAATAATTGGAATATTATTATTGGAATTATTATTATTGAATTATGATTTTATTGGAATAAAAGTTGGAATTTAGAAAAGATCCCATTTGGTAAAAAGAGGTTTTCACGTGAAAACAGAGAACGACTCTAAAGTGAAAAAGGGCAAAGAGCCAGAGAACAAGGGTTGAAGAGAGGAAGAGCTTGAAGCTGAAGGATTGCCGGATTAACTCAGGTAAGGGGGGTTTATCGTCGATTAATGGGTATTATGGGATAACATGTAGTGGGTAGTGATAAACCATTGATTTGACTCTGATTAGAATGATGTATGCTGAAAAATTGTGAAATATTGGATGAACGAAATATGGGTTTTAATTGGAGAAATTCGTAGGAATTAGAGGTAATAATGTTAGCATTTGTGAAATCGAATAGGGTATGATTCGTGTTAGATGATATGAGCGATTACTGTGAAAAATTGGACTGTGGGAGGTTGGATATGAGGAATCTCGTGGTAGAGAAAACCATAGCAGATCTGGAAATCTGGTTTCTGGTCATACGCGTATGGCACTAGGCAATACGCGTATGAGATGGTCTGGTACGCGTATGGCACTAGGCAATACGCGTATGGATGAGGAAGATGGTGTTTTGAACGTGGTTTGGTCTCTGTTGGTACGCGTATGAGGAAGTGGTACGCGTAGCATACGCGTATGAGACAGGTGATACGCGTATGGGATTGGCTGAGAAATGGGCCATACGCGTATGGGACTAGGCAATACGCGTATGGGCAGGATTGTGATTTTTCTGTGCTGTTGTTGTGCAGTTTTTGGTTGTTCAGCTGAATAATGTAATTAGCTGATGTATGATAGGGTAGGGGTCATTTCCCGTTGTTTTGAGCAGTATAGGTATTAGTAGAGTGTGATGATACTGTGATTGATTATGTGGTATGACATGATATGATTATGTGGTAAATATGTTGATGATGTATGATGGTATGCATAATGTTGTGAATGTGTATATCATGTATGAAATTATGAATGGACTGTTTATGGCTTAGAGTGTGAGCATATGTCCATTGTGAATGATTGTTGATGTTTGCATGACTAAGTAATTTAGCTTGCATATTGTAGCCTTTATGGTGGTAGCTAATTCCCATGGTGAGGAATTAGTGAGTTAGTATTGTGGATTGTTGTTGATGTTTGCATGCTAGGTGATTAGCGTGCATATCATAGCCCTTGGGGTGGTAGCTAATTCCCATGGTGAGGAATTAGTGAGTGAGTCACTAGGTCTCAAATGAGTGGGACTAGTGAGCTCGGTAGCCGTATTTGGATTTGATCGGTGAGGTTGAACTATATGTTCACGAATAGTCGGTACCGCATGCATGGAGTCTCATTGCATAATGTATGTATGTATGGCGTATAATATGAATGGATGTATTCCAATATTATACGTGTTGTTTTGGTGATTGTGTTGAGTATGATTTTGGAGTTGATATTGTCGTTACTGATTGTGTGATCTGATTAGGGTGATTGAATGCGTTAATTTACTTAACATTTCATGATATTTTATAATGCTTATTATATCGATTGAGGAACTCACCCTTACAACTATTTTTCAGGTAACGAGCAGTGATTGAGTAGAAGCTAGTCCTTGGAGTCTAGTGTAGTTCCTTAGCGGGTCATGCTCTGGTAGATGTAACATCGGGACGGGATGTTTTACCTTATTTTCATTGTTGGTTGTTGAATGATCTTACCTGTAATGTGTTACATGGTTTGCATGTTGTTGTTGATTTCTATCCGCTGCGAATTATGCAAATGTTTATTTTGATAAATAAATGAGTATGACCAGATATTTTGGAACACGGTGCGAAGTGTCACGTGTGACACCCTTAGTTGTATATTTACTCTGATTTATGTTTTGATGTTTTAATTAAATTTTTGGGGTATTTAGAAGGGTGTTACATTAGTGGTATCAGAGCATAGTCGGTCGAGTCGAGTCGTAATTGTTCTGTTCTCCTGTACGGGATAGGTGTTGTGTAACCCTATCAGTACTTATTGTTTAGCTTGTTGGGTTTTCAGAATAGAGATGGCTGGAAGAGGTAGAGACGATGCTGCGATTGTTGAGGCTCTGGGTATGCTAGCTGGAGTACTTGGAGGGAATCCGAATGTTATGGGAATGGGAGCTGCTCGTCAACTGAGTGAGTTCCAGAAGAACAATCCTCCAATGTTCAAGGGAGCATACGATCCAGATGGTGCTCAGAAGTGGTTGAAGGAGATCGAGAGGATCTTCCGAGTGACTGAGTGTGCCGATAACCAGAAGGTCAGGTTCGGTACGCATATGCTGTCAGAAGAAGCAGATGATTGGTGGGTTGCTACCCGCACTGAGTTGGAAACTGCTGGGAATGCTGAGATCACTTGGGCGGTGTTCAGAGAGAGATTCCTGAGGAAGTACTTTCCAGAGGATGTCAGAGGAAAGAAAGAGATAGAGTTCTTAGAATTGAAGCAGGGCAACCGGTCTGTTACTGAGTATGCTGCTAAGTTCACAGAGCTGTCAAAGTATTACACTCCCTATAATGAGGCTACTGGGGAATTTTCAAAATGTGTGAAGTTTGAGAACGGGTTACATCCCGAGATCAAGCAGGCTATTGGGTATCAGCGGATTAGAGTGTTTTCTGACCTGGTGGACTGTTGCAGGATTTTTGAACAGGATACCAAGGCTAGAGCAGAGAGCTATCAGCAAAGGGTTGATAGGAAAGGCAAGAATCAGAATGATCGTGGGAAACCGTATGCAGTTGGCAAAGGTTTCCAGAGACAGAGTGGGATGAAGAGGCCTAGTGGGGGAGACTCCAGTGCCCCTGCTAAGTGTTACAGATGTGGTCAGGCTGGACATCGTATCAATGAGTGTACCAGTACTGAGAAGAAGTGTTACAAGTGTGGAAAAGGTGGTCACTTGGCTGCAGAGTGCCGGTTGAAGACTGTGACTTGTTTCAACTGTGGAGAGGTGGGTCATATCAGTCCACAATGTCCTAAGCCGAAGAGAGAGAACCAGTCGGGAGGCAAGGTCTTTGCTTTATCGGGTTCTGAGACTTCTGCAGATGATCGTTTGATCCGAGGTACGTGTTATATTAATGGCTTTCCTCTTGTAGCTATTATTGACACAGGTGCGACTCATTCCTTTCTATCTTTGGATTGTGTTGTGAAACTTAAATTAGAGATATCTGAGATGCATGGTAGTATGGTGATTGATACTCCTGCGAAGGGTTCAGTGACTACTACTTCAGTTTGTTTAAATTGTCCTTTGAGTATTTTTGGTAGAGACTTTGGAATGGACCTTGTGTGTCTTCCACTAGTGCAGATTGATGTTATCCTGGGTATGAACTGGTTGGTGTTTAACCGAGTTTATATCAACTGTTTTGACAAGACTGTGATCTTTCCTGAGAGTGAGGAAGGAAAGAGTTTGTTTCTATCAGCAAGGCAGGTGAATGAGGCAGTAGCAGATGGGGCAGAGTTGTTTATGCTGTTAGCGACTTTGGAGGCTAAAGATAAACTGGTGATTTGCGATCTAGCCGTGGTGTGTGATTTTCCTGATGTGTTTCCTGAAGAAGTGAATGAATTGCCGCCAGAGCGTGAAGTTGAGTTCTCGATTGATTTGGTACCGGGTACTAGGCCGATATCGATGGCTCCTTACCGTATGTCTGCTGTTGAGTTAACTGAATTGAAGAGTCAGTTGGAAGATCTGTTGGATAAGAAATTTATTCGTCTGAGTGTGTCACCGTGGGGTGCACCAGTGTTATTGGTTAAGAAGAAAGAAGGTACTATGAGGTTGTGTGTGGACTATAGGCAACTGAATAAAGTGACGATCAAGAATCGGTATCCTTTGCCGAGGATTGATGATTTGATGGATCAGTTGGTTGGTGCGAGTGTGTTCAGCAAAATAGATTTGAGATCGGGGTATCATCAGATACGTGTGAAAACTGAGGATATTCAGAAGACTGCTTTCAGAACAAGGTATGGACATTATGAGTATTCTGTAATGCCTTTTGGTGTGACTAATGCGCCTGGAGTATTTATGGAGTATATGAATAGGATTTTCCATCCGTATCTAGACAAGTTTGTTGTGGTGTTTATTGACGATATTTTGGTGTATTCGAAATCTGAAGAAGAGCATGCTGAGCATTTGAGAGTGGTTTTAGGAGTTCTACGAGAAAAGAAGTTATTTGCTAACCTGTCAAAGTGTGAATTTTGGTTAGAAGAGGTTAGTTTTCTTGGTCATGTGGTTTCAAGAGGTGGAGTTGCTGTTGATCCTTCTAAGATAGAAGCGGTATCTAAGTGGGAAGCTCCGAAGTCAGTTTCTGAGATAAGGAGTTTTCTTGGACTTGCAGGTTATTATCGGAAATTCATTGAGGGATTTTCTAAGTTGGCGTTACCGTTGACGATGTTGACCAGAAAGGGGCAAGCGTTTGTTTGGGATTCAAAATGTGAAGAAGGTTTCCAAGAGTTAAAGAGAAGGTTAACTACTGCTCCTATTCTGATATTACCAAGTCCGTCGGAATTATTTGAGGTTTACTGTGATGCTTCATTGTTGGGTTTGGGTGGTGTTTTGATGCAGAATAAGCAGGTTGTAGCTTATGCTTCGAGACAACTGAAGGTTCATGAGAGGAACTATCCGACACACGATTTAGAGTTGGCAGCTGTGGTATTTGTTCTAAAGTTATGGAGGCATTACTTGTACGGGTCAAGATTTGAGGTTTTCAGTGACCATAAAAGTTTAAAGTATTTGTTTGATCAGAAAGAGCTGAATATGAGACAGAGGAGATGGTTAGAGTTTCTGAAGGATTATGACTTTGGTTTGAATTACCATCCGGGTAAAGCAAACGTAGTGGCTGATGCATTGAGTCGGAAATCATTGCATATGTCTATGTTAATGGTTAAGGAATTGGATTTAATTGAGCAGTTTAGAGACTTGAGTTTGGTGTGTGAGAGTACTCACAATAGTGTTAAATTGGGAATGTTAAAGTTAACAAGTGGTATTCTGGATGAGATTAGAGAGAGTCAGAAATCCGATGTGCTTTTGGTTGATAAGTTGACTCTAGTGAATCAAGGTCAAGGTGGTGAATTCAGAGTTGATGAGAATGGTGTTTTGAAATTTGGTAATCGGGTGTGTATCCCGGATGTTACCGAACTTAAGAAGAGTATTCTTGAGGAAGGACATCGTAGTGGTCTGAGTATTCATCCTGGAGCTACGAAGATGTATCATGATTTGAAAAAGTTATTTTGGTGGCCGGGAATGAAAAGAGAAATTGCGAGTTTTGTTTATTCTTGTTTGACTTGTCAGAAGTCAAAGATTGAGCATCAGAAGCCGTCTGGGCTAATGCAACCGTTGACTATTCCAGAGTGGAAGTGGGATAGTATCAGTATGGATTTTGTGTCTGGTTTACCGAGGACAATTAAGAATTTTGAAGCTATTTGGGTGATTGTTGACAGATTGACAAAATCGGCTCATTTCATTCCGATCAGAATGGATTATCCGTTAGAGAGATTAGCTGAGTTGTATATTGAGAAGATTGTAAGTTTGCATGGTATTCCGTCGAGTATTGTTTCGGACAGAGATCCTAGATTTACATCGAAGTTCTGGGAAGGTTTGCAGAGGGCTTTGGGAACTAAGTTGAGATTGAGTTCTGCATATCATCCGCAGACTGATGGTCAGACTGAGAGGACGATTCAGTCATTAGAGGATCTTTTGAGGGCTTGTGTTTTGGAAAAAGGAGGTGCTTGGGATTGTTATTTACCTTTGATTGAGTTTACCTACAACAATAGTTTTCATTCGAGCATTGGTATGGCACCGTTTGAAGCTTTGTATGGTAGGAGATGTCGGACACCTTTATGTTGGTATGAGTCCGGTGAGAGTGCTGTGATTGGACCGGAGATTGTTCAACAAACTACGGAAAAGATTAAGATGATTCAGGAGAAGATGAGAATTGCTCAGAGTCGTCAGAAGAGTTATCACGACAAGAGGAGGAAGTCACTTGAGTTTCAAGAGGGAGACCATGTGTTTCTTCGTGTTACTCCGATAACTGGGGTTGGTCGAGCTTTGAAGTCGAAGAAGTTGACACCTCGATTTATTGGCCCTTATCAGATTTTGGAGAGGATAGGGGAGGTAGCCTATCGTATCGCTTTACCGCCGTCACTTGCGAATTTGCATGAGGTTTTTCATGTGTCTCAGTTGAGGAGGTACATTCCTGATCCGTCGCATGTGGTCCAAGTAGATGATGTACAGGTGAGAGATAACCTGACTGTTGAAACATCACCTATGAGGATCGAGGATCGAGAGTTGAAGCGGTTGCGGGGTAAAGAGATTGCTTTGGTGAAGGTAGCTTGGGGAGGACCAGCAGGTGGCAATGTGACTTGGGAACTTGAGAGTCAGATGAAGGAGTCCTATCCAGAGTTATTCGCTTGAGGTATGTTTTCGAGGACGAAAACTCTTTTAGTGGGGGAGAGTTGTAACACCCCGATAAAACAAGATAATTATTTAATTTAAGTTAATAATATATTTATTAATTTAATTAAATAATTGGAATATTATTATTGGAATTATTATTATTGAATTATTATTTTATTGGAATAAAAGTTGGAATTTAGAAAAGATCCCATTTGGTAAAAAGAGGTTTTCACGTGAAAATAGAGAACGACTCTAAAGTGAAAAAGGGCAAAGAGCCAGAGAACAAGGGTTGAAGAGAGGAAGAGCTTGAAGCTGAAGGATTGCCGGATTAACTCAGGTAAGGGGGGTTTATCGTCGATTAATGGGTATTATGGGATAACATGTAGTGGGTAGTGATAAACCATTGATTTGACTCTGATTAGAATGATGTATGCTGAAAAATTGTGAAATATTGGATGAACGAAATATGGGTTTTAATTGGAGAAATTCGTAGGAATTAGAGGTAATAATGTTAGCATTTGTGAAATCGAATAGGGTATGATTCGTGTTAGATGATATGAGCGATTACTGTGAAAAATTGGACTGTGGGAGGTTGGATCTGAGGAATCTCGTGGTAGAGAAAACCATAGCAGATCTGGAAATCTGGTTTCTGGTCATACGCGTATGGCACTAGGCAATACGCGTATGAGATGGTCTGGTACGCGTATGGCACTAGGCAATACGCGTATGGATGAGGAAGATGGAGTTTTGAACGTGGTTTGGTCTCTGTTGGTACGCGTATGAGGAAGTGGTACGCGTAGCATACGCGTATGAGACAGGTGATACGCGTATGGGATTGGCTGAGAAATGGGCCATACGCGTATGGGACTAGGCAATACGCGTATGGGCAGGATTGTGATTTTTCTGTGCTGTTGTTGTGCAAGTTTTGGTTGTTCAGCTGAATAATGTAATTAGCTGATGTATGATAGGTAGGGGTCATTTCCCGTTGTTTTGAGAAGTATAGGTATTAGTAGAGTGTGCTGATACTGTGATTGATTATGTGGTATGACATGATATGATTATGTGGTAAATATGTTGATGATGTATGATGGTATGCATAATGTTGTGAATGTGTATATCATGTATGAAATTATGAATGGACTGTTTATGGTTTAGAGTGTGAGCATATGTCCATTGTGAACGATTGTTGATGTTTGCATGACTAAGTAATTTAGCTTGCATATTGTGGCCTTTATGGTGGTAGCTAATTCCCATGGTGAGGAATTAGTGAGTTAGTATTGTGGATTGTTGTTGATGTTTGCATGCTAGGTGATAGCGTGCATATCATAGCCCTTGGGGTGGTAGCTAATTCCCATGGTGAGGAATTAGTGAGTGAGTCACTAGGTCTCAAATGAGTGGGACTAGTGAGCTTGGTAGCCGTATCTGGATTTGATCGGTGAGGTTGAACTATATGTTCACGAATAGACAGTACCGCATGCATGGAGTCTCATTGCATAATGTATGTATGTATGGCGTATAATATGAATGGATGTATTCCAATATTATACGTGTTGTTTTGGTGATTGTGTTGAGTATGATTTTGGAGTTGATATTGCCGTTACTGATTGTGTGATCTGATTAGGGTGATTGAATGCGTTAATTTACTTAACATTTCATGATATTTTATAATGCTTATTATATTGATTGAGGAACTCACCCTTACAACTATTTTTCAGGTAACGAGCAGTGATTGAGTAGAAGCTAGTCCTTGGAGTCTAGTGTAGTTCCTTAGTGGGTCATGCTCTGGTAGATGTAACATCGGGACGGGATGTTTTACCTTATTTTCATTGTTGGTTGTTGAATGATCTTACCTGTAATGTGTTACATGGTTTGCATGTTGTTGTTGATTTCTATCCGCTGCGAATTATGCAAATGTTTATTTTGATAAATAAATGAGTATGACCAGATATTTTGGAACACGGTGCGAAGTGTCACGTGTGACACCCTTAGTTGCATATTTACTCTGATTTATGTTTTGATGTTTTAATTAAATTTTTGGGGTATTTAGAAGGGTGTTACACGACACACATTTATGTTGTGTTTACTTTTTGCTTTTTTCTGAAAATAGTAATCACAAAAAGCATAAATAAGCAATAAGTTTTCCCATATCTACATAATATTTGCTTGCACCTCATATTTCTAAAATCAAAATATCAAATCATTATGCGTGTTGCTTCTCAAACCCATTGAAAATAATGACTCTACTCCCTATTTGAACTTTGATTTCCCTGTGTTCGAAGTTGTGGAAGAGAATGATGATGAAGACGTTTCTGATGAGTTGTCCCAATTGCTTGAGCACGAGGAAAGAACCATTCAGTCGTTTGAAGAACATATTGAGTTGGTCAACTTGGGTTTCAAAGATGATATCAATGAGGTCAAGATTGGGTCGCAGCATCGTCCAGAGGTTAAGAAGGGGTTGGTTGAGCTTCTCCGAGAGTACTCTGATGTGTTTGTTTGGTCTTATCAAGACATGCAAGGTCTTGATACCGATATTGTGGATCATAGATTGCCATTGAAGCCAAAATGTCCGACAGTCAAGAAAAAGTTAAGAAGAACTCATCCCGACATGGCAATGAAGATCAAGGAAGAAGTGCAAAAGCATATTGATGTCGGTTTCCTTGTTACCTACTAATATCCACAGTGGGTGGCCAATATTGTGTCTGTTACAAAGAAGGATGGAAAAGTTCGCATGTGTGTTGACTACAGAGATTTGAATAAAGCTAGTCCTAAAGATGATTTTCCCCTACCACACATTGATATGTTGGTAGATAATATAGATAAAGATGGCACCCGAAGATATGAAGAAGACCACATTCATTACGCCTTGGGGAACATTCTGTTATCAGGTAATGCCTTTCGGTTTGAAGAATGTTGGTGCAACGTACCAAAGAGCCATGACCACTCTTTTCCATGATATGATGTGTAAAGAGATTGAGGTCTATGTTGATGATATGATTGCCAAATCAAGATCTGAAGATGAGCATGTGGAGCACTTATTGAAGTTATTCTAGTGTTTGAGGAAGTACAAACTCCATTTGATCCCAATAAGTTTACATTTGGTGTTCGCTCTGGTAAGTTGTTGGGCTTTATTGTTAGTGAAAAAGGTATTGAAGTTGATCCTGCCAAGGTCAAAGCAATACAAGAGATTCTTGCGCCCAAAACTGAGAAGTAAGTCAGAGGTTTTCTCGACCGCTTGAACTATATTTCAAGATTTATATCGCATATGACTGCCACATGTGCACCTATATTCAAGCTTCTTCAGAAAGATCAGTCTTGTGATTGGACCGAGGATTACCCGAAAGCTTTTGACAATATTAAAGAATATTTGCTTAAGCCTCTAATTTTGTATCCGCTTGTTGAAGGAAGACCTTTGATCATGTATTTGATTGTTCTTGAAGAAAGTATGGGTTGTGTTCTTGATCAGCAAGATGAATCTGGTAAAAAAGAATATTCTATTTACTACCTTAGTAAGAAGTTCACCAATTGTGAGTCTCGCTATTCTATGCTTGAGAAGATATGATGTGTTTTGGCTTGAGCTGCTAAACGGTTGTGCCAGTATATGTTGAATCATACTAATTGGTTGATATCCAAGATGGATCCAATCAAGTACATATTTGAAAAGCTTGCTTTAACTGAGATGATTGCCCATTGGCATATGTTATTATCTAAGTATGATATTGAATACCGATCTCAAAAAGCGATTAAAGGCAGTGTCTTGGCTGACTATTTGGCTCACCAACCTATTCATGATTATCAGTCAGTGTAGTTTGATTTCCCTGATAAAGAGATATTATATTCGAAGATGAAAGACTATGATGAACCATTGCTTAAAGAAGGGCCAGAGCCTGGTTCCCGTTGGGGCATGGTATTTGGTGGAGTTGTTAATTCATATGGTAATGGCATTGGGGAAATGATTATTGCTCCTCAAGGCACTCATTTTCCATTTACAGATAGATTGGCCTTCAAGTGCACGAATAATATGGCTGAGTATGAAGCCTGCATTATGGGGCTCAAAGAAGCCATTGATCTTATAATCAAATATCTTGAGGTCTATGGAGATTCAACTTTGGTTGTTAACCATATCAAAGGTGAATGGGAGATGAATCAACCTGGTTTGATACCATATAGAGATTATACGAGGAGGATATCAACTTTCTTTACAAATGTTGAATTTCATCATATCCCTCAAGATGAAAATAGAATGGCATATGCTCTTGCAACGTTGGCCTACATGATTGTGGTGAAGTATTAGAATGAAGTTCATAATCTATCTGTGATACACCTTGATAGGCCAACTTATATATTTGTTGTTGAAGAAATAAAGGATGATAAGTTGTGGTACCATGATATCAAATGTTTCCTCCAAAGTCAGATTTACCTGCTTGAGGCATCTTTGAAAGACAAGGAGACTTAGAGAAGATTAGTTGGCAACTCCTACCTGAATGATGATGTGCTTTACAAGAGAAATTTCAATATGGTTTTGCTCAGATGCGTGGATAGACACAAATCATACTTATTAATGATAGAAGTCCATGAAAGTTCCTTTGGTACTCATTCCAATGGACATGATATGGCAAGGAATATGTTGAGAGCAGGTTACTATTGGCTGACAATGGAATTTGACTATTGCAAATATGTGAAGAAATGCCACAAGTGTCAAATTTATGCGGATAAGATTCATGTTACTTCCACACTTTTGAATGTCATTTCCTTTCCATGGCCTTTCTCCACGTGGGGAATTGATATGATTGGCATGATTGAGCCCAAAGCTTCGAACGAACATCGTTTCATTTTGGTGGCTATTGATTACTTCATAAAGTGGATTGAAGCGACATCGTATGCGAATGTGACCAAGCAAGTAATTGTGAGGTTTATCAAATAACAGATCATATGCTGGTATGGTGTGCCAAGTAAGATCATTACTGATAATGGATTGAACTTGAATAACAATATGGTGGGAGATCTATACAAAAAATTCAAAATAGCACATCATAATTCTTCGCCCTACAGACCCAAGATGAATGGGGTTATTGAGGCTGCAAATAAGAATATCAAGAAGATTATCTAGAATATGGTTGTGATGTACAAAGATTGGCATGAGATGCTCCCATTTTCTTTATATGGGTACCGCACATCTGTTTGCACTTCAACAGGGGCAACCCATTTCTCTCTTGTTTATGGCATGGAAAATGTGCTCCCTGTAGAGGTTGATATCCCATCAATGCGTGTGCTAATGGAAGCCAAGTTGACCAAAGTTGAATGGTGTCAGAGTAGATATGATTAGTTGAATTTGATTGAAGAGAAGAAATTGATTGCCATGTGTCATGGTCAGTTATATCATTAGAGAATGAAGAAAGCTTTTGAGAAGAAGGTCAAACCTCGTATGTTCCGAGAAGGTGACCTCATACTCAAGAAGATCTTATCTTTCAAACCTGATTCTAGGGGAAAGTGGACTCCTAATTATGAAGGTCCATATGTTGTTAAGAGATCCTTCTCAGGCGGTGCATTAGTTCTTACAACTATGGATGGTGAAGAGTTCACTCATCCTGTGAATGTCGATGCAGTCAAGAAATATTTCTCCTAAAAGAGAAAAGAATAACTCGTTAAGTTTAAAACCCGAAAGGGCGGCTTAGGAAAAAATGAGCGTCTCGGTGGATTGAAAACCCAAAAGGGAAATCCAGGCAAAAGTTAGAGGCATAAAACAGAAAAAACATCCTGGTAGATTGAGTACCCCACCTTGAGGCAATCTAGGCAAAAGTTAGGGATTATGGCAAGAGTAACTGCATCCGACTAGATCTAATCGTTGAAGTAACGTTGCCTGTCATCTGATTCTGATTCATCATTCTCAATCGAAGACAAAGCACAATGGATTTCAAAGTTGGTAAGGAGAGTAGTGGTTGTTGTATTCAAATGTAGCCATTTTCCATGTAAATTACCATTTTCAAACATTGTAAAGATCCACGGAGTCCTGTCATTTGCGGACTACCATTCAATTAATTAAAGTTGAGCCTTTTATCCAATTATTTGTTATTCTTATTGTTTATGTTTAATAAAACTGTATTTTTATGATGATAATTTTGAAATAAATAAATAAATGAATAAACATTTTTTTTGGAATAATAAGGCATTTACTTTAAGAAAATTAAAATAAAAAAGGAATGTCAACATCAATCTGACAAAATAAGTCTTGATGTGTGAAACATTGTTGTCTTCCCCAAACAGATCTCTGTTTATCCCCAGCATGGTTGATGTGTTGTTCTCCTTATAGTTCATCATTGTTTCTCCAATTGTGAGTCTTTTGGGATTTTCATCCTTGATTTGAATTGATATTGTGATTGAACCCTAGATCTCCAGTGAAACCTTGGGTTTTCAAATCCCCAACACACCTTTATTTGGTGGTTGCATAGCCATGGCATGGTTTCTCCCGTTGTGATTTTTTGCAGGCCGGTTGATATTTTTGGTACCTTGGAAGTAGTTTATTTCTCAATCTCCAAGAAGAGTCTTGTGACTGTTGTTTTTCCTCTTAAGGAATATGTTGTTGATTGTATCCTCATGTGGTGCTTGATTTGTCTTGGAGAATTTTACTCCCTAGTGAAGTCCTCATAAAGTTGATTTTGATTGATGGAATCCCCAGTAAATCGCCTGATTCCCTACTCAAAGTTTTGCCTCTTGTTGTGACGTGGATTCTCAGCGGAGTTTCCTCTTCTAACGAAATATTTCCCTGTTCAGACATTGTTTGATTCTAAGCAGTATTGATGTAACCGTCCCCTGTAAGGTTGTCTTCCATTTAATATGGTGTTGACCTAAAATTCCCCACAACGTTGACTTGTTGCTTTGAAGTATATATATATATATATATATATATATATATATATATATATATATATATATATATATATATATATATATATATATATATATATATATATATATATATATATATATATATATATATATATCCCTTAGCTTGAGATGTGGATCCTCAACAGATCTCTCTTATCCTCAGCTTGTTGGTTGATGTCCTCAGTAGTGCTTTCGTCCTCCAGGAAGTTGCCAAGCTATATTTTCTCCTTCCCCCAGGGGGTTTGAGCTTTAAGCAAGATCTTTGTCGATCAATGCTTATCCCCTAGAAGTTATTCCTCCTCTCCTGTTAGTCGAGTATTGAGATTTGGATTTGTTTTAATCCCCATGATTTCTACTTATATATGTATTCTTCATTTCCTCTAAGCGCCGAGTCTTCAGCAGTTTTTGGTCGGATGCATGTTCTGCATGACTTTCCCCAAACTAGAGTTGAGCATTATTCTGGATTGTAATATCCCCAACCTTCCTTGAGTACATGGTTGTGTAATATCCCCAGGGAATTAAATATTTGAAGATAGGATTTATATCCTCGATGATATATTTTCATCCCTAGCAAGTTCTCCAGTTGGTGTTCCCATCTTGTTGAGATTAGCCGAGTATCTAGTTGTGATGATTGAAGCTTCATGTTTGTATCCTTTGTGCTCGTTTGTCAGCATAATCATATACATATTCACGCATATACATGCATAAGCATAACATCATATATTTCATTGTGCATTTTTTACACATTGACCTTAATTTTTCACATCCCCTGCTTTGGTGATATCATTTCCCCATGTAGATTTGGTGTGTCTGTCCTTATTCAATATAGAGTGTCAACCCCTTAAGAAGAAAGAGTTTATCCTTTATTCTTCCCCACTGAGTTATTTCCCCGTGGATGAATATTATTTTTGTTTCCTCCCTAGTCATTATCTGGATGAACCACTCCCCTTGACTTATCTCCTCATTGGGTTGAGTCTTGTTTAATCGTTTCTTTATAGTTCTTACCTAGATAGATCTTTTGGTCCTCTGAGAGTTTATTATCCAGTAACTGGTAATATCCTTCTTGATGATAATTAATTTACATGTGTTAATTTACCCAGTAACCAGTAAAAGGTAATTTACTTCTTTGATTTCCCGGACGAATTTACTTTTGTTCCCCCCAACGAGTTTATCCTTGACATGTTTACCCTAACCGGTAACAGATATTATTCCTTTGGTCTTCTACCCAATAAATGGTAGATGTAAACCCTATTATTTATTTTTTGGTAGTCTATCCTTTATATGTTTACCTTAATCGGTAACAAATATTCTTCCCTTGGTCTTCTACCCAGTAACTGGTAGTTGTAAATCCTATTTCTTTTTGGTAGTTTATCCTTGATCTGTTTACCTTAACCGGTAACAGATATTCTTCCCTTGGTCTTCTGCCCAATATTCGATAGTTTTAAATCCTATATCTTTTTAGTAGTCTATCCTTGATATGTTTACCTTAACTGGTAATGAATATTCTTTCCCTTGGTCTTCTGCCCAGTAGCTGGTCGTTGTAAATATTATTCTTTCCCGACAGTCTATCCTCGATATGTTTACCTTAACCGGTAATGAATATTCTTCCATCGGTCTTCTACCTAGTAACTAGTAGTTGTAAATCCTATTCTTTTTTTATGAGTTTATCCTTGATATGTTTACCTTAACCGGTAGCGGATATTCTGCATGTTTGGTCTTCTGCCCAGTAACAGTTAGTTGTAAATCCTATTTCTTCATTTTTTTAGCAGTAGCTTATTCTTACCCAGTAACCAGTAATGAATATTCCTCTCTTTTTTCAGTGAGTCATCCTTGATATGTTTACCTTAACCGGTAACAGATGCCCCTCTACCCGAGTGTATTATCTTCCTACCCAGTAGCAAGTGGTAGATAATATATATCTCGTGCTCTTGTGTTGAAGTTTTTCTTCCCTAATTGAGTATGGATTCGTTTTTCTTTGTGAAATCAAATTTCCTTTTGTTTTGTTTGGGTATTTCAGCTTTGTTCAGATTTACGCCTTTCCCCAATGGATGTTTTTTGCTGTGTTGGTGTTATTCTGATACATGCAGATTCTTTATCCCAGTCCGAGTCTTTCCATTGATTTATTTTCATGGAAATTCCCTCGTGTCTCTAGTAGTTTTTAAGTTGTGGTCTGGCCTACGCATAAATTTTTGTCCCCAGAGTCTATGTCCCCTCAATGAGTTTTCCTTGTGGAATGCATTGTGCTCCTGTGGACTTTCAGTCTCCCCTGAATTCTTTTCCTTTGTGGCAATATATTCCCCATAAAGATTATTTTTGCATTCATATCATATGCATCATGAGCTCTCTTAGGGACCAAGATTTGTTTCATGTTGTTGTTATTTAAGTCCATTCTACCGCGTTAATACGAAGATTTTAACCTTCACATCCTCAGATAGAATGACCTTAAATAAGGGCAGCTGTAAGACCCCAATTTTGACCCCTAAGATCCCTCATACCATCTCATAGATTTACATTGGCATTGGGATCACACCTTGGTATCCTCTCCACCTTTCATTCATTGGGTTTTCATTGGGAGAGATCACCAAGCATTTGTGATTGTATCATATTGTATTTTCTTTGTTTACTAACCAAGATACGATAAGTATGTTTATGTGTAGCTTTGTTTCTTTTGTAGGTAGTGTGTGTGTCCACTTATGCCTCATCAAGCTCACAACTAGGGTGTGAGTGTAAGACCCCAATTTTGTCCCTAAGATCCCTCATAACATCATAACATTGCATTGCATAGCCTCAAGGATCATTGAGCATATGGGTCCCTTGCCTTTGGGTGGGACTCCTTATGAGTGGTTTGAGATCACCAAGCATGTGTTAATTGTATATCATTGTTTTTATTTACTAACCAAAAGCACAAAAATATGTCACTAACATCTTGCGTTTGTAGCTTGAGCAATCACAAGGTCCAAAGCTTCAAGAAGATCAGCTGTACAAAGACATGGTCAAGAGAAGATGAAAGCAAGCATGGTAATGGTTCCCAAATCTCTCATCCATCAAATATTCCTCCCTAGTATCTCAATCCATCATTTTGATCAAAGCAAGTCAAAGGGTTTGAGGTTTGTTCCCCAGAGAAACCCTAATTCATCTGTGCACCACAATGCCTTGCTCATGAAACAATCTCAACCCATGGTCAAATAAAATCAAGGGAAGTTCTTTAATTCATCATTTCATGCATATTTGAACTTATTTGAGTGTCCTATATCATCAATTCATCAAGATATGAGTCATGGACTTGAGAAGTTGATCAGTCAATTCATCTGACTATTTTGAAATGCACTAAGACCTAACTTTTTATGTGTTGGTCAAAAGGAGATGGTTCCAAAAGCAAAAATGTTCTTAGGGACAACTTGAACAACTTTCATGTTCATCAAAATTTTATTTGAAGCTTGGAAACCCATCTTCCATTCCAATACATTATAGGTCATTTTGACTGAAACCCTAATTTTGGGTCAACTTCCCAAGGACATAACTCATTCATTTTTTATGATTTTGAGGTGGGATCAAATGAATTAGAAATCTTAAGATGTCTAATTCAAATGTTATGTTGAACACAATTTCAAAACCTCAAAGGAAATACATGTGATAATGCAAGACATTATAGGTCCTTTTGGGTCAAAGGCATTAAAAGTCAAAAAAGTCCAACTTCAAGTGCCCATAACTTCTTCATAAAAACTCCAAATGATGCAAACGTTAAGTCCATTTTTATTGTATTGAAAAGATCTACAACTTTGATGTTGGAGGTTTTTTCATTTGAATCTTTAATCATCAAAACATAAGGGCTTGAAAGTTGGCCAATTTTAGAAACCTTGCCTTGACATGTTTTGCACATCACACTTTAAACTCAAATTTCCTAAATTTACACATTCCAAATGGATTTTTGACCAACATAACAATTGTTCCTTACATCAAGACCTTTCCAACCATTACTCACATGGCTACATTTGGATTTGGCAAATATCATTTTCGAAAAGGAGAACTTTAAGTGCATTTTTGGGAAACTTGATTCAATTACCATGCATGAGCTGATTGCATCAAAATTGCACATCCATTTCATTCATTCTTGATCTCAGCTTGCCAATCCATGTGGAATTGGGCCCTCCATGCGCCTGTACAGGCCCATGCATGGAGGCCCCCTTCATTCATGCAAGTTTGAAATCACACTTTCAACATGGCATTGGCTATAAATACATGGCATGAGAGCTTCCATTACACACCCCAATTCAACCTGAAATGCTGCAGAATTATTTCCCCAACCATCACTAAAGAAGCAATTGCATTTCTCTCAAAATTTTCAGATCTAGAATTCAGCTTCATCTGGTTGTATTCTTAGATCTAATGCTTCTAGACCTTCACTATACATCTCATTGAACTTTTGTTTTTGTAAAGCAAGCAAGGCATCGTGCTCAAATCACCAGAGCTCAAGCTTACACTCCAACTGGTATTCTCTTTGATTCTCCTTATCCATTGACCTTTTGACTTAGATTTTGTGTTGGCTGAAGTCCTCTCAATAGAGGCATCATGTTTATGCTTTTAATTTTTGAAATTCATTGAGTTCATGATGAACACCAGA
The DNA here is from genome assembly GCF_024323335.1 of Lathyrus oleraceus. Classification (NCBI taxonomy): domain Eukaryota; kingdom Viridiplantae; phylum Streptophyta; class Magnoliopsida; order Fabales; family Fabaceae; genus Lathyrus; species Lathyrus oleraceus. The sequence goes on along the minus strand of NC_066581.1, from coordinate 417,965,315 downwards.
TTTTTCCATCTCTGATTTCTCACACTATAGAGATCTAGAGGGAAAATGGATGGTACAGGGATGATGTACATCATCCCAGCTTTCTAATGATGTATAGATCGCACGTTTTGATGGAGGTTTGAGTTTCTGCAATTTGGCCGGAATCCTGAAGCTCACCGGAGAAGACGCTGGCTCCGGTGGCTTCATCATCTCCAGTTTAAATCCTGGCCATTGGATATATTTCCCAGATTGAATCTTAGCAATTGCTTGTTATGACTTTCTATTGTTTCACATGTGCACGCATTGACCGTGGATCACCATAGGCGCGCGCCTTAGGAGCGTGTGATCTGCCAGCTCAATTAATGAGCTCAGATCCAACGCTCCTCCTTTTTTTGCATTTTATAATTTCTGTTTTTATTTTCTTAAATTCCTTTTATTTCAAAAAATCATATCTCTCTCATTTTTTATCCAAAAATTATGGGACCAATTGCATTATTTCTCAAATAAATTCTAGTTTCTATTTCTGATTTTTAATATTTTTTATTTTTTCATTTGGTATTTTTTGTGAATTTTCTCTTTTCTGGTTATTTTTAATTCATTTTAAATAGCTTTTGATATTCAAAAAATGCAAAAATATTCTCCTAACCTATTTGAATGATGATGGATCTATGAAAAATATTCTCATCAATTTTTGAATTGATTTGAGATTTATTTGAGATTTTAGTTCAATTAGGTTATTTTTATTCATTTTTAATTGATTTAAAATAGTTTCTGACTTTTAAAAATGCTGAAATTTTTTGTCAAACTTTGTTTGACCTTGTTGAACTTAGGATAAATCACTTGGACCTTTCAAGGTTGATTTGAAGTGATTTTGAAGTTTGACCTTTCCATTTATTTTATTCAAGTTTATTTTTAAGTATTAAAAAAATTCCAAAAATAGTTTATTCATTTCTTGACTTCCAATCTTCATCTCACTTCTGTTTTTGATTGTTTGACCTTGACTTTCAATGTTATTGGCCAACATATGAGGATTGGTACTTGATGTTCCATTTAATGCATTTATATTTCTTTTACCATTTTGTCATTTCCACTTCTCTTATTCATCTCCTTCTTCTTCTTCTTCTTTTTTCTTTTTGATCAATGAGTTGAAGGTTGATAAGTTAGCATTGACTAAGGAGACTTAATCTTCCTTGATTCAAATCTAATTCATCTTGATCAATTGATCAAGTGAATGGCTTTGCATTAAGGATATGTTGTTTCCTAAATCATGCAAAAGGCTTAAACCAATACAAGATCAATTCTCTTCTCCTTTTTGGCATGGAAAGTTGTTGGGACTCGGTTCACTAATCAAGACTCCTAACTTGTGTTTGTGGCCTACATTATTATTGACCGGCCTCAGATAGTTGTGACTTCTACATAAGTCCAATTACGATTGCTTAACATAGCGCTAAATTTGCCTTATGGCACACTAACTACTAACACTAACTATTGACAATTAACATTTACTTTATGCAATTTACTTTAATGCAATTTACTATTCTTGCACATATTATTCATTTGCTTTTCTCTTTGCTCACTTGAGCACATGTTTATGTTAATGCCATTTTCCTTTTGCTCACTTGAGCATATAATTGTGTATATATTATTTTGCTTGTGTTTTGTTTTGTTTGTGGTGAACCAAATACAAAGAAATGGACTTAGTTTTTAGGACTTTCCCTATGCAAAGAAATGGAGAATTAGACTTAGATTCTAGGACCTTCCTTATGCAAAATTGGAGTAAAAGGATCTTAATGGTGAAGATGGATTAGAAGAACCAAATCTCCAAACTCACTCTTGTCCATTCTTGTTTTACTTCATGGAACTTTTGATGTGTGTGCTTTTGTGCTAGGAGTTTCCATTTGAGCTTAATTGGAGGACCATTGCCATGTTCATCTAAGTGGAAGAATCAAGATACATTGAGGATCTCTTGTGAGACTTGTTTGATTGCTTATGCTTTTTGGTTGCTTTATTCCAAAGCATGGGAGCTACTTGGATCATCAATATGATCTCAAGAGAGGAATTCCTTGTGTGGTTTTGTCCCTTATCCCTCATCTTTTTGTTTTACTTAGGACTTAGCCCTTCTTCTTCTTCTCTCCACTCTAACCCAAGCCAAAACCTTTTGCGCAAACATTTAACTCTTGTTTTCAAATATTAGAAACCTAAGCCTTATGCTTTTGATTTTCAAACTTTCTTTTCATAATATTTATTTTGAAATGAACTTTTAAGTCCACTTTGACCATTTTTGTATATACTCCTAATTGGTAAATATAACCCATTCAAATGTCTTTTGTGGTTCCAATGGCCACCTCCTTAATCAAGTTTTCATAACCTTTAGTCATTAGGTTTGAGTTATCCTTGTGGTAGATATAATACTCACCTATATCCTTAGTGATGGACAATGAGCCTTTCATGCTTATTATAGGGTTAACCCCTCACTAGCATGTTGAAGTTATCCCCACATGGTGGATTTGTGGTTTGGTTGAGTTTTCTCCCTTTGATAACAAAAGACCTTAAGGCTTTTGGACCAATCAATTCACCAATTCATTTTGAGATTTTTACCCCGAAATACGAGGTTTTGATCCTAATCTTTTTATAAGATGGTACGTAGGCAATGAGTTTATCCATCCAAACAAAACGTAAATAACTTGTATATTCTCTTCTCATCTCTTCAATCATGTTTGCACAAACAAATTTTCACAAAGACAACAACCTCACAACAAGTATGAAAAGGGCTCCCTAGGAGTACCTAGGCTGTTTTGGGTGCCTAACACCTTCCCATTGCATAACCAACCCCCTTACCCAGATCTCTGTTCCTTTTACTAGTTTTTGTTAAAACTATTAGGTTTTTGTTCGCTTTCTAACCATTCCTTTGGATAAATAGAAGTGCGGTGGCGACTCGACTTGTATGATTTACCTTGGATTTAGTCAATATCTCTAATGGTAACGAATACCCCGCTACAGAAAAGTGGCGACTCTGCTGGGGAATCTGTTTGCCTAGTGGCTTTTGCCAACTTTTCATGCTTGTTGTATTGTATTGTCTTGTGACATATTTTTGTGCAATTTGGGATTACTGTATTGTATGTAATGATTGATTTGCTTGATATTAATTCCTTGTATGCTTGGTGATCTTTGTGAGATGAGTTCTATACCCGGACTCGAGTGCACTTAGGATAGGAGAATGATGTAGTCTTGTTGACTTGTGTGGAGTTATTCCTTAGTAAGTTGACTTGCAAGTCCATTCACTTGGTGGAGGTCATGTTGGGATCAATAATGTCACACAAGTAAGTTGTGGTTAGACATTACTCTTTCCAATATAGACCTTAGAAGCCAAGGACCTTAGTTTACCAAGCCCATCTTGGCCTATTTTTAGGATGTAGTGCGAAGGTCGTTCAAGTGTAAGATTTGGTACGATTGTTACGCGATACTACACTCATAAGAGTTTCTCTTGAGAATATTTTTGGAATACGAGTAGTCGTTTATCCGATAATATCCGAAAGATGGGATGATGACTATGGGAACCTCTTGTAGAACATGCTTGGCAGGTTTAAACCTTAGTACACTCCCTTTGGGTGGTTCTTAACCGAGACTCCATGCTCGTGACTTGCAACAAACCCTTGATTCATGGTTGATCCGTTCATACATCCTTAATATCAATGGAACTTGGGTGTTGATAAGGTGTAAACCATAATCCACCAAAATGGATGATTGATATTAAGGATAATATGATCCATCCCATGACCTTTGTTTGGTGTGCTTTGCTTGATCCTTGAGTGTGATTGTTGCATTCATGCATTCATGCACCCATTTGCATCCATATCATCAAAATAATAAGAAAATTCTCAAGGAACTTAAGGGGTTTATTTGCAAAATTTTCAGACATGGAAAGACAGAGAAGGAATACAAAGAAGTACAGTTTCAGGCAACCAGATCTGAAAGAGTTAAGGAATCTGACATCCTATGTATTGGATCCCTTGGGTTTCAAAGCTCGTTTTGGGAAGCTTCTTCCTCTTCTGACTACTCAGGTGGATGAAGGGTTGATGAGTGTATTGGTGCAGTTTTATGATCCCTTGTACCGTTGCTTCACGTTTCCGGACTTTCAGCTTTTGCCTACCCTTGAGGAGTATGCCTATCTTGTGGGTATACCTATTCTAGATTAGTTGCCATTCAGTGGCTTGGAAAGTATTCCTACTTCTCAAGAGATAGCTGACCTGTTACACATAGATGAATCTCTGGTTGGTGCTCATATGACTACCAAAGGTGGAATTCAAGGTCTCCCTTCTGAGTTCCTCATTGCTCAAGCTACTATCTATGGGGAAGCCATGAGTGAGGACGCCTTTGAAGCCATATTTGTACTTCTCATCTATGGGTTGGTATTGTTCCCCAACATCGACAAGTTTGTGGATGTGAAATTCTAGTTAACAGACTTTCAATGTCACACGGGATGTTATGACATCCAATTCTGCGCAGACAAGAATTATGCGGAACTTAAAAGGTAAGTGCAGTAAATAACACAAGGAATTGTTTATCCAGTTCGGTGTCACACACACCTACGTCTGGGGGCTACCAAGCCAGGGAGGAAATCCACTATTAGTAGTATTAATTCAGACCTTAAACCAACTGTTTAACCCTATCACTTAATACCTACCCAATGCAATTTCAATCTTACTCTAAGATCAGAGTTCCTACTCACTCCCCCTCAATCACCTCAGTGATTACAACCTTTAATTAAGATTAAAGATAATTGTGAAGTTACACTTCAAACAACTCTTGATTGTGCTTAACAGCTTTAATCAAGATACACAACACTCACGCTAAAAAGCTTCGAGTGACACAACACTTACAACTCAATGAACACCCTATACCAATGCAATCATCTAAGTGATAATGGCTTGACTCACAAGATACACCTAATACAAGACACACACAAAAATACAGCAGTGAAGTATGATGGACAAATAAAATCTTCACGCCTCAAAATCCCCGAGTTCTGAATGAAGGATAGCCATCCTTTTATATTGCAGCACTTGGGCCTTGTACTTGTATTTCCTGAAATTAAGGTCAAACAAGTTAACCTAATTTCCATATATTAGGGTACTAACAAATAGGCTATTTGTTAGGTTCATTAATTGTAGCTTAGTTGTTAGTTTCCTGGATTTTAGCTCAGCTGTTGACTTCCTGAAGATTAGCCTGAGAAAACTGCTGAAACAGAAAAACTAACCAACCTACAATTTAGCATATGCTGTCAGGAATGAATGTCACAACATTCAGTTTGACGTCCACATCATAGACCATATGCTAAGTCTGTTTTTCCTGAAAACAGACTATACAAAATGTTGTATTGTACAGGACTACTCAGTCCATACTTTAGTATCAGCTTACATTAATAAATGTCACAATATCCAATTTGACATTTACACAAAGAGCCTTATGCCATGGTCTGTTGTTCTCCTGAAGAAAAGACTGAGATACATACTAAAATGTAGAAGAAAACCAATCTGCCTATTGTTCAGTATATGCTGTCAATGATGAATGTCATAACATCCAGTTTGACATTCAGACAGTAGGCCTTATGCCAGGTCTGTTATTTCCTTGATAAACAGACTGAAAATAAATACTGAGTTATAACAGAAAACCAACTGTTCTATTCCTCAGTATCTGCTGTCAGGGATGAATGTCATAACATCTAGTTTGATATTCAGTAATCCTGTATTAGCTAAACCTGCAGCATACTACTCAAGTATATCATGACATCAGTCAAGACATCAGAGTATAGCTAGATATTCTAACACACAATGCAGTCAAACAAACATCTCCACAGCATGTCATGACATCAGTCAAGACATTAGAATCCAGCTAGTGTTTTACCATAAAATGCAATCAATCAAACACCTACAAACTCCCCCATTTGGCAAATTTTGGGCTAAAACAACTTGGCATCACAACAGAGTACACAGCAGCGGAAAACACACATCTAGCAGGAAATAAAAACTAGCTAATACACTCAGAGCAGCAGCACACTCACACACATAGAAGTTAAATAAAAACTTCACATATCAGCACACATACAAAAGTTAAATAAAAACTTCTACCAGCATCACACACATAGAAGTTAAATAAAAACTTCTAATAGCAGCACACATAAACACACTCACACTCATAGAAGTGGAACATCAGCTGCAGCACAACCTCTGGATTAGAGGATCTTGAATATCTGTTTAGCAAAACAATCTGTTGTCCTGGGGCATCACAGGTGTTACTCCCCCTTTTTGTCAAAAATGTTGACAAAGCAACACTTTAAATTACAGACCAACATAAACAGAATTACACAAATGACAGAAATACAGTCTTAATTTTCCTTCATAGTTTCAATCAAGAATACCCCCTCTTGATCTTGCTTTACAGCTTTGATCAAGACACCACCCACTTGATCTTGCTTCACAGCTTTGATAAAGTAGTCACACACTCTTGCTTTACAGCAGGTACACCCATATCAGATGCCATGACGTTGAGTCTGACATCTTGACATACTCCTGCATGAACACTTTCTTGAAGTCCAGCAGGCACATAGGCTGTCTCATGTTAGGATATCCCCTTAACATCTTGTTACCACACTTGTAGCAAGTAACATAGCAGTGATCTGTTGTCCATTCATAGCACACTTTCAATTGTTTAATAGGTTGAGATATTAAACAATACATCCCAAACATCATTGGTTGCTATAAATCCTCAGACAGGCATATTCCCAATTTGCCCCTTAAATTTTCAAACTGAGTAACATCTAGAGCCTTTGTGAATATGTCAGCGAGTTGTAGTTCAGTGGCTACATGTTCCAAGGTAATCACTTTGTCTTCCACCAGATCTCTGATGAAGTGATGTCTAATGTCAACATGTTTGGTCCTGCTGTGTTGGATGGGATTCTTGGAAATATTGATGGCACTGAGATTGTCACAGTACAAAGTCATGACATTTTGCGAGACATTGTACTCAGTAAGCATCTGTTTCATCCACACCAGTTGGGAACAACTGCTTCTAGCTGCTATGTATTCAGCCTCTGTAGTTGACAGAGATACACAATTTTGTTTCTTGCTGAACCATGATATGAGATTGTTTCCCAAGAAGAAACATCCTCCTGAGGTTCTTTTTCTGTCATCAGCACTTCCAGCCCAATCAGCATCACAATACCCAGATAGGACAGGCTCAGAGCCATGAGAGTATATCATACCATAGTCACAAGTCCTATTGACATACTTGAGAATCCTCTTAACTTGATTTAAGTGGCTCACTTTGGGTTCTGCTTGGTATCTAGCACACACTCCAACTGCATAGGAAATATCAGGTCTACTTGCAGTTAGATATAGTAGACTACCTATCATGCTTCTATACAAGCATTGATCAACATTGGGACCTCCATCATCTTTGGTTAAATTTAAATGAGTAGGTGCAGGAGTTCTCTTGTGCCTAGCATTATCCATACCAAACTTCTTAACTATGTTTTTGGCATATTTACTTTGGGAGAGAAACATAGAGTCCTCCATTTGGCTAACTTGCATTCCAAGAAAATAAGTCAATTCCCCAACCAAACTCATTTCAAACTCAAATTGCATCTGGTGAACAAAATGTTTCACCATTTGCTCTGACATTCCACCAAAGATAACATCATCCACATAAATTTGGGCAATCATGATTTTGCCATCTCCATCCTTCACAAACAAGGTCTTATCTATCCCACCTTTTCTGTACCTATGAGAGGTCAGAAATTCAGTCAACCTTTCATACCAAGCTCTAGGTGCTTGCTTCAACCCATACAAGGCTTTACTCAACTTGTACACATGTTTAGGTTGGTTAGGATCACAGAACCCTTTCGGTTGTTCCACATAGACCTCTTCATTCAAGTAGCCATTTAAAAAGGCACTCTTCACATCCATTTGGAACAATTTGAACTTCAGAATGCAGGCCACACCTAACAGTAATCTGATTGACTCAAGTCTAGCAACAGGTGCAAACGTCTCATCAAAATCAACCCCTTCAACTTGAGTGTATCCTTGAGCCACTAGTCTTGCTTTATTCCTAGTGATTACTCCCTTCTCATCAGATTTGTTCTTGTAAATCCACTTGTACCAATGATGTTAGTCCCTTCAGGTCATGGAACTAGCTCCCATACTTCATTCCTTTTAAATTGCTCCAGTTCATCTTGCATGGCATTGATCCAATATTCATCAGTCAGGGCTTCTTTCACATTTTTTGGTTCAACCTTGGATACAAAACAGGAACTTGAGCTAATTTCCCTTGATCTGGTAGTCACACCACTATTGGGATCCCCTATGATAAGATCCTTAGGGTGGTCCTTCTGAATTCTGATAGACGGCACTTTGGTGGATGCATCTACCTCACATTCAGGAGGAGTCTCTTGTACTTCTTCAGACTTGACTGGTATGTCTGTTGAAGTATCTGTCGCAACCTGAAAAATGGAATGCGAAAAAAACAACCGGCGAAGAAAGACAAGAGAGTCGCCACTGTGCGTTATTTATCCCGAAGGAGGGAAAGGAAACGCTCAAAGTAAACCTGGAAAAAGGAAAGGACAAGACAGGGTCTCGAAACCAAATCTTAGGTTCGGGAGTCGATTATGCGAAGGGAAGGTATTAGCACCCCTACGCATCCGTAGTACTCTACGGGATCCACTTTTGTAGTTCTTGTCTAAAGGGTATGGATTTATCTAATGTGTTATTTACTAAAAAAAAAAGGGATCAAAAGAAAATGACTCGCACGGATGTCGCATCCACTGCAAATGTATCTCATCTGAATATGAGAATCAGAGTCTTCGTAGCTCGGCTACCTAGGGGTTAAGGGTAATTGTGCTCGCTAAGACATCGCGTCTTATGCCTACGTATCTCATTTGGAATGAGAATCAGAGCAAGCCGTAGTTCGGCTAACTTTGGGGTTATGGATTGGGTTTTGGACGAACGACGTTACTACGCAATCTACCGGATGCTCGACCTTTGGAGACTTACTCGCCTGTAGTAGAAGGAGTTAACGTGTTGCTTTGGGTTTTAGGGTTTGGGGGATGCTCAAGGGAAAAAGGGCAGTCCTCGACGAAGGAACCGCGCTACCTGTGGGGATACAAACACATACAAAACAAACATGCATAAAGTAAATGAGCCAACAAGGCAATCAGAATAAATCTCCCAAATGGTATCCCACGAGAAAAGTGGAATATCCAGCGAGCTATCCCTGCAAAAGTCATGTGAGCCTTCACAAAAACTCAACAAAAGGGTTAGTGAAACACGATAAGAATTAAGCATTCAAGGCATTATTTATACATTCATATACATTTAAAACCCGTGGGCAAAAACCTAATGAAATTCATCCATCATACCTCATACATTCAGATGATCCAAATTAAGAGAATAAAGGTAATGGGAATAAGGGCAAACCTGATTGGAGAGCTTGATTGAAATTGAGTTGCACCCGTGAGGTTTACAAAACAATCTTTAAGGTTTATGTGAGGCAGAGGTGATTCTGTGTAGTTGAGTTCCCTTCAGGGTTTGGAGACTGCTCTGAGTTCTCTGTCAGGTTTCTCTCCCTATCTTTTTCCCCAGGGTTCTTCTCTCACTATCTTTTCCCAGGCAGGGTAATAGGAATATAATGGAATTTTGTTTCACTGAAACTCTGAATTTATAACCTGATTTTTGTGGACCTGTGGGCTCAAATGAGAGAGGCCCAAGTCCAAAATTTTTTTATTATATTTTATTTATTTATTTAATTAATTAATTAATTTTTTTTTCGAAACGCGTGGGCTTCGCCTAGCGAGCATGACAGCTCATGAACAAACCTTTGCTCCTTCAAGATTAACGTTTTGACTGACGAATAGACCCCTGTTGGAAGTAACTCAAGTCTTTCCCTTGTGTTGACTGATCATCTAAATAGAACCCACAAAGTGTCCTGGATGATGTTCAAGCTTCTTGGAGCTAATCCCGATTGACATGATGAAATGCAATGTATCTAATGTTAAATGACCTAAAAATGAATGCGTGAATAAGGAGGGCAAATTTTGGGGTGTTACAGCTGCCCCTATTCAGTCATCAGCTAACCCGAGCAAGATGAAAGCGAACAGCTTATCAGACAAACAGGGTGAGTTGTGATTGAATACCAAAGACAGACCGAAAGTTTGCGCTCCGAGAACACCACAAAAATGCTGAACTACACTTCACTGTTTATTTCTCTTCCGATCCTCTGGCTGGATCTGAATCAGTCTTCTGACTTAATCTGGAGTTTCGATCCTCTGGCTGAATCTATACTCAATTTAGTCCTCTGGTTGGATGTTAATCTTGACCCTTAGGCTGGATACGGTTTCAATCTTCTGGCTAGATCTCCTTCGATCTTCTGGCTAGATCTCCTTTGTTTCGATTCTCTGGCTGAATCTATTTTCTTTGATTCTCTGGCTGAATCTACTTCGATCTTCTGGCTAGATCTGAATTGTTTCGATTCTCTGGCTGAATCTATTTCCGGTCTTCAGGCTATACCTGACTTCGATCTTCTGGCTAGATCTTCTTCGATCTTCTGGCTAGATCTGAATTGTTTCGATTCTCTGGCTGAATCTATTTCGATCTTCTGGCTAGATCTTCTTCGATCTTCTGGCTAGATCTCCTTTGCTTCGATTCTCTGGCTGAATCTATTTTCTTTGATTCTCTGGATGAATCTACTTCGATCTTCTGGCTAGATCTGAATTGTTTTGATGATAAATTCCCATCATCAGGATCTCGCATCTGGGGCATGCGATGGTTGACCCTCTTTCGAAATCTACAGTCTTCATGTTAGATATGCAACTTCGAGAATATCCCACTTTTGGGCTTCGTACATATTCTTCAGGCTAGAACATGTTATAACGACTCTTCGATTAGACTTTGTTTTTTAAATGCGATGCGCGGGCTGGATCCTCTTGTAGGTTGATTTTCTGTTGAGCTGTCAATCTATTCCTCCAGTTGGCTTGCTGGGGAAATAACGCTCGTAGTCGACTCTCTGGCTGAATCTTCGAAATGACCCTCAGGCTGGATCTCTGGAAAATGATTCTCAAGCTGAATCTTCGAAATGACCCTCATGCTGGGTCACATACACACTTGATCCTCTGGCCGAATCTCATGACTTTGGTTGTAAAGTAATTTTTCAGTCTGCTTTGAAGAACCTGTTTATCAGCTTATGTGTATGTTTGATATGAATGCAAATGCAAATGCAAATGTTACGCATGGTGCAAAAGAAAAAAGAAATCTGCTTGGGGAAGCAACTCTGGCAGGGAGCAGATCGATGTATCAATCCTTGAATGCTCTGTGGGGAACGATCCGTCTGCCGGGACCGGGGAGCCACCGAAAATAAATCGGCCTTTTTTGAAAAGTTGACCTTGCTGGGGAAGTATCAACTATGGAAACTTTGCTTGGCGAGGCTCTGCGAGGAGAGTCTGTGAGGAAAGCACTTCCTGGGGAAATGTCATAGGAATCGACCTTTGCTGGGGATATGAACTTGCTAATCATCCTCAGGCTGGGGATTAAAACAAATCTGTTAAAAAAAATAATCTACTGGGGACGAGATGAACACTGGGAACACCACCCTCTTGTCTGTTAGGCATGCGACTACTCCGCTGTTGCTGGGAAGATACAGTCTGACACTGTCGACTCCGCTGGGAATATACAGTCTGGATACTGTCAAGTCTACTAGGGATATACAGTCTGGATACTGTCAACTCTACTGGGGAACCTGCTCTGCAGAGGAGAGGCTTTGTCAACCGCTTGGGGGTGAGGATTCATGACTTGGCATCCGGTTCCTGTGACCTGTAACCAAAAAATACACGTATGCCCCGGGGAATTACTCGGTTTGAACTCACCGTCCGGGATTAAGCACATTCAAAGCAATTTTGACTGTTTTCCTGCGCAAGTCATCTGCAAAAGCCACCATTACATTCAGTTGCAATATGTTTCCTCAAGAATTCAGACATCTTTTGCAAACAAACTGATAAATGAAAAGTAAAGAGGCTTTTTAACTGAATTATTCGACTTTTGTTGGTTGAAAAATTTGTGCCAAGAATAGGCGAGTACATCAGGAAGCTGATCCCTGGAAAGAGGCGATCGCTATAAATTGAACAAGAGAAACTATCCTAATGGCAATGTGGAAACAGGGTCCCACCGAGTTTCGACTCTGCTATGGCTCGTATGTCCTCAAGACGCTCTGCTCATCTTGCTTTCTGAAGTGGATGATTAGTCGATCTTTTACCTTCGAAGATTGTCGGATTGAATGAAACGGTGATATAACACGGATGAACTCAGATCGTAGTTATTCGCTTATTCCCTAACTTTTGCGTGGACCGCCCTTTTGGATTTTCAATCCACCGGGATACCCTTTTTTGCCTGAGCCGCCCTTTCGGGTTTTCGACTCACCGGGTGTACATTTTTTTGATTTTTATATCCCTAATTTTTGCCCGAACCTCTTCATTCTTTTTTTTTGGTTCGTCGGGATGCCCTTTTTTGCCTAGAGTATTCCTTTTACTGTCCAGCGGGTCTATTTTATGAGAAGTATTTTTTAACTACGTCTGAGTTGACAGGGGACGGGAAGTCTTCGCCATCCATGGTTGTTAGCATCAGAGCTCCTCCAGAGAAAACTCTTTTAACCACGTATGGACCCTCGTTGTTCGGTGTCCATTTTCCCCTGTGATCTGTGTTGGGAGGAAGAATTCTTTTGAGTACCAATTCACCGACTCGATACTCCCGAGGGCGCACTTTCTGGTCAAACGCTCTCTTCGTCCGTCTCTGATATAGCTGGCCATGGCATATATCTGCTAGTCTCTTTTCCTCAACTAGGCTTAACTTATTGTATCGAGAACGGACCCATTCTGCTTCGTCCGACTTCATTGTTAGTGCAGGGAAAAGTTATTCTGGCACAAAATGGCATATGAACCCCCTCCGACGTGATCAACATTGCACCAACTCCGCGACCATTAACGTTGACCGCCCCATCAAACATCATAATCCGTTTGGATTCAGGGTCAGGCCTCTCCTCCGGGAGTGGTTCCTCGCAATCTTTCGATTTGAGAAACATGATGTCCTCATCAGGAAAGTCGAACCTCATAGGTTGGTAATCATCAATCGGTTGCGCGGCAAGATAGTCTGACAAGACACTTCCTTTGATGGCTTTTTGTGAAGTGTATTGGATGTCATACTCTGTCAGCATCATTTGCCACCTAGCAACCCTGCTGGCTTTTCAAAAATATACTTGACTTGATCCATCTTTGATATCAATAGAGTCGTGTGAGTCAACATATACTGTCTTATTCGGCGAGCAGCCCATGCCAAAGCGCGGCAAGTTTTCTCGAGCAGTGAGTATCTTTGTTCACAGTCGGTAAACTTTTTGCTAAGGTAGTATATTGCATACTCTTTTCGACCTGACTCGTCATGCTGACCGAGCACACAACCCATTGACCTTTCTAACACAGTCAAGTACATGATCAACGGTCTTTTCCTCTCGGCCTGTAGACTGGCCCCGATCTTGATCTCTTTCTTGTCGTCCTCGGTACCAATGTTGACGGTCTCAATCACTTCTTGATAAGGTGTAATAGCCCGGTCCTCCTGTTTCAACAACCTGGCTAACTCCTCAGGCAATTCACAATCTTCCTCAGCCCCTTCTTCGGCTTGATAGATAGGATTGTCGAAGTCATACTTGGCCATAGCAGTGTCGTTAGCAGTGAGATCCGGGTGATCAGTTTTACGAGGTGTTTTTTAGAAAGAAAAACGAAAAAGAAACATTGCCGTTTTTGTAAAAGTAAAAATAATTGAAAGAAAGAGAACACAAAATTGTTTGCAAAAGCTGTCCTTTATTGATGATGAAAATAATTGCGAAATGTAACTAAATGGATGGCCCTACAGATGAGTCATTACACCTTGGTCAAAGTGTAAGACTTTGTTATGCATGTGATAAAAGGAAAACAATAAAAATTACTCCTTCAGTAGAGTAAACCGGACGACTTTTTCAGACGACCAATTGTCGAGCTTTTCTCCTGGGACACACGGGCGAATCCAGCTATCTAAGTCACAGTCGCTGTCAGCCTTGTCTTCATCTGCAGCATTGACGGTGTGGGGAGAAACCAAACCCCCGCTGGAGAAAGTACCGGCTTCATTCTTCTGAGACCCCGGAGTATATCCCAATCCAAACTTGTCTTCTTTTATTATTGGCTCCACAAATTTTCCCCAACCTTGGGCATTACCAACCTTAACCACTTCAACAGCTTGCTTGTATGAAGAGATAGAAGTCCCGACCTTCTCAGACTCAAGTGAAAAGACAGTTTCGGGCGCGACCTCATTGATGTTTATGGCTTCGAAGCCCTGACACAGCATCTCATGCATCTCGCCATCCATCTCCACATACTTAAATGTAGACAGGTGTCTAACAAAAAATATCCTCTTTACCACAGACGGTGACGATCTGACCTTCTAGTCCATATTTGAGCTTCTGGTGGAGAGTAGAAGTAACAGCACCGGCAACATGAATCCAGGGTCGACCTAGCAGACAACTATAGGCAGGCTGGATATCCATCACATAAAAGGTACTCTTGAATACCTGCGGTCCAATCTTAACTGGCAACTCAACTTCGCCACAAACAGCTCGCTTAGAGCCATCAAAAGCCCTTAGAACTAAATTACTCGGCCTCAGGGTGGCGTCATCGCAATCCAACTTCGTTAAGGCTTTCTTTGGGAGAACATTCAGAGAAGAACCTGTATCAACCAAAACATGGGAAAGCACAGTCCCTTTGCATTCCATTTTGATATGCAAGGCTTTGTTGTGATTCCTGCCCTCAGATGTTAGGTCATAATCGGTGAAACCTAGCGCATGGCTAGTGTGTACATTCGAAACTACCGACTCCAGCTGGTCAACAGTTATCTCTGGGGGAACATAAGCCATATTCAGTACTTTCAACAAGGCTGCTCTGTGAGCCTCAGAGCACATCAATAGTGAGAGAATGGAGATCTTTAAGGGTGTCTGATTTAGCTGGTCGACTACCTTGTAGTCACTTTTCTTGATAATCCTCATAAACTCATCCACTTCCTTCTCGAATGCGGTCTTAGGAGGAGCTTCCTCGGTAGTAACCTCTTCGGTGGATACCTGTTTTCCTTTAGCCTTGGCAGCTGCCTCAGTTTCAGCATTCGTGCGCAACATTGATGGTGCAAATAGGCGTCCACTGCGAGTGAAACCACCAATCCCTCCAACATTGTCTACAGCGGAGCTACCAATGTCAATGTCTTCTTCGTTAACTTTCTGCCCCTGGCAGTAGATATCAGCCCCATAGTGCCACAGGATAGCACTGTCTTTCTCATACGGAACAGGTCCTGGTACCGTGATAGTGACCGAACCAATCAAAGTCGGTTGAGGGTTGTCAGAGTAAATTGGTGCTGGACTTTCTGGGAAATATATTGTCATCGGAGTGGGTCTCTCGGGAACATATATTTCTTCAGGAGTGAAATAAAACGTTACTGTCGACACATCATTCTTCACTGGACGAATCTGATCGAACTGAAGACAACCTTCATCTATCAGTTGCTGAATACCCCTTCTCAAACTATCACATCCGTTCTCGGCGTCTTGACAATTTCTGCACTCTTCCCGACAGCCCAGGAAAATCCATCCTTTCAAGAGTCGATCTTTGACCACCGATAGCGAAGTCTTCACTTTAGTCACATCAGAAACCAAATTCAAAGTTTCCCCACTATCAACAGCATTAATCCTCTGCCCGCCGTGAGCTGGCATCGGGCTTTGGATAACATTAGGCACCAGAGAAAAATTGATGGCTTGGGCATCTCTCAAATCTTGTACCTTTAGCTGGAGAGCCTTGCAATTATCTATAGTATGGCCAGGTGCGTTGAAGTGAAAAGCAAATCTGGCATTGACATCATAACCTCTAGGCAGATTGTTGGGATCGACCGGTGGGGCCAGAGTTCTCAACGTAACCAGATTCATGTCAATCAGCTTGGGAAGTAATACAGAATAAGGCATTGGGATTGGCTCAATGACCCGGTCTGCCTGCCTTGGACGTTGTTGATAGGGTCTCTACTGACCCGGATTACCTCCTTGTTGTTGATTGTTGTACCTGGGTTGCTGTTGCGGATGATACTGCGGTTGAGGAATAGGTGTTGGAATAGTGACTGCGGCCACTTGATCTTGATAATAATTAGTGCGTCCTCTGCCCCTGCCTCTTCCGGCATATAAAACGCTCGTCTCACCTTCTCTTCTTCGCTGACCGTTACCAGCAAACGGTTTCTTGGGAACTTATGAGTTGGAAGCACTGTTGTCTTGAATTTGGCCCATCTTCAATAGACTCTCGATCCTTTCTGAAATTCTAGTTATCAGACTTTGGATGTCACACTGGTTGTTATGACATCCAATTCTGCACAGACAGGGATTATGCAGAACTTAATAGTAAGTGCAGTAAATAACACAAGTAATTGTTCACCCAGTTCAGTCCAACATGACCTACATCTGGGGGCTACCAAGCCAGGGAGGAAATCCGCTATTAGTAGTATCAATTCAAAGCTAAACTCACCCGTTTACAACTTATCACTTAATCCCTACCCAATGCAATTTCAATCTTAACCTAAGATCAGAGTTCCTACTCACTCCCCCTCAATCACCTCAGTGATATTAAAGACACTTTGAAGTCACACTTCAAAAACAACTCTTGATTATGCTTCACAGCTTAAATCAAGATACACAGCACTCACGCTTAAAAGCTTTGAGTGACACAACACTTACAACTCAATGAACACCCTATGCCAAAGCTATTATCTACTTGATAATGGCTTGGCTTACAAGATACGTCTAATACTAGACTCACAAAAATACAGCAGTGAAGTATGATGGACACACAAAATCTTCACGCCTCAAAATCCCCGAAACTGAATGAAGGAATGCCTTCCTTTTTATATTGCAGCACCTGGGCTTTTGCACCTGTATTTTCCTGAATTTTAGGTCACACAAGTTCCCTCAAATTCAACATTTAGGTTGCTAACAAATAGGCTATTTGTTAGGTTCATTGAATGTAGCTTGGTTGTTGATTTCCTGGATTTTCTCTCAGCTGTTGAATCCCTAAAGAATAGCCTGAGAAAAAGCTGAAACAGAAAACTGAACAACCTACAATTTAGCATATGCTGTCAGGCACGAATGTCACGACATTCAGCTTGACATCAAGGTCCATATGCTGAGTCTGTTTTTCCAGAAAACAGACTGTACAATTTGCTGACCTGTACATGATCAAACTGACCATACTACAGTAACAGCTTACATTAGTAAATGTCAAAGTGTCCAACTTAACATTTACACATTTGGCCTTAAGTTAGTTCTGTTATTCTCTTGAAGAACAAACTAAGTTATATGCTGAAGTATAGCAGAACACCACTCTGCCTAATCTTCACCAGCTGCTGTTAATGATGAATGTCACAACATCCAGTTTGACATTCAGTCAGTAGGCCTTATGCCAGGTATGGTTCTTCCTTGATAACCAGACTGCAAATGAATACTAAGTTCTAACAGAACTTCTGTTCCTTAGTATCTGTTGACAGGAATGAATGTCACAGCATTCAATAGTCCTGTGTTAGCTAGTCCTGCAGTAACTACAATGTAGTCACACTTACATGTCATGACATCAGTCAAGACATTAGTGTTTTACCATATAATACAGCCAATTAAACACCTACAAACTCCCCCTTTGGCAAATTTTTGGCTAAAACACTTTGATCCCCATAACAGAGTTCATGGCAGCGGAATACTACTAGCTAATACACTCAGAGTGGCAGCACACTCACACACATGGAAGTTAAACAAAAACTTCGCATAGCAGGACACACATATTAGAAGTTGCACCTAAACTTCAACATCAGCTGCAGGGGGGGGGGGGAATCTTCAGATCTGTCATGAGAGTCTGTTGTAGAGACCCACTCTGTTTGTCAGGGGTGTTGGTGGTTATTACTCCCCCTTTTTGTCACAAATGTTGCCAAAGCCAACAACATAGCCAGAGCACAATGACAGAGTTCCAGACTTGGTTTTACTTCACAGTTTCAACCAAGTTAACATCCACTTGATCTTGCTTCACAGCTTCGATCAAGTGATCACCCACTTTTGCTTTACAGTAGGTACCACCATATCAGATGCCATGATTTTGTTTCTGACATCCAGAACCACTCCTGCATGAACAGCATCCTTGAACTCCTGCAGGTACAGAGGTCTTCTCTCTGTAGGGTGTCTCCTAACCCTCTTGTATCCACCCTTGTTGCAAGCAGCATAGCTATGATCTGTTGACCATTCATAGCCTAGTACAAATTGTTTAATAGGCAGATATATTAAACAATTTATCCCAAACATCAGTGGTTGCTATAAGGTCTCAGAGAGACATATTCCCAGTTTGCTCCTTAAGTTTTCAAACTGAGTAGCATACAGAGCCTTTGTAAATATGTCAGCCAGTTGAAGATCCGTGGCTACATGTTCCAAAGTGATCACCTTGTCTTCCACCAGATCTCTGATGAAGTGGTGCCTAATGTCAATATGTTTGGTCCTGCTATGTTGGATGGGATTCTTGGAGATGTTGATGGCACTGAGATTGTCACAGAACAATGTCATGACATTTTGAGTGACATTGTACTCAGTGAGCATTTGTTTCATCCAAACCAGTTGGGAGTAACTGCTTCCAGCAGCTATGTATTCAGCCTCTGCAGTGGACAGAGAGACACAGTTCTGCTTCTTGCTGAACCACGATATGAGGTTTTCTCCTAAGAAGAAACATCCACCTGATGTGCTTTTTTTGTCATCAGCACTTCCAGCCCAATTAGCATCACAGTACCCAGATAGGACAGGCTTAGACCCATGTGAATACAGCATCCCATAGTCACACGTCCCATTGATGTACTTGAGAATCCTTTTGACTTGATTCAAGTGGCTCACCTTGGGTTCTGCTTGGTATCTGGCACACACTCCAACTGCATAGGAGATGTCAGGTCTACTTGCAGTTAGATACAGCAGACTACCTATCATGCTTCTGTACAGGCATTGATCAACACTAGGCCCTCCATCATCTTTGGTTAGTTTCAGATGAGTAGGAGCTGGAGTCCTCTTGTGCCTGGAATGATCCATACCAAACTTCTTAACTATGTTCTTGGCATACTTGCTTTGGGAGAGAAACATAGAGTCCTCCATTTGGTTTACTTGCATTCCAAGGAAATAGGTCAATTCTCCCACTAGACTCATTTCAAACTCAGATTGCATCTGGTGAACAAATTTTTTAACCATTTGTTCTGACATTCCACCAAAGACTATATCATCAACATAGATTTGAGCTATCATGATTTTGCCTTCTTCATCCTTCACAAACAAGGTTTTATCTATGCCACCCTTTCTGTATCCATTAGAGGTCAGAAATTCAGTTAGCCTTTCATACCAAGCTCTGGGTGCTTGCTTCAACCCATACAAGGCTTTCTTCAACTTGTATACATGCTCAGGTTGGTTAGGATCACAAAACCCTTTGGGTTGTTCCACATAGACTTCTTCATTCAGGTAGCCATTCAAGAATGCACTCTTCACATCCATTTGGAATAGCTTAAACTTCAGGATGCATGCTACCCCCAACAGCAATCTGATGGACTCAAGTCTAGCCACAGGAGCAAATGTCTCATCAAAGTCTACTCCTTCAACTTGAGTGTATCCTTGAGCTACTAGTCTTGCTTTATTTCTAGTAATTACTCCTTTCTCATCAGATTTGTTTTTGTAGATCCACTTGGTACCAATGATGTTGGACCCTTCAGGTCTTGGAACCAGCTCCCATACTTCATGCCTAGTGAACTGCTCGAGTTCCTCTTGCATGGCAATGATCCAGTATTCATCAGTCAGGGCTTCTTTCACATTCTTTGGTTCAACCTTGGAAACAAAGCAGGAATTTGAGTTTATTCCTCTTGACCTGGTAGTTACACCACTGGTGGGATCCCCTATGATAAGATCCTTAGGGTGGTCTTTCTGAATTCTGATAGATGGCACTTTGGTGGGTGTTTCTACTTCACATTCAGGAGGAGGTTCCTGTACTTCTTCAGGCTTGATTGGACTGTCAGTTGGACTATCAAGGAATGTTTCAACATCCTCCATGACATCGGTTCCTTCCTCTTTATCATCCACAATGACATTTATGGACTCCATCAGGACATTGGTCCTGTAGTTGAACACTCTATAGGCTCTGCTGTTAGTGGAGTATCCCAGAAATACGCCTTCATCACTTTTGGGATCTAGCTTCCTTCTCTGTTCACGATCTGTGAGAATGTAGCATTTACTTCCAAAAATATGAAAGTACTTCACAGTGGGTTTTCTACCCTTCCATATTTCATACAGAGTGGAGGAGGTTCCTTTTCTCAAGGTGACTCTGTTGTGAACATAGCACGCGGTATTCATTGCTTCAGCCCAAAAGTGCATAGGGAGTTTCTTTTCATGAATCATTGCTCTGGCAGATTCTTGAATAGTTCTATTTTTTCTTTCAACTATTCCATTCTGCTGAGGAGTTATAGGGGAGGAGAACTCATGGCTTATTCCTTCAGATGAGCAAAACTCATCAAACTTGGAATTCTTGAATTCAGTACCATGATCACTTCTAATCCGGACCACACAACTGTCCTTTTCCCTTTGAAGTCTTATGCACAGATCTTTGAAGACATCAAATGTATCTGACTTCTCTCTGATGAAGCTTATCCACGTGTATCTGGAATGGTCATCAACCACCACGTAGGCATACTTCTTCCCACCAAGACTTTCAACCTGCATAGGTCCCATTAGGTCCATGTGCAACAGTTCCAGAACTCTGGAGGTTGTGGAATGTCCCAGCTTTGGGTGTGACATCTTGGTTTGCTTGCCCACTTGGCATTCTCCACAGACTCTTCCTTCATCAATCAGAAGCTTTGGCATTCCTCTGACTGCTTCCTTGGATATGATCTTCTTCATTCCCCGTAAGTGGAGATGTCCAAGTCTTCTATGCCACAGCTTCACCTCCTGTTCTTCCTTGGCTGAGGAGCATGTTGTGGAAAAGTTAGAGAGATCAGGTTCCCACAGGTAGCAGTTGTCTTTGGACCTGGTTCCTCTCATAACTTCCTGATTGTCACCATTTGTCACAATGCACAGCTCCTTAGTAAACTAAACATGAAAACCTTGATCACACAGCTGACTTATGCTGATGAGGTTTGCAGTTAGTCCTCTTACTAACAGCACATTGTTCAGTTTTGGCACTCCAGAACAGTCCAGTTTGCCCACACCTCTGATTTTTCCTTTGGCACCATCACCAAAAGTCACATAGCTGGTGGTGTGAGGTTGAATGTCTACCAGTAGATTTTCCATACCAGTCATATGTCTTGAGCATCCACTGTCAAAGTACCAGTCTTCTCTGGAAGAAGCCCTTAGGGCAGTGTGTGCTATCCTAGCATACCATTGTTGCTTCTTAATGGGAACACATCGCTTACGTGTTTTATGCTTAGGTCTGACATGTGAGGCTCTGTTAGGGAAGCCATGAATCCAGTAGCAGAAGGCTTTTATATGTCCAAGCCTGCCACAGTGGTGACACCTCCAATTCTGGTATATTCTCTTCTGATGATCATTCATCCTAGCTCCTCGATGTTGAGACATTGGCTTTGACATCTGCTTGAACTTCTGAACTCTAGCCTTTGGGCGTTTGTGTTCAGCTCTTTTTCCAAATCCTAGCCCAGATTTGGTTCCAGACTGCTGTCCCACCTTTAGAATTTCTTCCAAGGTGTCAGTTCCCTTATTCATCATTCTGATGGATTTGGTCATCTGGTTCAGCTTGGAGGTCAGCAGGGCTATCTCATCATTTAGCCCCTCTATGGTAGACATTTGCTTCTGTCTCTCATCTTCCAGTTCCTTGATGAGTTTCTTCTGCTTTTCTCCTTGTGCACGCACTTCAGCACTGGTGGTACACAGCTTCTTATATGCTGCAGCAAGTTCATCAAATGTCAGCTCATCTGCATTTGTGTCATCTTCAGAGACACACACACTGGTTAGTGCAGTGACATGTTTGGCAGATTCTCCTTCAGATTCACTTTCAGAATCTCCTTCAGACCATGTGATAGCTAGCCCCTTATTTTGCAATTTGAGGTAAGTAGGGCATTCAGCTCTGACGTGTCCATACCCTTCACAGCCATGACACTGGATTCCCTTCCCATGGTTGAACTTCTCCTCAGAAGTTGATCTTTTCTTAATGTCAGTCGGGATGTTCTTGACATTAGGTCTCCCACTTTGATCAATCTTCTTCATGAACTTGTTGAATTGCCTCCCAAGCATGGCTAAGGCTTCTGATATACTTTCATCACCTCCTGCATATCCTTCTTCTGACTCCTCTTCAGCATTTGATATAAAGGCTATGCTTTTCTTCTTCTCAGCATACTCACCTAAGCCCATTTCAAAGGTTTGGAGAGAACCAATGAGCTCATCTACCTTCATATTGCTGATGTCCTGAGCCTCCTCTATGGCAGTGACCTTCATAGCAAACCTCTTAGGCAAGGACCTGAGAATCTTTCTTACAAGTTTCTCTTCAGTCATTTTCTCACCTAGTCCACCAGAGGTGTTTGCAATTTCAAGAATATTCATGTGAAAGTCATGAATAGTCTCCTCCTCTTTCATCCTCAGATTTTCAAACTTGGTTGTCAACATCTGAAGTTTGGACATCTTCACCTTGGAAGTACCTTCATGAGTTACCTTGAGGGTATCCCAAACTTCCTTAGCTAGTTCACAATGGTGCACCAGCCTGAAGATGTTCTTAGTGATTCCATTGAACAGTGCATTCAAGGCTTTGGAGTTTCCAAGAGCTAATGCCTCTTGTTCCTTGTCCCAATCTTCTTCGGGAATCTGCACACTGACTCCATCTTCACCAGTCCTCGTTGGATGTTCCCATCCCTTGTTGACAGCTCTCCAGACTTTGCTGTCTAGAGACCTTAAGAAGGCTATCATGCGAGGCTTCCAGTCATCATAATTAGATCCATCCAACATGGGTGGTCTGTTTGAGTGTCCTAAATCCTTGTCCATGGTACTAGAAAGTAACTTCCCTAGATCTCACCCAGAACTTCACAGGCAGGGTGCCTGCTCTGATGCCAATTGAAATTCTAGTTATCAGACTTTGGATGTCACACTGGTTGTTATGACATCCAATTCTGCACAGACAGGGATTATGCAGAACTTAATAGTAAGTGCAGTAAATAACACAAGTAATTGTTCACCCAGTTCAGTCCAACATGACCTACATCTGGGGGCTACCAAGCCAGGGAGGAAATCCACTATTAGTAGTATCAATTCAAAGCTAAACTCACCCGTTTACAACTTATCACTTAATCCCTACCCAATGCAATTTCAATCTTAACCTAAGATCAGAGTTCCTACTCACTCCCCCTCAATCACCTCAGTGATATTAAAGACACTTTGAAGTCACACTTCAAAAACAACTCTTGATTATGCTTCACAGCTTAAATCAAGATACACAGCACTCACGCTTAAAAGCTTTGAGTGACACAACACTTACAACTCAATGAACACCCTATGCCAAAGCTATTATCTGCTTGATAATGGCTTGGCTTACAAGATACGTCTAATACTAGACTCACAAAAATACAGCAGTGAAGTATGATGGACACACAAAATCTTCACGCCTCAAAATCCCCGAAACTGAATGAAGGAATGCCTTCCTTTTTATATTGCAGCACCTGGGCTTTTGCACCTGTATTTTCCTGAATCTTAGGTCACACAAGTTCCCTCAAATTCAACATTTAGGTTGCTAACAAATAGGCTATTTGTTAGGTTCATTGAATGTAGCTTGGTTGTTGATTTCCTGGATTTTCTCTCAGCTGTTGAATCCCTAAAGAATAGCCTGAGAAAAAGCTGAAACAGAAAACTGAACAACCTACAATTTAGCATATGCTGTCAGGCACGAATGTCACGACATTCAGCTTGACATCAAGGTCCATATGCTGAGTCTGTTTTTCCAGAAAACAGACTGTACAATTTGCTGACCTGTACATGATCAAACTGACCATACTACAGTAACAGCTTACATTAGTAAATGTCAAAGTGTCCAACTTAACATTTACACATTTGGCCTTAAGTTAGTTCTGTTATTCTCTTGAAGAACAAACTAAGTTATATGCTGAAGTATAGCAGAACACCACTCTGCCTAATCTTCACCAGCTGCTGTTAATGATGAATGTCACAACATCCAGTTTGACATTCAGTCAGTAGGCCTTATGCCAGGTATGGTTCTTCCTTGATAACCAGACTGCAAATGAATACTAAGTTCTAACAGAACTTCTGTTCCTTAGTATCTGTTGACAGGAATGAATGTCACAGCATTCAATAGTCCTGTGTTAGCTAGTCCTGCAGTAACTACAATGTAGTCACACTTACATGTCATGACATCAGTCAAGACATTAGTGTTTTACCATATAATACAGCCAATTAAACACCTACAAACTCCCCCTTTGGCAAATTTTTGGCTAAAACACTTTGATCCCCATAACAGAGTTCATGGCAGCGGAATACTACTAGCTAATACACTCAGAGTGGCAGCACACTCACACACATGGAAGTTAAACAAAAACTTCACATAGCAGCACACACATATTAGAAGTTGCACCTAAACTTCAACATCAGCTGCAGGGGGGGGGGGGAATCTTCAGATCTGTCATGAGAGTCTGTTGTAGAGACCCACTCTGTTTGTCAGGGGTGTTGGTGGTCTGGTTCTTCCTTGATAACCAGACTGCAAATGAATACTAAGTTCTAACAGAACTTCTGTTCCTTAGTATCTGTTGACAGGAATGAATGTCACAGCATTCAATAGTCCTGTGTTAGCTAGTCCTGCAGTAACTACAATGTAGTCACACTTACATGTCATGACATCAGTCAAGACATTAGTGTTTTACCATATAATGCAGCCAATTAAACACCTACACTTTCTCCAGCAATCACTATCTCTGCAAAGCTGATTGACGGGCAAGCAGCCAATCTCTCGATATAATTGCCTTGAAGAGTGTTCATTAACATGTCCGCCATCTCCCTTTCAGACATAGGGGGTTGGACGGACGCAACAATTTGTCTCCAACGCTGAGCATATTCTCTAAAGGTCTCCTTGGCAGTCTGAGACATTCCTTGCAACAAGGGCCGATTTGGAGCCATGTCCAAGTTGTATTGATATTGCTTGATAAAAGCCTCTGCCAAGTCTTTCCAGCTCTTGATGGTAGTACGAGACAAAGAATACCATTCACGAGAAGCTCCAGTTAAACTGTCTTCAAAATAGTACATCCACAGCTTTTCATCTTCAGTGTGAGCTCCCAACCTTCCCAGATAAGATTGGAGATGAGTGCGTGGGCAAGAAACCCCGTTGTATTTCTCAAAAGTAAGGGGTTTGAACTTGTGAGGGATCCTTACTCCCTGAACCAAACCAAGATTGGTGACATCAAAACCTAAGGAATTTTGAGACTCCAAAGATTTGAGCTTCTCAGCAAGCTCATCCATACGGCGAGTGGTCTCGAGGGCCTCGTCGTGCAAAGAAAATTGATCATACTGACAATCTTTAGTAACGGGGCGCCCGTTAATCCGAATCCCTTGATTCACATTGTACCTTCCGCCAATACCATTCCCAACATTTCCCGTGTTGCCAACATTACCCGGGTTTCCATCAGCATTTGTGTTACCCGCGTTTCCAGTGTTCACAGGGTTATCAACATTCCCAGGGTTACCAGGGTTCCCCTCAGCACTTGGTATTTCCACCTCTGGATCGGGCCTCGGTTGCTCAACCAAAACCCTCAGCTTTTCCTGGCCTTTTGCCATACCAGTCATCAATGTCATGAACTGATCCATCCTTTCACGCATATCATGCAGTTCTTTCTGTATCTGGTCCATTGCTAGTCGTGGACGATTTTCCTTTGCCGGGTACCTGTGAACTCGCTTGGGACCAATAACTGCCTGAAACAGGGAACAAACATTAGACACTGCGGTGACACCTGCAAAACAAACAAGGGTTAGTATGCATGGTATGCGATGCACTGCTTATTCGATTTTAAGGCCCCCCCTTAAAAAGGGAATACCCTGCAAATGAATAAGCATGAGATGTTGGATGCAAATATGCAGATGATGTTATGCAATGCAATGGCATGTCAATCAGAATTGCTGGATCCGCTTGAACATCTGTCAGGTTGCACTGCCTGGAGAGAAATTAAGAGGATCAAGCAAAGCACACCAAACAAAGGTCATGGGATGGATCATGTTATCCTTAATATCAACCATCCATTTTGGTGGATTATGGTTTACACCTTATCAACACCCAAGTTTCATTGATATTAACGATACCTGAACGGATCGACCATGAATCAAGGGTTTGTTGTAAGTCACGAGCATGGAGTTTAGGTTAAGAACCACCCAAAGGGAGTGTACTAAGGTTTAAACCTGCCAAACATGTTCTACAAAAAGGTTCCCATAGTCATAATCCCATCTTTCGGATATTATCGGAGGAACGACTACTCGTATTCCAAAAATATTCTCAAGAGAGACTCTTATGAGTGTAGTATCGCGTAACAATCGTATCAAATCTTACACTTGAACGACTTTCGCACTACGTCCTACGAATAGGCCAAGATGGGTTTGGTAAACTAAGATCCTTGGCTTCTAAGGTCTATATTGGAAAAAGTAATGTCTAACCACAACTTACTTGTGTGACATTATTGATCCAACATGACCTCTACCAAGTGAATGGGCTTGCAAGTCAACTTGCTAAGGAATAACTCCACACAAGTCAACAAGACTATGCCATTTTCCTATCTTAATTGCACTCGAGTCCGGGTATAGAACTCATCTCACAAACAGAACCAGCAGATACGGAAGTCATATGTACACAATGCAATAAAGCAGGTAAATGTTGAAAGATAAATAACTGTACAAAAGAATAAACACCCAATAAACAAACAACCTACAAAAGCTAGAAGGGATTCGCTTAGGGAAACCACGTCCCCAGCAGAGTCGCCAGCTGTCGCAACCTGAAAAATGGAATGCGAAAAAAACAACCGGCGAAGAAAGACAAGAGAGTCGCCACCGTGCGTTATTTATCCCAAAGGAGGGAAAGGAAATGTAACACCCCAATAAAAATAAGATAATTATTTGATTTAAATTAATATTATATTTATTAATTTAATTAAATAATTGGAATTATTGGATTATTATTATTATTATTTTGGAATAATAATTATTGGAAAATATATAAGTGTGAAATAAGGAAATAGAATCCCATTTGGTAAACAGAGTTTTCACGTGAAAACAGAGAAGCGGCTGAAAAGAGGAAAAGGGCAAAGAGGAAGACCAAGGGCAAAGGTTGGAGAAGAGAAAGCTTGAAGCTCAAAGATTTGCCGGATTAATCAGGTAAGGGGGGTTTATCGTCGTTTAATGGGTATTATGGGTTAGCATGTAATGGGTAGTGATAAACCGTTGAATTGACCCTAATTGGGATTGTGAATGCTGAAAATTACGTTGGATAAACTGTGTTAAAAACTGTAATTGAATCGATAGTCGTGTGAGTCGTAATTTGCTGGACGTATAGCTTGTTACGGAATTGGAATCGGAGGTCCAGAAGTCCTCCAACGGCGGAAAATGCGGAGAATTCTGCATTCTGCCTTGTGTTAGCGCAGGAACAGCTTTCTGTCTTGCGTTAACCGGTTAACCCAGGGTGTTAACCGGTTAACACTGTGTTGTATTGTGTAAAATTGCTGTTTTGTCTGCGTTAACCGGTTAACCCAGGGTGTTAACCGGTTAACACTGTTGTGATTGCTGAGATATTGTTGTTCTGTCTGCGTTAACCGGTTAACCCAGCGCATTAACCGGTTAACACTGTTAAGTTTTGGGCAGGAAGCGTGTTTGTGCTGCGTTAACCGGTTAACCCAGGGCGTTAACCGGTTAACACTGTTGAAAAGTGGGAAAATTGGTATTTTAATGTTGTGAACATAATTGGGGATTGGCCTATATCGGTGTGTGATATAGTAGGGATTATTTCCCGTTGTTTTGAGTAGGATAGGTATTAGTAGAGTGTGCTAATACTGTGATTGAATTATTTGGCATGACATGATATAATTATGTGATAAATATGCTGATGATGTGTGAAAATATGCATAATGCTGTGAATGTATATATTATGCATGTGTTAGTGAATGGACTGTTTTATGGCTTAGAGTGTGAGCATACGTCCATTGTGAATTGTTGTTGATGATGTTGCATTGCTAGGTGAATTAGCATGCATATTGTGGCCTTTATGGTGGTAGCTAATTCCCATGGTGAGGAATTAGTGAGTAAATCATTGTAGGTTGTTGTTGATGTTTGCATGCTAGGTGATTAGCGTGCATGGCATAGCCCTTGGGGTGGTAGCTAATTCCCACGGTGAGGAATTAGTGAGTGAGTCACTAGGTCTCAAATGAGTGGGACTAGTGAGCTTGGTAGCCGTACCTGGATTTGGTCGGTGAGGTTGAACTATATGTTCACGAATAGTCGGTACCGCATGCATGGAGTCTCATTGCATAATGTATGTATGTGTGGCGTATAATATGAATGGATGTATTCCAATATTATACGTGTGTTTTATTGATGTGTTGAGTTTGAGTATGATGATGATGATGATGATTTTGAGTTGATATTGCCGTTGCTGAAAATGTGTGATCTGATTAGGGTGATGATATGTGTTAGATTACTTCACATTGCATGACATTTCATAATGCTTATTATATCGATTGAGGAACTCACCCTTACAACTATTTTTCAGGTAACGAGCAATGAGTTGAGTAGAAGCTAATGCTTGGAGTCTAGTGTAGTCTCCTTAGTGGGTCATACTCTGATAGATGTAACATCGGGAGGGAACATTTAATTGTGTTGTTAATGATTGTTGAACCAGTTTACATGTAGTATGTTGCATGTTTTGAATGATCGATTTGATCTCTATCCGCTGCGTATTATGCAACTGTTTTATTTGATAAATAAATGAGCATGACAAGCTACTTTGATGAATAGTGTGAAATATTGTGTGACACCCTTAATTGCATATTTACTCTGATAGATACATATTTGTTATTTTGATTAAATATTTGGGGTATTTTAGAAGGGTGTTACATTAGTGGTATCAGAGCATAGTCGGTCGAGTCGAGTCGTAATTATTCTGTTTCCCCTGTACGGGATAGGTGTTGTGTAACCCTATCAGTACTTATTGTTTTAGCTTGTTGGGTTTTCAGAATAGAGATGGCTGGAAGAGGTAGAGATGATGTTGCGTTGCTGAGGCTCTGGGTATGCTAGCTGGAGTACTTGGAGGGAATCCGAATGTTGTGGGAATGGGAGCTGCTCGTCAACTGAGTGAGTTCCAGAAGAACAATCCTCCAATGTTCAAAGGAGCATACGATCCAGATGGCGCTCAGAAGTGGTTGAAGGAGATCGAGAGAATCTTCCGAGTGACTGAGTGTGCCGATAACCAGAAGGTCAGGTTCGGTACGCATATGCTGTCAGAGGAAGCAGATGATTGGTGGGTTGCTACCCGCACTGAGTTGGAATCTGCTGGGAATGCTGAGATCACTTGGGCTGTGTTTAGAGAGAGATTCCTGAGGAAGTATTTTCCGAAGGATGTTAGAGGAAAGAAAGAGATAGAGTTCTTGGAATTGAAGCAGGGTAACAGGTCTGTTACTGAGTATGCTGCTAAGTTCACAGAGCTGTCAAAGTATTATACTCCCTATAATGAGGCTGCTGGAGAATTTTCGAAATGTGTGAAGTTTGAGAACGGGTTACGTCCCGAGCTCAAGCAGGCTATTGGATACCAACGGATCAGAGTGTTTTCTGACTTGGTTGACTGTTGCAGGATTTTTGAACAGGATTCCAAAGCCAGAGCAGAGAGCTATCAGCAAAGGGTTGATAGGAAAGGCAAGAATCAGAATGATCGTGGAAAACCGTATGCAGCTGGCAAAGGTTTTCAGAAGCAGAGTGGGATGAAGAGGCCTAGTGGGGGAGACTCTAGCGCCCCTGCTAAGTGTTACAGATGTGGTCAGGCTGGACATCGTGTCCATGAGTGTACCAGTGCTGAGAGGAAGTGTTTCAAGTGTGGAAAAGGTGGTCACTTGGCTGCAGAGTGCCGGTTGAAGACTGTGACTTGTTTCAACTGTGGAGAGGTGGGTCATATCAGTCCACAGTGTCCTAAGCCGAAGAAAGAGAATCAGTCGGGAGGCAAAGTCTTTGCTTTATCGGGTTCTGAGACTTTTGCAGATGATCGTTTGATCCGAGGTACGTGTTATATTAATGGCTTTCCTCTTGTAGCTATTATTGACATCGGTGCTACTCATTCCTTTATATCTTTGGATTGTGCCGTGAAACTTAAATTAGAGATGTCTGAGATGCATGGAAGTATGGTGATTGATACTCTTGCGAAGAGTTCAGTGACTACTACTTCAGTTTGTTTAAATTGTCCTTTGAGTATTTTTGGTAGAGACTTTGGGGTAGACCTTGTGTGTCTTCCACTAGTGCAGATTGATGTTATCTTGGGTATGAACTGGTTGGTGTTTAACCGAGTTTCTATCAACTGTTTTGATAAGACTGTAATCTTTCCTGAGAGTGAGGAAGGAAAGAGTTTGTTTCTATCAGCAAGGCAGGTGAATGAGGCAGTAGCAGATGAGGCAGAGTTGTTTATGCTGTTAGCGACTTTGGAGGCTAAAGATAAACTGGTGATTTGCGATCTAGCTGTGGTGTGTGATTTTCCCGATGTGTTTCCTGAAGAAGTGAATGAATTACCGCCAGAGCGTGAAGTTGAGTTCTCGATTGATTTGGTACCTGGTACTAGGCCGATATCGATGGCTCCGTACCGTATGTCTGCTGTTGAGTTAACTGAATTGAAGAGTCAGTTGGAAGATCTGTTGGATAAGAAATTTATTCGTCCGAGTGTGTCACCATGGGGTGCACCAGTGTTATTGGTTAAGAAGAAAGAAGGTACTATGAGGTTGTGTGTGGACTACAGGCAACTGAATAAAGTGACGATCAAGAATCGGTATCCGTTACCGAGGATTGATGATTTGATGGATCAATTGGTTGGTGCGAGTGTGTTCAGCAAGATAGATTTGAGATCTGGGTATCATCAGATACGTGTGAAGACTGAGGATATTCAGAAGACTGCTTTCAGAACAAGGTATGGACATTATGAGTATTCTATAATGCCTTTTGGTGTGACTAATGCGCCTGGAGTGTTTATGGAGTATATGAATAGGATTTTCCATCCGTATCTAGACAAGTTTGTTGTGGTGTTTATTGATGATATTTTGGTGTATTCGAAATCTGAAGAAGAGCATGCTGAGCATTTGAGAGTGGTTTTAGGAGTTCTACGAGAAAAGAAGTTATTTGCTAAACTGTCAAAGTGTGAATTTTGGTTAGAAGAGGTTAGTTTTCTTGGTCATGTGATTTCAAGAGGTGGTGTTGCTGTTGATCCTTCTAAGATAGAAGCGGTATCTAAGTGGGAAGCTCCGAAGTCAGTTTCTGAGATAAGGAGTTTCCTTGGTTTGGCTGGTTATTATAGGAAGTTCATTGAGGGATTTTCTAAGTTGGCGTTACCGTTGACGATGTTGACTAGAAAGGGGCAAGCGTTTGTTTGGGATTCAAAATGTGAAGAAGGTTTCCAAGAGTTAAAGAGAAGGTTGACTACTGCTCCTATTCTGATATTACCGAGTCCGTCGGAACCATTTGAGGTTTACTGTGATGCTTCATTGTTGGGTTTGGGTGGTGTGTTGATGCAGAATAAGCAGGTTATAGCTTATGCTTCGAGACAACTGAGGGTTCATGAGAGGAACTATCCGACGCACGATTTAGAGTTGGCAGCTGTGGTTTTTGTTCTGAAGTTGTTGAGGCATTATTTGTACGGGTCAAGATTTGAAGTTTTCAGTGACCATAAAAGTTTAAAGTATTTGTTTGATCAGAAAGAGCTGAATATGAGACAGAGGAGATGGTTAGAGTTTCTGAAGGATTATGACTTTGGTTTGAATTACCATCCGGGTAAAGCAAATGTAGTAGCTGATGCGTTGAGCCGGAAATCATTACATATGTCTATGTTAATGGTTAAGGAATTGGATTTGATTGAGCAGTTTAGAGACTTGAGTTTGGTGTGTGAGAGTACTCACAAGAGTGTTAAATTGGGAATGTTGAGGTTAACGAGTGGTATTCTGGATGAGATTAGAGAGAGTCAGAAATCCGATGTACTTTTGGTTGATAAGTTGACTCTAGTGAATCAAGGTCAAGGTGGTGAATTCAGAGTTGATGAGAATGGTATTTTGAAATTTGGTAATCGGGTGTGTATTCCGGATGTTACCGAACTTAAGAGGAGTATTCTTGAAGAAGGACATCGTAGTGGCTTGAGTATTCATCCTGGAGCTACGAAGATGTATCATGATTTAAAGAAGTTATTTTGGTGGCCGGGAATGAAAAGAGAAATTGCGAGTTTTGTTTATTCCTGTTTGATTTGTCAGAAGTCAAAGATTGAGCATCAGAAGCCGTCTGGGCTAATGCAACCGTTGGCTATTCCAGAGTGGAAGTGGGATAGTATCAGTATGGATTTTGTTTCTGGTTTGCCGAGGACAAATAAGAATTGTGAAGCTATTTGGGTGATTGTTGACAGATTGACAAAGTCGGCTCATTTCATTCCGATCAGAATGGATTATCCGTTAGAAAGATTAGCCGAGTTGTATATTGAGAAGATTGTAAGTTTGCATGGTATTCCGTCTAGTATTGTTTCAGACAGAGATCCTAGATTTACATCGAAGTTCTGGGAAGGTTTGCAGAGGGCTTTGGGAACTAAGCTGAGATTGGGTTCTGCATATCATCCGCAGACTGATGGTCAGACTGAGAGGACGATTCAGTCACTAGAGGATCTTTTGAGGGCTTGTGTTTTGGAAAAAGGAGGTGCTTGGGATTGTTATTTACCTTTGATTGAGTTTACCTACAACAATAGTTTTCATTCGAGCATTGGTATGGCACCGTTTGAAGCTTTGTATGGTAGGAGATGTCGGACACCTTTATGTTGGTATGAGTCCGGTGAGAGTACTGTGGTTGGACCGGAGATTGTTCAACAGACTACGGAAAAGATTAAGATGATTCAGGAGAAGATGAGAATTGCTCAGAGTCGTCAGAAGAGTTATCACGATAAAAGGAGGAAGTCACTTGAGTTTCAAGAGGGAGATCATGTGTTTCTTCGTGTTACTCCGATAACTGGGGTTGGTCGAGCTTTGAAGTCAAAGAAGTTGACACCTCGATTTATTGGTCCTTATCAGATTTTGGAGAGGATAGGGGAAGTAGCTTATCGTATCGCTTTACCGCCGTCACTTGCGAATTTGCATGAGGTTTTTCATGTGTCTCAGTTGAGGAGGTACATTCATGATCCGTCGCATGTAGTCCAAGTAGATGATGTACAGGTGAGAGATAACCTGACTGTTGAAACATCACCTATGAGGATCGAGGATCG
Source organism: Lathyrus oleraceus (assembly GCF_024323335.1). Taxonomy (NCBI): domain Eukaryota; kingdom Viridiplantae; phylum Streptophyta; class Magnoliopsida; order Fabales; family Fabaceae; genus Lathyrus; species Lathyrus oleraceus. Next base: position 417,931,744 of record NC_066581.1, on the reverse strand, counting down.
AGAGTTGAAGAAGTTGCGGGGTAAAGAGATTGCCTTGGTGAAGGTAGCTTGGGGAGGACCAGCAGGTGGCAATGTGACTTGGGAACTTGAGAGTCAGATGAAGGAATCTTATCCTGAATTATTCGCTTGAGGTATGTTTTCGAGGACGAAAACTCTTTTAGTGGGGGAGAGTTGTAACACCCCAATAAAAATAAGATAATTATTTGATTTAAATTAATATTATATTTATTAATTTAATTAAATAATTGGAATTATTGGATTATTATTATTATTATTTTGGAATAATAATTATTGGAAAATATATAAGTGTGAAATAAGGAAAAAGAATCCCATTTGGTAAACAAAGTTTTCACGTGAAAACAGAGAAGCGGCTGAAAAGAGGAAAAGGGCAAAGAGGAAGAGCAAGGGCAAAGGTTGGAGAAGAGAAAGCTTGAAGCTCAAAGATTTGCCGGATTAATCAGGTAAGGGGGGTTTATCGTCGTTTAATGGGTATTATGGGTTAGCATGTAATGGGTAGTGATAAACCGTTGAATTGACCCTAATTGGGATTGTGAATGCTGAAAATTACGTTGGATAAACTGTGTTAAAAACTGTAATTGAATCGATAGTCGTGTGAGTCGTAATTTGCTGGACGTATAGCTTGTTACGGAATTGGAATCGGAGGTCCAGAAGTCCTCCAACGGCGGAAAATGCGGAGAATTCTGCATTCTGCCTTGTGTTAGCGCAGGAACAGCTTTCTGTCTTGCGTTAACCGGTTAACCCAGGGTGTTAACCGGTTAACACTGTGTTGTATTGTGTAAAATTGCTGTTTTGTCTGCGTTAACCGGTTAACCCAGGGTGTTAATCGGTTAACACTGTTGTGATTGCTGAGATATTGCTGTTCTGTCTGCGTTAACCGGTTAACCCAGGGCGTTAACCGGTTAACACTGTTAAGTTTTAGGCAGGAAGCGTGTTTGTGCTGCGTTAACCGGTTAACCCAGGGAGTTAACCGGTTAACACTGTTGAAAAGTGGGAAAATTGGTATTTTAATGTTGTGAACATAATTGGGGATTGGCCTATATCGGTGTGTGATATAGTAGGGATTATTTCCCGTTGTTTTGAGTAGGATAGGTATTAGTAGAGTGTGCTAATACTGTGATTGAATTATTTGGCATGACATGATATAATTATGTGATAAATATGCTGATGATGTGTGAAAATATGCATAATGCTGTGAATGTATATATTATGCATGTGTTAGTGAATGGACTGTTTTATGGCTTAGAGTGTGAGCATACGTCCATTGTGAATTGTTGTTGATGATGTTGCATTGCTAGGTGAATTAGCATGCATATTGTGGCCTTTATGGTGGTAGCTAATTCCCATGGTGAGGAATTAGTGAGTAAATCATTGTAGGTTGTTGTTGATGTTTGCATGCTAGGTGATTAGCGTGCATGGCATAGCCCTTGGGGTGGTAGCTAATTCCCACGGTGAGGAATTAGTGAGTGAGTCACTAGGTCTCAAATGAGTGGGACTAGTGAGCTTGGTAGCCGTACCTGGATTTGGTCGGTGAGGTTGAACTATATGTTCACGAATAGTCGGTACCGCATGCATGGAGTCTCATCGCATAATGTATGTATGTATGGCGTATAATATGAATGGATGTATTCCAATATTATACGTGTGTTTTATTGATGTGTTGAGTTTGAGTATGATGATGATGATGATGATTTTGAGTTGATATTGCCGTTGCTGAAAATGTGTGATCTGATTAGGGTGATGATATGTGTTAGATTACTTCACATTGCATGACATTTCATAATGCTTATTATATCGATTGAGGAACTCACCCTTACAACTATTTTTCAGGTAACGAGCAATGAGTTGAGTAGAAGCTAATGCTTGGAGTCTAGTGTAGTCTCCTTAGTGGGTCATACTCTGATAGATGTAACATCGGGAGGGAACATTTAATTGTGTTGTTAATGATTGTTGAACCAGTTTACATGTAGTATGTTGCATGTTTTGAATGATCGATTTGATCTCTATCCGCTGCGTATTATGCAACTGTTTTATTTGATAAATAAATGAGCATGACAAGCTACTTTGATGAATAGTGTGAAATATTGTGTGACACCCTTAATTGCATATTTACTCTGATAGATACATATTTGTTATTTTGATTAAATATTTGGGGTATTTTAGAAGGGTGTTACAGGAAACGCTCGAAGTAAACCTGGAAAAAGGAAAGGACAAGACATGGTCTTGCAACCAAATCTTGGGTTCAGGAGTCGATTATGCGAAGGGAAGGTATTAGCACCCCTACGCATCCGTAGTACTCTACGGGATCCACTTTTTTAGTTCTTGTCTAAAGGGTGTGGGTTTATCTAATGTGCTTTTTACTAAAAAAAAGGGGGTCAAAGAAAATGACTCGCACGGATGTCGCATCCACTGCATACGTATCTCATCTGAATATGAGAATCAGAGTCTTCGTAGCTCGGCTACCTAGGGGTTAAGGGTAATTATGCTCGCTAAGACATCGCGTCTTATGCCTACGTATCTCATTTGGAATGAGAATCAGAGCAAGCCGTAGTTCGGCTAACTACGGGGTTATGGATTGGGTTTTGGATGAACGACGTTACTACGCAATCTACCGGATGCTCGACCTTTGGAGACTTACTCGCCTGTAGTAGAAGGAGTTAACGTGTTGCTTTGGGTTTTAGGGTTTGGGGGATGCTCAAGGGAAAAAGGGCAGTCCTCGACGAAGGAACCGCGCTACCTGTGGGGATACGAACACATACAAAACAAACATGCATAAATTAAATGAGCCAACAAGGCAATCAGAATAAAACTCCCAAATGGTATCCCACGAGCAAAGTGGAATATCCAGCGAGGTATCCCTGTAAAAGTCATGTGAGCCTTCACAAAAACTCAACAAAAGGGTTAGTGAAACACGATAAGGATTAAGCATTCAAGGCATTATTTATACATTCATATACATTTAAAACCCGTGGGCAAAAACCTAATGAAATTCATCCATCATACCTCATACATTAAGATGATCCAAATTAAGAGCATAAAGGTAATGGGAATAAGGGAAAACCTGATTGGAGAGCTTGATTGAAATTGTGTTGCACCCGTGAGGTTTACAAAACAATCTTTAGGGTTTATGTGAGGCAGAGGTGATTCTGTGCAGTTGAGTTCCCTTCAGGGTTTGGAGGCTGCTCTGAGTTCTCTGTCAAGTTTCTCTCCCTATCTTTTTCCCCAGGGTTCTTCTCTCACTATCTTTTCCCAGGCAGGGTAATAGGAATAGAATGGAATTTTGTTTCACTGAAACTCTGAATTTATAACCTGATTTTTGTGGATCTGTGGGCTCAAATGAGAGAGGCCCAAGTCCAAAATTTTTCTATTATAATTTATTTATTTATTTAACTAATTAATTATTTTCTTTTTTCTTTTTTTTTCTTTTTTTTTTTCGTTTTTTTTTTCGAAACGCGTGGGCTTCGCCTAGCGAGCATGGAAGCTCATGAACAAACCTTTGCTCCTTCAAGATTAACGTTTTGACTGACGAATAAACCCCTGTTGGAAGTAACTCAAGTCTTTCCCTTGTGTTGACTGATCATCTAAATAGAACCCACAAAGTGTCCTGGATGATGTTCAAGCTTCTTGGAGCTAATCCCGATTGACATGATGAAATGCAATGTATCTAATGTTAAATGACCTAAAAATGAATGCGTGAATAAGGAGGGCAAATTTTGGGGTGTTACAGTATCAAGGAATGTTCCAACATCCTCTACAACATCGACTCCTTCCTCTTTATCATCCACAATAACATTTATGGATTCCATCAGGACATTGGTCCTGGAGTTGAATACTCTGTATGCTCTGTTGTTAGTTGAGTATCCTAGGAATATACCCTCATCACTTTTGGGGTCCATTTTCCTTCTTTGTTCACGATCTGCAAGAATGTAACATCTGCTTCCAAAGATATGAAAGTACTTCACAGTGGGTTTTTTGCCTTTCCATATTTCATACAGAGTGGACGAGGTTCCTTTTCTCAAGGTAACTCTATTGTGAACATAGCAAGCTGTATTCATAGCTTCAGCCCAAAAGTGCATAAGGAGCTTCTTTGCATGAATCATAGCTCTGGCAGATTCTTGAATAGTTCTATTTTTCCTTTCAACTATCCCATTTTGCTGAGGAGTTATAGGAGAGGAAAACTCATGACTTATTCCTTCAGATGAGCAAAACTCATCAAACTTGGAATTCTTGAACTCCGTCCCATGATCACTCCTAATTCGGACAACACAACTGTCCTTTTCCCTTTGAAGTCTGATGCACAGTTCTTTGAAGACATCAAATGCATCTGACTTTTCTCTGATGAAGCTTATCCAAGTGTATCTGGAATGGTCATCAACAACCACATAGGCATACCTCTTTCCACCTAGACTCTCAACCTGCATAGGTCCCATTAAGTTCATGTGCAAAAGTTCCAGAGTTTTGGATGTTGTAGGATGTCCCAGCTTAGGATGTGGCATCTTGGTTTGCTTGCCAACCTGGCATTCTCCACAGACTCTTCCTTCATCAATAAGCAACTTTAGGATTCCTCTAACTGCTTCCTTGGATATGATCTTTTTCATTCCCCTTAAGTGGAGATTCCCAAGACGTCTATGCCACAGCTTCACCTCCTGTTCTTCCTTGGCTGAGGAGCAAATTGTGAAGTAGTTTGAGACTTTAGGTTCCCACAGATAACAGTTATCTTTGGATCTGGATCCTCTCATAACTTCCTGATTATCTCCATTCGTCACAACCCATAGCTCCTTAGTGAACTGAACATAGAACCCTTGATCACACAGCTGACTTATGCTGATGAGATTAGCAGTTAGTCCTTTTAGTAACAACACATTATTCAGTTCCGGAACTCCAGAGCTGTCCAGCTTACCCACACCCTTGATTTTTCCTTTAGCGCTGTCGCAACCTAAAAAATACAGTGTGCAAAAAAACAACCGGTGAAAGAAAATGACAGAAGAGTCGCCACCGTGCGTTATTTATCCCAAAGGAGGGAAAGGAAACGCTCGAAGTAAACCTGAAAAGAGGAAAGGAAAAGACAAGGTCTCGCAACCAAATCTTGGGTTTAGGAGTCGGTTATGCGAAGGGAAGGTATTAACACCCCTACGCATCCGTAGTACTCTACGGGATCCACTTTTGTAGTTCTTGTCTAAAGGGTGTGAGTTTATCTTGTGTTGTTTACTAAAAAAGGGGGTTAAATGAAAATGACAAGCGCGGATGTCGGATCCACTGCATACGTATCTCATTTGAATATGAGAATCAGAGTCTTCGTAGCTCGGCTGACCTATGGGTTGGGGGGATGTGTGCTCGCTAAGACATCGCGTCTTATGCCTACGTATCTCATCTGGAATGAGAATCAGAGCAAGCCGTAGTTCAGCTAACTACGGGGTTAAGGATTATGTTTTGGGGGCGGGCGACGTTACTACGCAATCTACCGGATGCTCGACCTTTGGAGACTTACTCACCTGTAGTAGAAGGAGTAAACGTGTGTTTAGGAGAAGAAAAATCAATGAAGGGTTAGGGTTTGGGATGCTCATGCAAAAAGGTAGTCCTTGTTGAAGGAACCGCGCTACCTACGGGGATACGAACACATACAAAACAAACATGTATAAAGTAAATGTGCCAACAAGGCAATCATAATAAATCTCCCAAATGGTATCCCACAAGCAAAGTGGAATATCCAGCGAGCTATCCCTACAAAAGTCATGTGAGCCTTCACAAAAACTCAACAAAAGGGTTAGTGAAACAAGATAAGGATTAGGAGAAAACATGCTATGACAAACATAAGTCAGATTAGAGCAAAACAATATGGTTTTTCATGGATAACAGTATGGTTTCGGAAACCTCAAACCTTGTGGCATACACTTCAGAAATTAAACGATTAAGCATTCAAGGCATTATTTATACATTCATACATAATTATGAACCCGTGGGCAAAAACCTAATGAAATTCATCCATCATACCTCAAACATTCAGAGTATTCAACTTCAAAGCACAAAGGTAATGGGAATAAGGGAAAACCTGATTGGAGAGATCGGTTGAAATCAAAGGGCACGGCTGGATTTGCAAACCAATGTTAGGGTTTGCTTGAGCTGAAAGTGTGTGAGTCAGAATGAACCTTTCAGAGTTGCCTGGAGGTTGCTCTAAACTCTGTTAGCTCTTCTCTCACTATCTTTTTCCCCAGGGTTCTTCTCTCACTATCTTTTTCCCAGACAGGGTAATAGGAATAGAATGGCCTTTTGTTTCACTGAAACTCTGAATTTATGACCTGATTTTTGTGGACCTGTGGGCTCAAATGAGAGAGGTCCAAGTCCAAGATTTTTTCTTTTATTTATTTATTTAATTTTTTTTTTCGTTTTTTGTTTTTTTTTTCGTTTTTTTCTTTTTCGTTTTTTTTTTCGTTTTTTTTTTCAAAACACGTGGGCTTCGCCTAGCGAGCATGACAGCTCATGAACAAACCTTTGCTCCTTCAAGATTAACGTTTTGACTGACGAATAGACCCCTGTTGGAAGTAACTCAAGTCTTTCCCTTGTGTTGACTGATCATCTAAATAGAGCCCACAAAGTGTCCTGAATGATGTTCAAGCTTTTTGGATCCGATTCCAATTGCCATGATGAAATGCAAATGCTAAATGACCTAAAAATGGATGCATGCATGAGGTGTAAAGCATATGCTTCCAGGAAAAATGAAGGGTAAATTTTGGGGTATTACAGCTGCCCATATTCAATCAACTGGAGACCTGGAAAGAAGATAGCAGCGGCTTTCGTGCTTCCGAGGTATCAAGGGATTGAATACAATAAAAGCCCAAAAGTTCGCACTGAAGTGTAGTGAAGTAACAATGCCTGTCAGAATCGGCAAAGAGGTGGTCTTGAAAGAAGAATCCGTCTGGTACGGTGAGAGTCAGTCTGAATACCGAAAAAGAATGTTAACCTGGATACCAAAATAAATGGTAACACAGAAATAACCATGGGCTGAATGCCGCTCATCAGTCTGAATACTGAAAAAGAATGTTAACCTGGATACCAAAATAAATGGTAGCACAGAAATAACCATGGCCTGAATGCCGCTCATCAGTCTGAATACTAGAAATGACTTCGATCTGAACATCGGGAGATATGAGATTATTAATATCAGTCTGAACATCGAGAGGCTGGCCTGAATGCCACAAGTTGCGTCGACCTGAACGTCGGGAACTTCTTTGATCTGATGATCGGAAAATTGACCTGAATGCCACAAGTTGCATCGACCTGAACGTCGAAAACTTCTTCAATCTGAACGTCGGAAAACTGGCCTGAACGCCACAAGTGGCATCGACCTGAACGTCAGAAACTTCTTCGATCTGAACATCGGAAAATTGGCCTGAATGCCACAAGTTGCATCGACCTGAACGTCAGAAACTTCTTCGATCTGAACATCGGAAAACTGGCCTGAACGCCACTTCGGTCTGAATACCGGAAACTTCATGCTTGTCAGCATCGGCAGAAATAGGGAACGATAATAGAGGCGGCGCATGGGCCAATGATACTTGCTGGGGATAACAAAGGTAAGTCATGAACAATCTTCAGTCTGAATACTGGAAACAACTTCTGGCTTACCACTTGGGATACCGAGAATGTTTTATGCTTACATGCGTATGTTTGAATTTTTCAATGGCGTAATGCTCCATGAAAATGGAAATGCTACGCGATTTGAGAGGATGCAATGCAATATGATTCTACATGCAGGGATGCGAAATGCTGGGTAGAATGTCAAGCTGAGGCAAGGGGATCTGCTGGGGAAATGATCACCATCTTTTGGACCCTGGCAAGGCTGCTGGAGATGCACAACGCAAAGAATTCTGTGGGGAAATGACCCGCCACACGGTGTTCTAGCAATGACGAAATACCGAGATTCTGACTGGGGAGAGAACGGCACTGAAAACCTGCTGTTAGGGAAAGCGATAGTGGTTCTGGCAACCACGATCTGCGAGAGATGACTCAGCAGGGGAAGCAAACACCGATACGGTACCGAGGTTCTGCTTCAAGGAAAGAAACCATGGATCTGGCATTGGGATTATCGATCTGGCCTCGAACTCTGAGGAGCAGCCACTTCTGCTGGGAAGATACAATCTGGCACTGTCAACTCCGTTGGGGGTATATAGTCTGACACTCTCAACTCTACTGGGGAGTGTATAATCTGAAACCACCGCTTGGGGGGAGGTACAGTGGTGAGAACCTGCTGGGGATTGAAGAATCCAACGCTCTGATCAGCTCTGCAGGGATAAGATACCGAATTCGTCTGTTCGGGGAAAACATTCACGATCATCTGCAGGGGATTTTAAGGAAATGCCCCGAGGGTACCTGTTCTGAATAGACGATCCAAAGCACTTAAAATTTACAGCAATTTTAAATGTTTATTAAGCATGTACCTGTGAAGCTCTTATGTGTCATGATGCAATGTTTATCAAAAAATTCGGACGTCATTTTTGCAAACAAAACAGAAAAATGAAAATGAAAACAGAGATATACTAAATAACATGATTTTATTGATTGAACGGCCTCTGAATAGGCATTTACATTAGGAAGCAATCCTTGGAAAGAGGTAATCGAACAACAGATAAAAACAGACATTAATCTAATGGCAATGTGAAATGGATTTCTATTGGGTTCCAATTCTGCTATGACTTGCTCGTCTTCAAGATCCTCCAGATGATTAGCTTTTTGAAAGAGTGATTGGACTGTTTCCTATCCTTCAAAAGTTTCCAGTCATTGACACGAGATGAGATTCAGAACTACTCAGAACGCAGTCATTCGCTTAATCCCTAACTTTTGCCTGGATCGCCCTTTTCGGGTTTTCAATCCACCGGGATACCCATTTTTGCCTAAGTTGCCTTTTCAGGTTTTCAACTTACCGGGTGTACAATCTTTTCACTTTTAATCCCTAATTTTTGCCCGAACCTTTTTCATTTACTTGGTTCGCCGGGATGCTCATTTTTGCCTGGACTACTCTTTTTATTGTCCAGCGGGTCTATTTCATGCGAAGTATTTTTTAACTGCGTCTGAGTTCACCGGGGAAGTGAAGTTTTCACCATCCATCGTTGCAAGCATTAAGGCCCCACCATCAAAAACCTTGGTGACAATATACGGTCCATCATAGTTAGGAGTCCACTTGCCCCTGTGATCTGTCTGAGGAGGAAGGACCCTTTTCAACACCAAATCTCCGACCTGGAAGCATCGAGGACGCACTTTCTGATCAAAGGCTCTCTTCATCCGACTCTGATACAACTGCCCATGACAAATCGGGAAACCACATGTCTGGTGACCTTCGCAAATGACGCTGCTTCGACCCACTTGGTGAAATAGTCGATGGCAACAAGGATGAAGCGATGCCCATTGGAAGCGGTCGGCTCAATCTTTCCAATCATATCGATGCCCCACATAGCGAAAGGCCACGGCGAAGATATCACATTCAAAGGATTCGGCGGCACATGCACCTTATCAGCATAAATCTGGCATTTATGGCACTTTCGAGCATATTTGAAACAATCAGATTCCATGGTCATCCAGTAATAACCTGATCTTAACAATTTCTTAGCCATTGCATGTCCGCCGGCATGAGTACCGAAGGAGCCTTCATGAACTTCCTGCATTAACATGTCTGCTTCGTGTCTGTCCATGCATCTGAGAAAAACCATGTCGAAGTTCCTCTTATACAGAACATCGTCTTTGTTCAAGAAGAAACTGCCTGCCAATCTTCTCAAAGTCTTTCTATCATTGTTGGATGCCCCTGCAGGGTACTCTTGATTCTTCAGAAAGCACTTGATGTCGTGATACCAGGGCTTGTCATCAACTACCAGTTCAGCAGCAAACACATACGCGGCCCTATCAAGGCGCATCACGTCGATCTTGGGAGCATGGTTCCAACGGATCACCGTGATCATGGAGGATAGAGTAGCAAGAGCATCTGCCATCTGGTTCTCATCACGAGGTATATGGTACAGCTTTACTGTTGTGAAGAAAGTCAACAGTCTTCTCGTGTAATCTCTGTAGGGGACCAGAGTAGGCTGGAGAGTGTTCCAATCACCATTCACTTGATTGATTACCAGAGTTGAATCTCCGAAGATGTCCAAAGTCTTGATTCTCAAATCAATGGCTTGCTCAATACCCAAGATACAGGCTTCATACTCAGCTTCATTATTGGTGCACTCGAAAGTCAGACGAGCGGTGAAAGGCATGTGGGCACCTTTCGGAGTTGTAATGACAAGACCAATTCCACTTCCTCTGGCGTTGACGGCCCCATCAAACATTAAAGTCCACTTTTCGTCTGGATCAGGTCCCTCTTCAATAACTGGCTCTTCATAGTCTTTCATCTTGAGGAACATGATGTCTTCATCTGGAAAATCAAACTTCATCGGCTCATAATCTTCAACCGGCTGTTGAGCAAGATAGTCTGACAGAATACTCCCCTTGATGGCTTTCTGGGAAGTATACTGGATGTCGTACTCTGTCAGTGCCATTTGCCAACGAGCAACTCTTCCGGTGAGAGCTGGCTTCTCAAATATATACTTGACTGGATCCATTTTGGAGATCAGTAAGGTTGTGTGAGACAACATGTATTGTCTCAAAAGCTTAGCAGCCCATACAAGTGCACAACATGTTTTTTCAAGCATTGAGTATCTCGACTCGCAATCTGTGAATTTCTTACTCAGGTAGTAGATGGCATGCTCTTTCCTACCTGTCTCGTCGTGTTGACCGAGAACACAACCCATGGAATTGTCCAGTACTGTCAAATACATAATCAGCGGTCTCCCTGGGACCGGAGGCACAAGGATAAGAGGATTCTGCAAATACTCTTTTATCTTCTCGAACGCCCTTTGACAATCATCATTCCACCTGATAGCCTGATCTTTTCTCAACAATTTGAATATTGGCTCACACGTGGCTGTTAGGTGAGAGATGAACCTTGCAATGTAGTTCAACCTCCCTAAGAAACCACGGACTTGTTTCTCTGTTCTTGGCTCAGGCATTTCCTGTATCGCTTTCACTTTGGCCAGATCCACCTCAATCCATTTTCCGCTAACAACAAAACCCAGTAGTTTTCCAGATCTCACCCCAAAAGTACACTTGTTCGAATTAATCCTCAGCTTGAATTTCCTCAAACGCTCAAACAGTTTCTGCAAATTCACCAAATGTTCTTCTTCTGTCTGAGATTTGGCAATCATATCATCGACATAAACCTCGATTTCATGATGAATCATATCATGGAACAGAGTCACCATCGCTCGCTGATATGTTGCTCCGGCATTTTTCAGACCAAACGGCATCACCTTGTAGCAGAAGGGGCCACATGGGGTTATGAATGTTGTCTTCTCCATGTCTTCTGGTGCCATCTTAATTTGATTATAGCCAGAAAAGCCATCCATGAAGGAGAATACCGAGAACTGAGCCGTGTTATCCACCAAAACATAAATGTGAGGTAAGGGGAAATCATCTTTAGGACTAGCCCTGTTCTGATCCCGGTAGTCAACACACATCCGTACCTTTCCATCCTTCTTAGGTACCGGAACGATTTTTGCAACCCATGGCGGATAATTTGTGACTGCTAGAAACCCTGCATCCAACTGTTTTTGGCACTTCTTCCTTTATCTTGGCAGCCATCTCTGGTCTTGTTCTTCTGAGCTTCTGCTTGACCGGAGGACAACCTTCTTTGGGCGGCAAGCGATGTACCACGATCTCTGTGTCAAGCCCTGGCATGTCCTGATAAGACCAAGCGAAGATGTCAACATACTCTTGCAGCAATTCAATCAACCCCTTCTTCACATTGTCTTCCTAAGCAGCCCCTATCTTGATTTCTCTCTTGGCGTCCTCGGTGCCGAGATTAATCACTTCAACATACTCTTGATGCGGTTGAATGACCCTTTCCTCTTGTTTTAATAACCTGGTAAGTTCTTCAGGGAGTTCACAGTCTTCATCACCCTCTTCTTCAGCTTGAAAGATTGGATTTTCAAAGTCGAAGCGAGCCATAGCAGAACCGTTATCAATAGGATCCGGTGATGTGCATCTGCATGAGTGATGGTATGTGCTTATGAGTGTGGAAAAAAAAGTGGAAACTAAACAAAACATTGCCATTTTTTTTTGAAAAACTGCAAAAGTAGAAAGACAGGGAACGAAATATTTGAATGCAAAAAGAAGTCCTTTATTTATGATAAAAAATGCAAGTGTCACATAGATGAGCCCTACAATGAGTCATTACGCCCTGGAGGAACGTAAGACTTGGATATGCATGAATAAACAAAGAAAATTACTCCTCCAGACAAGTGGCTTGGACAATCTCCTCAGAAGACCAATTATTGAGAACTTCACCCGGGATCCTCGGACGCACCCAGTTATCGATGTCGCAATCACTATCCCCATCTTCATTGTTGACCGTAGAGACTAATTTGACTTCTCCTTCAACCATGTTAACGTTGGCTCCACCATGCTGGGGCATGGGATTGTTGACGACATTAGGAGCTGGTGCAAAGTTAACGGCCTTTGAATCAATGAGGTCCTGAACTACGTGCTTAAAAGCTTTGCAGTTCTCAATATTGTGGCCAGGTGCCCCAGAGTGGAAGCTACACCTAGCGTTGGCGTCATAACCCACCGGAAGCCTACCAACGGGAGGAGCCAGAGTGCGCAACTGCACAAGTTGTAGTTGTTGAAGACTAGAAAGCAACTGAGTGTACGACATTGGAAGAGTGTCGAAACGCCGGTCCATCGTCCTTGGCCTCGGTTGATAGGAGGGTCTGTTACCCGGTTGTTGTGGTTGGTACTGAGCTGGTTGGCGCTGTGGTTGTTGTTGTTGTAGTGGTGCTGCAGCTGGAATGGTCATAGCCGCAACATACGGTTGCTGATGATAGTTCTGGAAGTTATTCATCCGGTTATCCCTGTTCTGATAAGAAGATATGGCACTTGCATCCCCTTCTCTCCTCTTCTATCCCTGAATGAACGGCTTCTTCACCCCTGATGAAGATCCATCTCCGCTCTGGGTCTTGTATGTCTTCAGGTAATTCTCCACCCTCTCTCCGGTAGAGACTACATCAGCAAAGTTAGAGGCATTGCAACCCACCAGGCGCTCCAAGTAAGGTCCTGGCAGAGTGTTCATGAACATATTAGCCATTTCCTTCTCCAACATAGGAGGTTGAACATGGGAAGCTGTTTCTCTCCAGCGTTGAGCGTATTCTCTGAAGCACTCATTGCTTTTAAGAGACAGATTTTGAAGTTGAGTTCTGTCCGGAGCCATGTTTGCATTATAACGATACTGCTTCACGAAAGCCTCAGCCAAATCCCTCCAGCAACGGATGTGGGCTCTGTCCAGCCTCATATACCATTCCAGGGATGCCCCAGCTAGGCTGTCCTGGAAAAAGTACATAAGCAACTTTTCGTCATCGGAGTATGCAACCGTTTTACGGAAATAGGCTTGCACATGGGTCTTCGGGCAAGAGTTGCCATTGTATTTCTCAAATATCGGGACCTTGAAATCGGTGGCACTCTCACACCTGGGACCATCCCCAAGTCAGCAACATCTACTCCCAGAGGATTTTGTCCTTCCACTGCCTTCAACCTTACTTCCAATCTTCTAAACATGGGGTCCACACCATGACCCATACCAAAGTCTTCCTGCAGCAGGGGGAACTGATCGTCCTGATCATCATGAACGGGCTGTTGACCGGAGGTGACATGTAGGATTGTAATAAGCCCCGGTCCATTGGGTCCATTAGCCTCTCCAGCTGGAGGATCAGTCACCGTCTCTGGTTGAGCAGGGGGATTCCTCTGTATCATTTGCCTGAGCTCTTGCTGTCCCTGAGCCACCCCTTGAACCACATCCATTAATTGATTCATGCGAATTTTCATCTCGGCGACCTCTGCCTGTAGGCTTTCCATTACTCTCTGTTGGTTTCTGCGGGTACCGTACCGGTGAATGCCTGGGTCAGCTATCCTGCTGATGGAATACCAAACAAACTGAGAACACTGTGGCGGTACCTGTTATGCAAGACATGCTAATGAATATGTAAATGCAATGACATGTTTATCAATTCCAAAGGTATTCTACCCCGTTGATTCCAGTCTCTCAATAGATAAACGATGTAAAAAAAAGACTAAGCCGTTGATGAGAACCAAGAAAATTCCGACTAGAATCAAGTAGAAGATATAAACCCCCCAGAAATGGATAAACATGTGTGAATGATTATGAATGCAAAATGATGTGATGATGTGAATGCAGTGCAGTGGCATGGGAATCAGGATCGCTGTATCTGCTTGAACATCTGTCAGGTTGCACTGTCTAGAGAGAAATTAAGAGCACACCAAACAAAGGTCATGGGATGGATCATGTTATCCTTAATATCAACCACCCATTTTGTTGGATTATGGTTTACACCCTATCAACACCCAAGTTTCATTGATATTAAGGATACCTGATCGGATCAACCATGAATCAAGGGTTTGTTGCAAGTCACGAGCATGGAGTTTAGGTTAAGAACCACCCAAAAGGAGTGCACTAAGGTTTAAACATGCCAAACATGTTCTACAAAAGGTTCCCATAGTCATAATCCCATCTTTCGGATATTATCGGAGGAACGACTACTCGTATTCCAAAAATATTCTCAAGAGAGACTCTTATGAGTGTAGTATCGCGTAACAATCGTATCAAATCTTATACTTGAACGACTTTTGCACTACGTCCTACGAATAGGCCAAGATGGGTTTGGTAAACTAAGGTCCTCGACTTCTAAGGTTTATATTGGAAAAAGTAATGTCTATCCACAACTTACTTGTGTGACATTATTGATCTCAACATGACCTCCACCAAGTGAATGGGCTTGCAGGTCAACTTGCTAAGGAATAACTCCACACAAGTCGACAAGACTATGCCATTCTCCTATCCTAAGTGCACTCGAGTTCGGGTATAGAACTCATCTCACAAAGATCACCAAGCAGCCATAGCCAGCCAACAGATACAACAATGATATGTACACAATGCAATAAGGTAAAGCAGGTAAATAAATAACTGTACAAAAGCATGAACACCCAATAAACAAACAAACTACAAAAGCTAGGAGGGACTCGCTTAGGGAAACCGGGTCCCCAGCAGAGTCGCCAGTTGTCGCAACCTGAAAAATACAGTGTGCGAAAAAACAACCGGCGAAAGAAAATGACAGAAGAGTCTCCACCGTGCGTTATTTATCCCAAAGGTGGGAAAGGAAACGCTCGAAGTAAACCTGAAAAGAGGAAAGGAAAAGACAAGGTCTCGCAACCAAATCTTGGGTTCGGGAGTCGGTTATGCGAAGGGAAGGTATTAACACCCCTACGCATCCGTAGTACTCTACGGGATCCACTTTTGTAGTTCTTGTCTAAAGGGTGTGAGTTTATCTTGTGTTGTTTACTAAAAAAGGGGGTTAAATGAAAATGACTCGCGCGGATGTCGCATCCACTGCATACGTATCTCATCTGAATATGAGAATCAGAGTCTTTGTAGCTCAGCTAACCTATGGGTTGGGGGGGATGTGTGCTCGCTAAGACATCGCGTCTTATGCCTACGTATCTCATCTAGAATGAGAATTAGAGCAAGTCGTAGTTCGACTAACTACGGGGTTAAGGATTTTGTTTTGGGGGCGGACGACGTTACTATGCAATCTACCGGATGCTCGACCTTTGGAGACTTACTCACCTGTAGTAGAAGGAGTAAACGTGTGTTTAGGAGAAGAAAAATCAATGAAGGGTTAGGGTTTGGGATGCTCATGCAAAAAGGCAGTTCTTGACGAAGGAACCGCGCTACCTGCGGGGATACAAACACATACAAAACAAACATGTATAAAGTAAATGTGCCAACAAGGCAATCAGAATAAATCTCCCAAATGGTATCCCACAAGCAAAGTGGAATATCCAGCGAGCTATCCATGTAAAAGTCATGTGAGCCTTCACAAAAACTCAACAAAAGGGTTAGTGAAAAAAGATAAGGATTAGGAGAAAACATGCTATGACAAACGTAAGTCAGATTAGAGCAAAACAGTATGATTTTTCATGGATAACAGTATGGTTTCGGAAACCTCAAACCCTGTGGCATACACTTCAGAAATTAAACGATTAAGCATTCAAGGCATTATTTATACATTCATACATAATTATGAACCCGTGGGCAAAAACCTAATGAAATTCATCCATCATACCTCAAACATTCAGAGTATTCAACTTCAAAGCACAAAGGTAATGGGAATAAGGGCAAACCTGATTGGAGAGATCGATTGAAATCAAAGGGCACGGCTGGATTTGCAAACCAATGTTAGGGTTTGCTTGAGCTGAAAGTGTGTGAGTCAGAATGAACCTTTCAGAGTTGCCTGGAGGTTGCTCTGAACTCTGTTAGCTCTTCTCTCACTATCTTTTTCCCCAGGGTTCTTCTCTCACTATCTTTTTCCCAGACAGGGTAATAGGAATAGAATGACCTTTTGTTTCACTGAAACTCTGAATTTATAACCTGGTTTTTGTAGACCTGTGGGCTCAAATGAGAGAGGTCCAAGTCCAAGATTTTTTCTTTTATTTATTTATTTATTTATTTTCGTTTTTTCTCGTTTTTTTTTTTGTTTCAAAACACGTGGGCTTCGCCTAGCGAGCATGACAGCTCATGAACAAACCTTTGCTCCTTCAAGATTAACATTTTGACTGACGAATAGACCCCTATTGGAAGTAACTCAAGTCTTTCCCTTGTGTTGACTGATCATCTAAATAGAGCCCACAAAGTGTCTTGGATGATGTTCGAGCTTCTTGGATCCGATTCCGATTGCCATGATGAAATGCAAATGCTAAATGACCTAAAAATGAATGCATGCATGAGGTGTAAAGCGTATGCTTCCAGGAAAAATGAAGGGTAAATTTTGGGGTATTACAAGCACCATCACCAAAGGTCACATAACTGGTAGTGTGAGGTTGTATATCCACCAATAAATTCTCCATACCAGTCATATGTCTTGAGCAGCCACTATCAAAGTACCAGTCTTCTCTGGTAGATACCCTTAGAGCTGTGTGAGCTAACCTAGCAAACCACTGTCCTTTCTTGGTGGGGGCATTATGCTTATATGCCTTATGCTTAGGTCTGACATGAGGGGTTTGGTTAGGATAACCATGCAGTCTGTAGCAGAAGGCTTTTATATGACCAAACCTACCATAGTAGTGACACCTCCATCTCTAAAATTTCTTCTTCTGATGGTTACTCATCCTGGTTCCCTGATGTTGAGACATTGGGTGTGACCTCCGCTTGAATTTCTGAACTTTAGCCTTTGGGCGTTTGAGTTCAGCTGAGGATTTCTTCACAAAGCCTAACCCAGACATGGTTCCTGACTTCTGTCCCACCTTTAGGATCTCTTCCAATGTGTCCGTTCCTTTATTCAGCATTCTGATGGATTTCGTCATTTAATCCAGCTTGGAGGTCAGCAAGGTAATCTCACCATTTAGACCATCTATGACTGTCAGATGCTTCTGTTTCTCATCCTCCAGCTCCTTGATGAGTTTCTTCTGCTTTTCTCCTTGTACACGTACTTCTGCACTTTTGACACATAGCTCTTTATATGATGCAGCAAGTTCTTCAAAGGTCAATTCATCTCCACTTGATTCATCATCAATGGCACAAACACTAGTTAGTGCAGTAACATGTTTAGCAGATTCTCCTTCAGATTCACTCTCAGAGTCTCCTTCAGACCATGTGACAGATAGCCCTTTCTTTTGCATCTTGAGGTAAGTAGGGCATTCAGCTCTAACGTGTCCAAAACCTTCACACCCATGACACTGGATTCCCTTGCCTTGGTTGAACTTTTCTTCAGAAGTAGATCTTCTCCTGATGTCAGACGAGATGTTCTTGACATTTGGTCTACCTTTTTGATCAATCTTCTTTATGAACTTGTTGAACTGTCTCCCAAGCATGGCTACGGCTTCTGATATGCTTTCATCACCTCCAATACTTCCTGTTTCTGAATCCTCTTCAGAATTTGATACAAAAGCTACGCTTTTGTTCTTCTTTTCAACATTCTTACACAAGCCCATTTCAAAGGTTTGGAGAGAACCAATGACCTCATCCACCTTCATATTGTAGATCTCCTGAGCCTCTTCTATAGCAATGGCCTTCATGGCAAATCTCTTAGGTAATGACCTGAGAATCTTTCTTACAAATTTCTCTTCAGCCATTTTCTCACCTAAGCCACCAGAGTGTTGGTGTAAGCCCTAGAGGCCAATACTTTTGGTACTTGTATCGAATTATAAAAGGCATTTTCTTTATTATGGTTGATTAATAAAGTCCCTGGAATATATAGTCCGTTTAATGTATTAAGTGTGACTTAATCATTAGAACACATTGAACATAAGGACACTATTCTTAAAGTATCCGTAGTCGAGCTTTAGTGTGAAGTGGGATAACATTAAAGCATTAAGACTATTATGTTTGTAGACTGATGATCACATCTCATGGATCATGGATAAGGAGTTATCAAGTCTTAAACATAGGTATGAATATTAGGAGTAATATTTATACCGGATTGACCCGCTATGAGAATACTATATAGAAAGTTATGCAAAGTGTCATAAGTTATTCTCATGGTGATAATAGTGTATACCACTCTTCGACCTGAAACCACTATGGATCCTAGATGTAGAGTCGAGTGCTTTATTGCTGATCCAACGTTGTCCGTAACTGGATAACCATAAAGACAGTTGATGGGTACTCCACGAAGCATGCTGAGGGACATGAGTGTCCTAGATGGAATTTTCCAATCCTGCGTAACAGGATAAATGTCTATGGGCCCAATATTGAACTGGACAAGGGTGACACGGTCTATACCTTGTGTTCAATATAGACATAAGGGCAAAGGGGTAATTATACACATAATTATTATCACAGGAGGTTTTGTCAGATCACATGACATTTTCGTGACTTGGGTAGCAGTGATGTGTTGCTAGATACCGCTCACTGTTTATTATGTTAAATGCGTGATTTAATATAATTGCCAACGCCGCGAAAACCTATAGGGTCACACACAAAGGACGGATTGATGAGAGATAGAGTAACTAAGGAACACCGTAAGGTACGGTGCACTTAAGTGGGAGACGAAATATGGTAAGGTACCAAATACTTAAGTGATTTTGGGCATATTATAAGATATGGGCCAAAATACACTTAAGTGGGCTTTTTAGCTTGAAGCCCACACAAGTGGTTCTATAAATAGAACCCCTTGGGTAGAAGCATTGTCGCTCCAATCCACTCAGACAGATATTCAAGTAGAGACTTGGAATTTTGTTTCCCTCTTTCTCTCACTCAAAGCCTTCATTCATAACATCTAGCACTGCGATTGAAGGAATCCGTTCGTGTGGACTGAGTAGAGACGTTGTCATCGTTCAACGTTCGTGATCGCCCCATGGATCTGTATCAAAGGTTTTGATCATTATCAGAGATCTGCAGCAAAGGTTTGAATCGCCACAAGAGGTAACGATTCTATCACTGATCATGCCCATTCGTAAGGATCACTAAATGGAGAATTTTTTAAATTCCGCTGCGCCTTGGATGGCTATTCTCCTACACAGAGGTGTTGGCAATTTCAAGAATATTCATGCGGAAGTCATGAATAGTCTCATCCTCTTTCATCCTCAGATTTTCAAACTTGGTGGTCAGCATCTGAAGTTTAGACATCTTCACCTTGGAGGTACCTTCATGAGTTATCTTGAGGGTATCCCAAACTTCCTTAGCCAGCTCACAGTGGTGCACCAGTCTGAAGATGTTCTTACTTATTCCATTGAACAATGCATTCAAGGTCTTAGAATTTCCAAGGGCTAATGCCTCTTGCTCCTTGTCCCACTCTTCTTCAGGAATTTTCACACTGAATCCATCTTTACCTGTCTTCGTTGGATGTTCCCATCCTTTGTTGACAGCTCTCCAGACTTTGCTATCTAGAGACTTTAAGAAGGCTATCATACGAGGCTTCCAGTCATCATAGTTAGAACCATCCAGCATGGGTGGTCTATTTGAGTATCCTACATCCTTGTCCATGGTACTAGAAAGTAACTTCCCTAGATCTCACCCATAAATTACCAGGCAGGGTGCCTGCTCTGATGCCAATTGAAATTCTAGTTAACAGACTTTCAATGTCACACGGGATGTTGTGACATCCAATTCTGCGCAGACAAGAATTATACCGAACTTAAAAGGTAAGTGCAGTAAATAACACAAGGAATTGTTTACCCAGTTCGGTGTCACACACACATACGTCTGGGGGCTACCAAGCCAGGGAGGAAATCCACTATTAGTAGTATTAATTCAGACCTTAAACCAACTGTTTAACCCTATCACTTAATACCTACCCAATGCAATTTCAATCTTACTCTAAGATCAGAGTTCCTACTCACTCCCCCTCAATCACCTCAGTGATTACAACCTTTAATTAAGATTAAAGATAATTGTGAAGTCACACTTCAAACAACTCTTGATTGTGCTTAACAGCTTTAATCAAGATACACAACACTCACGCTTAAAAGCTTCGAGTGACATAACACTTACAACTCAATGAACACCCTATACCAATGCAATCATCTAAGTGATAATGACTTGGCTCACAAGATACACCTAATACAAGACACACACAAAAATACAGCAGTGAAGTATGATGGATAAATAAAATCTTCACGCCTCAAAATCCCCGAGTTCTGAATGAAGGATAGCCATCCTTTTATATTGCAGCACTTGGGCCTTGTACTTGTATTTCCTGAAATTAAGGTCAAGCAAGTTAACCTAATTTCCACATATTAGGGTACTAACAAATAGGCTATTTGTTAGGTTCATTAATTGTAGCTTAGTTGTTAGTTTCCTGGATTTTAGCTCAGCTGTTGACTTCCTGAAGAATAGCCTGAGAAAACTGTTGAAACAGAAAAACTAACCAACCTACAATTTAGCATATGCTATCAGGAATGAATGTTACAAAATTCAGTTTGACGTCCACATCATAGACCATATGCTAAGTCTGTTTTTCCTGAAAATAGACTGTACAAAATGTTGTACTGTACAGGACCACTCAGTCCATACTTCAGTATCAGCTTACATTAATAAATGTCACAATATCCAATTTGACATTTACACAAAGAGCCTTATGCCATGGTCTGTTGTTCTCCTGAAGAACAGACTGAGATACATACTAAAATGTAGAAGAAAACCAATCTGCCTATTGTTCAGTATATGCTATCAATGATGAATGTCATAACATCCAGTTTGACATTCAGACAGTAGGCCTTATGCCAGGCCTGTTATTTCCTTGATAAACAGACTGAAAATATATACTGAGTTATAACAGAACACCAACTGTTCTATTCCTCAGTATCTGCTGTCAGGGATGAATGTCATAACATCTAGTTTGACATTCAGTAAGTCTTGTATTAGCTAAACCTGCAGCATACTACTCAAGTATGTCATGACATCAGTCAAGACATCAGAGTATAGCTAGATATTCTAACACACAATGCAGTCAAACAAACATCTCCACAGCATGTCATGACATCAGTCAAGACATTAGAATCCAGCTAGTGTTTTACCATAAAATGCAGTCAATCAAACTCCTACAAGATGTGAACGCTATTAGGATCTTTTCTACTCTTAATCCCGTTCCGACTCTGTTGGGTGATACTTATTTATCTTTGCATATGAGGAATGCAAAGGGTGGTGGCGCCATTGTGTGTTGTTTGCCTCTGTTGTATAAGTGGTTTATTTCTCACTTACCTCAAACGGTCACCTTCAAGGAGAACAAGGGATGTCTACGGTGGTCCACGAGACTCATGTCTCTCACTAATGATGATATCTCTTGGTATAACCGTGTATATGATGGTGTGCAGATTATTGACTCTTGTGGTGAATTCTCCAATGTGCCTCTTCTTGGTACATGTGGTGGGATCAACTACAACCCTGTTTTAACATGTCGTCAGCTTGGGTTCCCCCTAAAGGATAAACCTAATAACATTTTGTTAGAGGGTGTGTTCTTTCAGGAGGGTAAAGATCCCCAAGGCTTGAAGGGCAGAATGGTCCGCGCTTGGCGCAAGATTCATAAGAAAGGAAGGAAAGAGTTGGGCCCTAGGAATTGCATCGCTTTGGAGCCTTACACTGCTTGGGTAAGAAAGAGAGCGTCTGAGTATCTCATGCCTTACGAGTATCCGAGACCTACACCTATGATTTTGGCTAGGCCTTCAACCCTCCCTAATCAAGGAGTAGAGGAGTTGAGAGACGAAGACCTATCACGTGCCTGGATCCGTGAACATGAAGAGTTGCTTCAGCAGATTAAGGAGAAGGACGCTTTGATAGAGTTCCTTGAGCATCAGGTTATTGATGATCCTAATGATGCATGGACTTCTTTACTTCCTCAATCTTCCCGGTTTTGGAAGAGGAAGTACGATCGACTCGCCAAAGAGAAGGCGGATATGGAGGCAGCTTATGAGGAGGAATTAAAGAGGCTTCGTGCATCTTATCTTCCTGTGTCCCGAGCATTAGATGATTGTTTCTAGGGATCCATAGGATGATTATTTTCCTTTCCTCTTGTACATGATTGACAATGCTGTACTTCTTTTCCCTGATATTATTTTATGTGATATTTCTATATGCGATAAATGTTAAATGATTCCAAAATTTACAAGTAAAACCCTAGAGTTCCTTTGAAATATAAAAACAAATCATGTGCACAAGCATTGCATGCATCATGTGCATAAGCAGGTTTTGTTTCCGGCCTCTTGTCCTGTGGTCTAACTCTGTGCTCTTCATTTATTTTGAAGACAAGTTGACTCACCGGTACTACACTAGAGCCAACTCTGCAGGACTGATGGATCATCTAGAGCAAGAGAACCGTGAACTCAAGGAGGAAGTAGCCAGACTGAGCGCCTTGATGGAGTCATTCTTGGCTGCCCAGAGCCAGTCTTCTCCAACATCTTCAACTCCTCCCCAGAGGACAGTTATCTCAGAGATCGTCTCTTCAACTGTGCCTGCTGCCAGTGCACACTTTATTCCAACGGCCATGCCAACCGGGTTCCCATGGGGGATGCCTCCCAACATCATGCTTGAGGGTCCTGCTCCAACTTTTGCTTCTATGTCGGCATCTAGCCCGGTCTTTGCCGTTCCTCCTCCTGTCGTGCATACCATGCCTAGGGTAGACGACGCCATCTATCATTCTGAGCCTTTTGAGGGCCCAAATGTCTATGAGAAGATGGATGCTATGAATGATCATTTTCTTGAGCTTCGCAAGGAATTGAAGACTCTTAGAGGAAAGGATCTTTTTGGCAAGTCTGCTGCCGATCTCTTCTTAGTTCCGAACGTGAAGATCCCTGTGAAATTCAAGGTCCCTGACTTTGAAAAATATAAGGGAAATACTTGTCCTCTCAGCCACCTGGTCATGTATGCCAGGAAGATGTCAACTCAGACTGATAATGACCAATTACTCATCCACTACTTTCAGGACAGTTTATCCGGTGCTGCCCTGAGATGGTATATGGGGTTAGACAGCGCGAACATCCGATCCTTCAACGATCTTGGCGAAGCCTTCGTCAAGCAGTACAAGTACAACGTGGATATGGCTCCCGATAGGGATCAATTGAGAGCCATGTCCTAGAAGGACAAAGAAACATTTAAAGAGTATGCCCAGAGCTGGCGAGAGGTAGCAGCACAGATCGTGCCCCCGCTAGAAGAGAAAGAGATGACTAAGATCTTTCTGAAGACCTTAAGTTCTTTTTATTATGAGCGGATGATTGCTAGCGCTCCTTCTGACTTCACCGAGATGGTGAATATGGGGATACGTCTAGAAGAAGGGGTTAGGGAAGGACGTCTAACCAAGGAAGAAGGCTCTTCTGCCAAACGTTATGGGGCGTTTGCAAATAAGAAGGATGGAGAGACACATGCTGTGACCTCCCATGTAAAACCAAGAAGACCCTCTGTGAGGAGGAAGACCGTGCATCCCGCCGGTAACCAGCACCAGGTGGCTCATATATCACCTGTTTTCAGAGACAATCAACAGTATCAGCATCATAACAACCATCAGCAACCACCTCAGCAATATCAGCAACAACAACACCGTCCGCAACAGCAGGCCTACCAGCCTCGAAACAGTAATCAAACCAACACGAGTTACGAGAGGAAAAGGGTCACTTTTGATCCTATTCCAGTGACGTACGCAGAGTTATACCCTTCTTTACTAGAGAGAAATTTATTACTCCGAGAGACCCACTGGCTATACCTGCTAACCCTCAGTGGTGGTATAAGCCCGAATTGCATTGTGTCTACCATTCTGGTACTCCCGGCCACGACGTGGAGAATTTATATCCTTTGAAGACCAAGGTTCAAGACCTTGTGAGGTGTGGCATTTTGTGTTTCGGGGACGTAGGTCCTAACGTGAGGAAGAACCCATTGCCCGAGCATGGGAAATCTGTCAACATGGTCCAGGGCTGCCCTGGCAAATACAAGGTCAAATATGTCAGTCATATTCGACAGTCTTTGGTCGAGTCTGCTCTGTTAACCAATTGGGTTGTCGCCAGGTGCGTAAAGATCTTCAGGAAATGCTGGATGAAGGAGTCATTGAGATCCTTCAGAATAGGAATGTTGACGAAGATGAGCCGGAGGTCAACGTGATTTCCCCAGTATTCCGGATGCCCGAGCCTGTTATCATCAAGTATGATGGTAGCAAGCAAAAGGCTTCTCCTGCTCTGATCATTAAGCCTGCCGGTCCTGTACCGTACTCTTCCGAAAGAGCAATTCCCTTTCGTTACAACGTTGTTGCTGTAGAAGGAGAGAAAGAAATGCCTTTTCCTTCCTCCTCTGTTGTTAACATCGCTGATGTAAGTGGTTTGACCCGCAGCGGTCGCGTATTTTCAGCACCACCAAAGCCTCAAGCTAATGCTGATTTTGTTGAATGCCCGATTGGGAACATTGTGGGCCCTCCGAATCCGGCACTTGCTGTTAAAACCTCCTCTGCATTGAAAACTCCTACTTCTGTTGGCCCTAGTGGCAATGAGAAAGAAGACTGTGATGAGATGCTGAGGCTCATCAAGAAGAGTGAGTACAATGTTGTAGACCAACTTCTACAAACGTCATCCAAGATATTCGTGTTATCATTACTTCTGAATTCAGAACCACATAGAGAGGCTCTGCAGAAAGTTTTGGATGTGGCATATGTAGATCATGATGTCACAATAGAGCAATTTGATAGCATTGTTGTAAACATTACCGCTTGTAACAATTTGAGTTTATGTGACTCTGATCTTCCTGAGGAGGGAAGAGACCACAACTTGGCATTACACATCTCCATGAACTGCAAAGATGACGCCATGTCCAATGTGCTGGTGGACACTGGGTCATCCCTGAATGTATTGCCGAAGTCCACTCTCTCGAAACTAGCATATCAAGGACCTCCCATGAGGCAGAGTGGAGTAGTTGTGAAGGCCTTCGATGGGTCGCGTAAAACTGTGATTGGGGAAGTTGATCTCCCAATCAAAATTGGACCAAGTGATTTCCAGATTACCTTCCAGGTTATGGACATTCACCCATCGTACAGTTGTCTCCTAGGAAGACCATGGATTCACGAGGCAGGCGCCGTGACATCCACCCTACACCAGAAGCTAAAATTCGTGAAGAATAAGAAATTGGTGGTGGTAGGGGGAGAAAAGGCTCTCCTGGATAGCCATTTATCTTCCTTCTCATATATAGATGCTGAGGATGAAGTTGGAACTCCTTTCCAAGCTTTATCTATAGCTGAGCCTATTGAGAAGAGAACTCCTTCATTTACTTCCTACAAAGATGCAAAGTTGGCCATTGAATGTGGTGCAACTGCTGGTCTAAGAAAAATGATTGAGCTATGTAAGACCCCAATTTTGTCCCTAAGATCCCTCATGGCCTCGAGGCATCATATCATATCACTCATTGCCTCAAGGATCATTGTGCACTTTTGTTTGCCTCCTAGTGGGGGGTATCTTGTGAATGTGATTCTTGATCACCAAGCATGTATAGCATTTGTATATCATTGCTTTTCATTTGTTTACTAACCAAAAGTACAAAAATATTGTCATCTAACCATGTTACTTGCAGCTGAAGCAATCATCAGTCAATCAGTCAAGCAAGCCATTGAGCAACAGATGGTGGCCATTCTTGCAGAATTTTGGGCACCATGATCATTCATCAAGAGATCATATGGGTTGTGATATCATTTGGTATCAAGATCCCAAGAGAAAAAGGCTTGAAATTCATCAAAGCATGGCTCAGTCAACCAAAACCCTAGCAAAGTCAACTGTGGTCAACTGTGCATTTAATCAGGGATTTGAA
Organism: Lathyrus oleraceus; assembly: GCF_024323335.1. Taxonomy (NCBI): domain Eukaryota; kingdom Viridiplantae; phylum Streptophyta; class Magnoliopsida; order Fabales; family Fabaceae; genus Lathyrus; species Lathyrus oleraceus. The sequence goes on along the minus strand of NC_066581.1, from coordinate 417,905,370 downwards.
GGTGTGAGATGGTTGGAAAGGTCTCATTCATGTCCATACAAGCCTCACATAACATTTCAAAGATCATCATTGAGGAATTGGAGGTCAGACAGAAAGTTTCCCAAAATAGTACTATTGAAGATCTGTTTTAGGCTAAAAAAGCTTTGAGAATTGCAACTGTTGAAGACAAAGCTCATTCATGGAAGATGCGAGTTTTGGACTCTTGAAGCACAATTGATTCATTCTGCACCTTCCTTCCATCTTCATAACCACTATAGAATACCTGTTTTGCACTATCAGGACTGGAAGAGCTCGATTTCATCACTGCATCATCAAGAAGGTAAGAATTCGAATCCTCTAATCCATGAAATCTTGATATGCGTCTTGTAGATCTTGCAACGTAGAGTAGACTGCAGCTTGAATCATGAAATTTCGTTGAGTATTCATGGAGAAATCTGGATCTAAAGTTTGTATGTCAAAACATTTCTTGATCGAATCATTTTATGTGTTGAGTTCTGGATAAAATTATGGTGATATTAGTGATGTACGTTGCATGCTGATTCCATCCATATATGGTTTGTGCATTTCCATGAGGTTTTTTGAATGTTGATGATGAACAGCTCAAGAATGTGAAGAACACTCAATATTTTCGCTTCAGAACGCGATTTGATCCAATTGGCATGGCTTTGTTTCAAATTTGCTGTTTCCCGCGCCACAGAGCCATTCGCACGCTGACACATCACTTAATGAAACGCAGAGTTTCATTAAGTGAGTAGCGTATTTACAAAATTGCCACTGGCGCCATTTTGATTCATTTAAATCCTTAAATATTTATTTCATTTCATCAATTAACTTCAAAAAATCACAATTAATTCATTCTTGATCCAAATTGAGTGAGGATTTTTGTGTTCATCTCCAAATTCTCTCTAGTTTTTTTAGGTATGATAACAAATGTTGTGCCTGATTGATTTTTGCTTTTGCCTAGAGGTTTTGGTCATGTTTGCCATGTGTGTATGTTTTGCCATTTCATTCATAAAATAATGATGCCTCATCCAAAATGTGTGAAAATTTACATGCATGTTCTTGACTCTTTCCTGGTGATTTTGATGTATAGTTTGCTAATTTTGCATTTCTGGATTAGGAGATATGATGTGATCTTCATGAGTGTGACAATGTGTGTCACACTAGGTTATGTCCATTTCTTGAAATTTGTTTCCATGCTTATTGAATGCCATTTGCTCTGAATTTTTGCATGTGATTACATCTGTATGTCTAGTTTAAGCATGATTTTTTTGTAGGATTTGTTGATCAATTTCCTATTTATTTGATATTTTTCTTTGCTGTTTGGTCATTTTTGGATTTTTCTTGAGTGATCAACTTCCATGCCTTGTGAAATTCTCATGCCTTATCATATGAGGCTGAAATTTTGTGGATTGATTCTTAACATGCTTAACTTCATTTTGGCTTTGGTGTGGTTCATTTATATTAAGCCATTTCTGTTTTACACTTGCCTAAAGTTGATTCATGATTTGTGGCCTAGTTTGAACTCATTTTTTGCATACCATGACTTCCTGATTTTAATTTCCTTACTTCCATTTGTCTAAATAACATGAAATTTGATATGCTGCTCATTGAATGTGTTCTGTTTGAGCTGGAATTTTTGTGGAATTTATTGAGCTGTTTTGATATTGGTTTGAGTGTGATCATTCTGTTAGCTCCAATGTGGTTCCAAAAAGCATAGTTTGACATGTTATGTGTATAAAATGGACTTGGTGTATAGTTTTGATATGGGACCAATTGGTATTTCTTCTTAATTGATTAATCTTGGTTGTGATCATTTTTCACTTGCTGTTTTAAATTTTTCATCTCCTTTTGACCCTAGGCTTGTCCTAGTGGTCTTGTATCTCATGTTTGAATGTGATTTTCAGGTTATGAAGCAAAATGCTTTAAGGAGATTAATGCAAGTTGTTTGAGTTGTTTCATTTGATGTTATAGACTAACTTGGTTTATTTTGTAGGATGGTTGGCTCACTTGAGCTTTGTGCTTTGCACATGTGAATAATTGTGTTGTCTGTTGGTTCATTACCTTGTCTGTTTTGACTTTGTGATTGGTACTGATTATATTTGATTGATTTCAGGTACCATAGTTGCTAATAGTTCTTTGAGAACTTGCATTGCTTTGCTTGTATAGCATTTGCATTGAGGTATAGCACCTTCTTCTTCATGTAGTCTGGAAGACCTGGCTTGTTATTTAGCCAGGCACCTGTCTGAAGTCCTCCTTAAGAGGCGATGTTTGTGATTGTTTACTTTGTCCCCAAGCAGGTAAAGACCTCATGTGAGGCAATTGGTAGACAAAAGAGATATGTAGCCTATCTCCTACTATTCTGTGAGTCTCTCACCTTGCTCACACCACATGTGTTGATGCATAGTGAGTAAAAACCCAAGATCTATCGAGTCTAACTTGTGGAGAGAGTTCCATCTTTCTGAACTTCCACACCTTCTGATATTCAATGCTCTCCCTGACCAGGGATAAGAGTGATGAGGCACACCCCTCATATCCTTTCATCTGCTTCACCTTGGCTCTCAATGTCAAGGTTAAGAGCACCATTCACCCTATTCTAGTGGACTTTTAAGTCTAACCCTTTGATTGAGCCTAATTGTTTGGTTATAGCGGGTGTTACATGACTTTGTTTGATTGATTGCTCGTTGCATTTGTACATGTTTGCATGCTTGCCTTTGTGCATTTATCATCATTAATTGCTCACTATTGCATGATCATCATTGCATATCTTTGTGATCCATGTTTGGCTTGCCCATTGAGGACAATTGTAAGACCATGTTTTTTGGCCATTGCTCCTATGATTTGGAAGGGATAGAGTGTAAGACCATTTCACTTGGTCACTCATGTCCATTGCTTAATGCATTGTTGTTTGTTGTATGTGAGGATGCAATTATAAGTCCATGTTGTTGGCATTTGTATTCCTATGATCATCCTTTGGAGGTTGGTATAAGTCCAGATAGATTGGCATCTGACATCCAGGTTTTGTTTTACCTTAGGAGATTGGTGTAAATCCATTTATTGGTATCCGGTATCCGCTTTTGTTTGTGAGATTGGTATAAGACCATTGATGGCATCCGGTATCATTGTTTTGCTTTAGGATATTGGTGTAAACCCATTTATTGGTATCCGATATCCGCTTTTGTTTGTGAGATTGGTATAAGTCCATTGATGGCATCCGGTATCACCTTGCTTTATTTTTACTTGCTTTATTGCCTCATTCCTAAGGACACACTTGAATCATCTTCTATATGATTTCAAGAGGTGAACCTTTCTAAGAAGTTTTACAATCCGTCATCCATACCCTCTTTGTCCTAAACCTCTTCACACTTTGCTTTCAAAAAAAAAAACTTTGACTTGTTGTGCAAACATCTTCATGTCTTTTCAAATTAGAAACCTGGACCATAAGTCCTTGACTTTTTCAAACTTCACTTTTCATAACACTTCTTTGAATCAATCTTAATCATACCTTGACCATATTTTGTGAATAAACATAATCAATTAACTTCACCCATTCAATTGTTTTGGCTTTGTCCATTGTTAATATGTTTTCATGCATTAGCCATAGGTTTTAATTACTATAGCGGTTGATGTAAATCTTACCTTATCCTTAGTGAGTTGATTGTAAGTCTTCCATACTTATTATAGGGTTAACCCCTCACTAGTATGTTGAAGCCGTCCTCGTATGGTGGATTGTTGATTCGGGTTGAGTTTTCTCCCATTGGTAATGAAAAGCCTTAGTGCTTGTGTTTTAAAATGAACTCACTAATTTTTGGAAATCTTTTAGCCGAACTACGGCGTTTTGATCCTTACCTTTGATGGAAGGTACGTAGGCAACGGGTTCATCCGTTCAAACACAAAAATAACTAACTTGTACATTCTTTTCTCATCATCCCATTCATGTTTGCACAATATGTCAAAACAAATAAACATTCTTATACAACAAGTGTGAAAAGGGCTCCCTAGGAGTACCTAGGACGTGATGGGTGCCTAACACCTTCCCATTGCGTAATTTACCCCTTACCCAGACTCTCTGATCTTTTTATTGGTTTTCTATGTGTAAAACTTCTTAGGCTTTTGTTCGCTTTTTAGCCAGTCCTTTGGATAAATAAAAGTGCGGTGGCGACTCGATTCATTGTATGCTTTGCTTATGGTTTAATCAATAAATCATATAGCGACGAATACACCGCTACAGAAAAGTGGCGACTCTGCTGGGGATTATACTCCCTGGTGGTATTGCCTACTTTTCATCCTTGTTGTATGATACTTGCTTATGTGTTATTTGACATATTTTTGTACAATTTGGGATAACTGTATTGATTGTAATGTTTGAATTGCTTGATATACAATTGCTGTTTGCTTTGGTGATCCCTATGAGATGAGTTCTATACCCGAACTCGAGTGCACTCTAGGATAGGAGAATGGCGTAGTCTTGTTGACTGGTGTGGAGTATTCCTTAGCCAGTTGACTTGCGAGTCCATTCACTTGGTGGAGGTCATGTTGGATTAATAATGTCACACAAGTTATTTGTGGTTAGGCATTATTCGTTCAATCATGTGCCTTAGAAGCCAAGGACCTTAGTTTACCAAGCCCATCTTGGCCTATTTTTAGGACGTAGTGCGGAGGTCGTTCAGATGTAAATTCTGATGCGATTGTTACGCGATACTACACTCATAAGAGTCTCTCTTGAGAATATTCTTGGAATACGAGTATTCATTCCTCCGATAATATCCGAGAGATGGGACGATGATTATGGGAACCTCTGGTAGAACATGTCTGGCAGGTTTAAACCCTAGTACACTCCCTTTGGGTGGTTCTTAACCGAGACTCCATGCTCGTGACCCCCAGCAAACCCGTGATTCGTGGTTGAGTCGTTCAAACATCGTTAATATCAATGGAACTTGGGTATTGATAAGGTGTAAAACCTAAATCTACCAGAATGGATGATTGATATTAAGGATGATTGAGCCGGTTCATGTACCGTTAATATCAATGGAACTTGGGTGTTGATAAGGTGAAAACCTAAATCCACCAAAATGGATGATTGATATTAGGGATACAATGAGCTTTCCCACGACCTTTGTCTGGTGTGCCTTGCTTGATCCTTGAGTGTGATTGTTGCATTCGTGCATTCATGCATTCATCTGCATCCATGTCATCAGATAAAAAGAAATTTTTCAAGGAACTCAAAGGAGTTTATTTGCAAAAAATTTCAAACATGGAAAAAACGGGAAAAAAATTCCACCTGATATATCTGATGAGATATTCTCATATACGATCAAAATGCTTAAATATTTCAAAGTTTGCAAATAAAACCCTTGAGTTCCTTTGAAATAAAAAACAAGCATATGCATAAACACTTCATGCATCATATGCATAAGCAGGTGTTATTCTCAGTCTCCTGTCCCGTGGTCTGACCCTGCGATCTTCATTTATTTTGAAGACGCACTTCGCCGGTACTACACCAGAGCCAACTCTGCCAGATTGATGGATCATGTTGAGCAAGAGAGTTGTGAACTCAGAGGAGGAATTTGCCAGACTAAGTGCTTTTGATGGAATTATTCCTGGTTAGCCACTTGTCTTCCTTCATTGATGCCGAGGATGAAGTTGGAACGCCATTCCAAGCTTTATCTATTGATGAACCGATTGAGAATGAGTCTCCATCATTTGCTTCCTACCGTGATGCAAAGCTGGCCATTGAATGTGGTGCAGTTGCTGGATTAGGGAAGGTGATTGAGCTAGAAGACAATAGATCCCGGGCTGGCATTGGCTATTCTTCTGGGGCATTTAATGAGCAAGGTTTGTTCAAGAGTGGAGGATTCATCCATGCCGATCAACCTGAAGCAGCTGCTACTATCTTGGAAGAGGATGCAGAAGGTCTGAACAACTTCGTCATTCCTGGTGGTGTCTGCCACAATTGGGTCGCTGTAGATGTTCCTACAATCATCCATAAATCAGAGTAATTGTTCGCATTGTTCAAAACCCTTCTCCCATGCCAAAAGGAGAAGTGATGACATTGTTGGCAGCATTTAATACAATGATGTTTTCATTCAATTAATGCATTGTCAAACATTTGTTTTTCCATTTGTTTTCACTTTTTGCTTTTTGCATGAAATCAGTGATCACAAAAAACCCTGAAAAAGCATAAAAATCAAACTTTTCATCTGCATAATGATTGCCTTGTTTGATTTCAAAAAGCTTTTCATATCAAAATCATTATGCAGGGATTTCTAAACCCATTGAACATAATGATCCAACGCCATCTCCCAATCTTGAATTCCTTGTATTCGAAGCAGAGGAAGATGATGTTGAAGGGATTCCTGATGAGATAACCCGTCTTCTTGAGCACGAAAGAAGCTCATTCAGCTGTATCATGAGAATCAGCAAAACAGTCAAACTCGGGCATTACAAATGTAATGTAATGTAAAAAAGAAAAACGAGAAGAGGGTGAAAAAGATGAAAAAATCAAAAACCAGGAAAAAAAATTCAAATCTTTTCAAAAGAAAAAAGAAAAATTATACCCTCAAGTCCCTAGTTGACTGATGCTGAATGGATTCAGAGTCGTTACGACCAGCTGAATCTGATTGAAGAGAAGCGATTGACTGCCATGTGTCATGGTCAGTTATATCAGCAGAGAATGAAGAAAGCATTCGATAAGAAGGTCAAGCCTCGTGTGTTCCGAGAAGGTGACCTCGGGCTCAAGAAAGTTTTGTCTTTCGTGCCCGATTCCAGGGGCAAGTGGACTCCAAACTACGAGGGTCCATATGTTGTTAAGAGAGCCTTTTCAGGCGGTGCTTTGATGCTTACAACAATGGATGGGGAGGATTTCACTCGTCCTGTGAATTCAGATGCAGTCAAGAAATACTTTGCCTAAAAAAAAGTATATGCAAATGAAAAACAGAATAGCTCGCTAAGTTGAAAACCCGAAAGGGCGGCTTAGACAAAAATGAGCGTCTCGGTGGAGAACCCGAAAGGGTGATCCAGGCAAAAATTAGAGACTTGAAAAAAAGGGTATATTTGCATCCCGCTAGATTGAGTACCTCACCCTGGGGCAATCTAGGAAAAAATTAGGGATTCGGCGAGTAACTGCATCCTGACAAGACTTTCTGTTCCGCAGCCGTCTGTTCGTCAGAGATTCTCGATTCGTCGTCAACTGAAGCTTCGAATACATCGAGATTCAAATTGGTAGAGAAAGGATCATTATGTTCAATGTAGCCCTCTTCCAATATATATCACTGATTTCAAATTTGAACAGATCTATGGAGTCTTGCCATTTGCAGGCTACCATTCCATCAAAGAAATTTGAGCTTTTATCCAATTATTTGCACTCTTATTTGTTTCAATTCAACAAATGTTTTGCATGTTTTAATTGATAAAATGTCATTGTTTTAAACAAATAAATTTTTCGAAATTATTGTTTTAAGCAAAGTGAACATTCACAATGATGAAAGGATACTTAAGAATCTCTCAGTGCTCTCCCGAGGGTGACATGATTTCCAACAGGTAAGACATTGGTTCATATTCCTGGCATTGGTTGTATCCTCTTTATCCTGCTTTTTGTTGGGGTTGCTCCCCGAGCAGAGCTTTTATTAGGGTTGTTCCCTAAGCAGAGGTGGTTGTTGAAGACTCAGTTTCTTCTCCAGCAGTATTCTCCCCCAACATGGGTGTTTCCCTTGTGGTAGATTTGGTAGTGGGTGGTTTGAGACCCCGGTACCCTATCACTCTCCCCAGTGCAATCGCCAGCGGAGTTGTGGTTTTATCCTCAGCATGGATGCTTTCCCTTTGAAGATTCAATGGTTGGTGGATTGACATCCCGGTACTTTACCGCTTTCCCAGCATTGTTGCAAGCCGAGTTGTTGCTTCTTTCCTCAGCACAGTCGATAGCGGGATCTGTGATGTATCCCCAGAGCAGAGTGCTTGTGGACGACGTCGTTTGCTCCAATAGTACTCCCTTCCCCGGCCAAGTTGCCAGCGGAGTTGTTATATATCCCCATCAGTACGCTTATTCCTTCAGCAGGGCAATGATTGTGTTCCTCCTCAGCAGTTGTGGGTGTTCTCCTCAGAAGAGTCAGCATTTGGTGGTTGATCCCCAGCTCTCTTCCGTATTTCCCAGTGGATCCCTCAGTGGATTTCCCCAGTGGATCTGCCAGCAGATTTGTGGTTTGGCGGATCGTGTGTATGCAAAATCCCCAATGGAATGGGTTTTCCTCAACAGAGTCAGGATTGCATCCGTGATATCCCCCTCAGAATCTCCGCCGGAGTTGAAACCTCTGTTTTCTCCCCAGTAGGGTTGGTTGGTGACCTATCATCCAGAGATTTGGGTTGGTTCCCTGATTGCTTTTGATCCCCAATAGAGTGGCTTGTCGCAGAATCTACTTGTGTGATCTTTTCTTCCTCCTCAGTGGGTTGTTCCCCAATGGAATGGATATTTGCATTATCCCCGGGTAGAGTTGCTTGTGTAGCCAGATTCTACGTGGATGATCTGTTCTCCCTTTGTGGGTTGTTCCCCAGTGGAGTTATTGCGGAGTTGCCTTCGTGGTAGTTTTTACCCGTGCAGTGAGCTCTTGTTCCCCTGCAGACATTTTGGGACTTCTCCCATTCCCCAACAGATTTGTCTTTGTGGCCGTTGTTGCCTGTTGTGACTTTCTGTTCTCCAGTGGGGTTGCTTGCTGATCCATCACTCAGAGATTTTTGTGATATCTCCGATCTTTTGCCTCCCCGCAGATCTTTGCTTTTTCAGCTTGAAGATCTCCGGCAAATTGGCTTTCCAGTTGGTTTTTCCCCTGGAAGTATAGTACCGGACGTTTGATTCCTGGTCCTGTTTATGTTAGAATTGTCTGTTTTGTCAGCATTCATCAAACATAAATCGCGCATATTCATGCATATTCATGCATATTCATAAAACATTCAGATATTCATATTGCATTTTTGCCATATATCTTTTGTTTGTTGTCTCCTGCTTTGGGTGATATAGATCTCTCCTATAGATCTTCCCAAGCAGATGTCGGGTGGTTAATCTCTCCATATAGAGTCAGCCCATAAGCAGAAAGTGTCTGTCTTTCCTTCTGCAGTTCCCCACTGAGATATATCCTCGTGGATGACGGTTTCTTCCGTTTCCTTCCAACACATATATTGGGATGGACTTTCCTATTGAGATATATCCTCATAGGACGTGTTTTGATTCAGTCCGTCTTTTCGGATCAATCCCGAATTGGCATTTTGTCAGCTGTTTCTTGTGCTTCCCTGTGGAAGAAATGAATGGTTTGCCCAGTAACCGGCATCAACTCATTTATCCCCAGCGGAGTTTGTGGGCCTCTACCCAGTAACCAGTAGTTGTAAGTCCTATGTTCTCGCTTCTTGGCGGAATTTGTGGTTATATACCTGTTATTCCTCAAGCAAGAGTTGTTGGTTTTCTACCCAGTAGTCGGTAGTCGTAAATCCTATTTGCCTGCTCTCCAGCAGTGTGTGGTTTTGTTATAAACCCTATTTTGTTTCCTGTGCGGATTTGTGATTGTTTCCCATCCACACGCGGAGTTGTTGGTCTTCTACCCAGTATTCGGTAGATGTAAACCCTAATTTGTGGTTCTCCCCCCAGAGTATGGCTACTACCCCGTATTCGGTAGTTGTAAGTCCTATCTCTTTTCCCCTCGCGGAGGTAACCTTTGTGGTTCGTTCTGATTGATGGTGGATTTTCTGTTGTTGTGGTTTTTATCCCCACACAGAGTTTGCGAGTCCCTGTGGAATAATTGAATAAGTGCTCAGTATTTGGCCTTCATTCACCCTATCCCAGTGGAGTTTGTGGTCTTCTACCCCGTATTCGGTAGTTGTAAATCCCATGTTGTGGTTGTTCTCCCCATCGGAGTTTGTGCCTTATGGTACGAGTGGATAAATTGTCGGATGCTTGCAATTTTATCCCAGCTGAGTTGTTGGTTTCTACCCAGTAGTCGGTAGTGTTAACCTCTTGTTTCTTCAGCCAGATTTTTGGTATTCTACCCCATATGCGGCAGTTGTAAACCCTAATTTCTCCCCTTTGCAGAGTTAACCTTGTTGTTCATCCTAACCGATGATGGTTACTCTTTGTGGTTATCTTCATTCAATATTTGATGTTGATGTTTGCCGTGGATGATTGCCGGATGCTAGCAATTTATCCCCAGCAAGTTGTCTTCTGGATCATTGCCGTATGCTCGCAATGTTATCCCTTTTGAAGTCGCCAGTGGGTCTTTTCACCGTTTGCTAGTGATTTGTTCCCCGGATCATTGATTGTTTATCAATGTATCCCCAGCCAGTCCCTGTGAATAATTGCCGGATGCTTGCAATTCATTCCTAGCGGATCGCCTTTCATTTACCCGTTTGCTCGGTAATGATTGTTGCTCCCTTTGATTGGTCATCATTATATCCCTAGTTTTGGTATCCCGATGCCTTTCTTTTCGGTCGATTTATCCTTTGTTAACCCAGTAACCGGTTGTGGATAATATTCCATGGGAGTGTGTTATCCACGTTCTGATGGTAATGGATAATATATCTCATGCACTCTTCAGTCGAAGCCTTTTGTGTTTCCCTAGTCGAGTAAGATTCGTTATTCCCTTTGCGGAATCGAATATTTGTTGTTTGGATAATTGCCGGATGCTTGCAATTTATCCCCTTTGAGTTGTCTTTCGTTTACCCGGATGCTTGGTATCGATTGTCTCTCTTTTTGGTTAGTCACCTATTATATACTTCGGTATCTCTGGTGTATTTTTCTTTTCGAGTATGTTATTCACGGTCTGCCGGTAATGAATAATATATCTCTTTCACTCTTTGGTTGGAGTCCTTTGTTGATCATCCCCAGTAGAGTAAGATTCGTATTCTTTATAGAATCGAATACCCATCCTTTAACCAGTTTGTGTTTTGGATGATGAGTGTTTTGGCATATATACCAATCCACGTTTTTGGTAGATCACCTATTATATACTTCGGTATCTCTGGTGGTTCTTACCATGCGAGTTTATTATCTACGGTCTGCCGGTAATAGATGATATATCTCATGCGAGTATTCTATCCACGTTCTGACGGTAATGGATATTATATCTCATGCACTCTTTGGGTTTGTGTCCCCAGTTGAGTAAGATTCGTATTCCTGTTGTGGATTCGAATGTCCATCTTGTAAGTCGATTTGCTTTCAAGCCCTCCTTTCGGATGATGAGTGTTTTGGCATATATACCAATTCACGTCTTTGGTTAGTCACCTATTATATACTTCGGTATCTCTGGTGTCTCTTCCTTTTCGAGTATATTATTCACGGTCTGCCGGTAATGAATAATATGTCTCATGCACTCTTGGATCAATCTTTTGGTTGTTTTCTCCGCAGAGTAAGATTCATATTCCTTGTGGAATTGAATATCCGTCCTATAAACAAGTCTGTTTTTCTAGTTTCCTTTCGGATGATGAGTGTCTTGGCATATATACCAATTCACGTTTCGGTCGGTCACCTATTATATACCTCGGTATCCTTGGTGTTCCTTCCTTTCTGCTCCCTATTATGACCTTGGTCCCCTGTGGAGTCAGATTTGCCTGAGTTGATGTACCTTTTTCAGGTCCTTCTCAGATGTTTGGATTGATTGATATCTCTCACCCTTATACCGGTCTTAGATATTCATTCTTCCTGAGTTTGTTGCCCTTATACCGGTAATATCTCATCTTTGGCTTCCCCTGGAAAGTCTTGTCTAGATTTCCCCAGCGGATTTGTGTCGCTATTCGTGTTGCTGTGTTGGTGTTATCCCAGTACATGCATTTTGTGGGTCAGCTTGAGTCATTCCGATGGATTGTGTTTCCTTTGGAATCGATTCTTATCCCCAGTGTGAGTCCTTTGCTTCCCCAGTGAGGTCTCCAGTTTGATTTCTGGTATCCCCTAATCAGAGTCGTGTCTTGCACATGTGATGTCAGTTTTGTTTTCCCTAACTCGGAGTCGTGTCCTGCTCACACATTCTTTTTCTTTTATTATCCCCAATAAGAGCCCTGTTAGAGTCTCTGTTCCTGGTGAGTGTATTACTCCGATGGATCGTCTTTTCTTCTGTGTGAATCCATATCCCCACAGAGTTTGTGTCTTTTACATGCATACATCTGCATCATGAGGTCTCTTAGGGACCAAAATTTGTCTCATTACTGTTATTTAAGCCCATTCTACCGCGTCGATATGAAGATTTCTAAACTTCACTTCTCCGGCTAGAATGACCTTAAATAGGGGCATCTGTAAGACCCCAATTTTGTCCCTAAGATCCCTCATGGCCTCAAGGCATCATATCATATCACTCATTGCCTCAAGGATCATTGTGCACTTTTGTTTGCCTCCTAGTGGGGGGTATCTTGTGAGTGTGATTCTTGATCACCAAGCATGTATAGCATTTGTATATCATTGCTTTTCATTTGTTTACTAACCAAAAGTACAAAAATATTGTCATCTAACCATGTTACTTGCAGCTGAAGCAATCATCAATCAATCAGTCAAGCAAGCCATTGAGCAACAGATGGTGGTCATTCTTGCAGAATTTTGGGCACCATGATCATTCATCAAGAGATCATATGAGTTGTGATATCATTTGGTATCAAGATCCCAAGAGAAAAAGGCTTGAAATTCATCAAAGTATGGCTCAGTCAACCAAAACCCTAGCAAAGTCAATTGTGGTCAACTGTGCATTTAATCAGGGATTTGAAGGTGTGAGATGGTTGGAAAGGTCTCATTCATGTCCATACAAGCCTCACATAACATTTCAAAGATCATCATTGAGGAATTGGAGGTCAGACAGAAAGTTTCCCAAAATAGTACTATTGAAGATCTGTTTTAGGCTAGATCGTGGAGAAGCTTTGAGAATTGCAACTGTTGAAGACAAAGCTCATTCATGGAAGATGCGAGTTTTGGACTCTTGAAGCACAATTGATTCATTCTGCACCTTCCTTCCATCTTCATAACCACTATAGAATACCTGTTTTGCACTATCAGGACTGGAAGAGCTCGATTTCATCACTGCATCATCAAGAAGGTAAGAATTCGAATCCTCTAATCCATGAAATCTTGATATGCGTCTTGTAGATCTTGCAACGTAGAGTAGACTGCAGCTTGAATCATGAAATTTCGTTGAGTATTCATGGAGAAATCTGGATCTAAAGTTTGTATGTCAAAACATTTCTTGATCGAATCTTTTTATGTGTTGAGTTCTGGATAAAATTATGGTGATATTAGTGATGTACGTTGCATGCTGATCCCATCCATATATGGTTTGTGCATTTCCATGAGGTTTTGTGAATGTTGATGATGAACAACTCAAGAATGTGAAGAACACTCAATATTTTCGCTTCAGAACGCGATTTGATCCAATTGGCCTGGCTTTGTTTCAAATTTGATGTTTCCCGCGCCACAGAGCCATTCGCACGCTGACACATCACTTAATGAAACACAGAGTTTCATTAAGTGAGTAGCGTATTTACAAAATTGCCACTGGCGCCATTTTGATTCATTTAAATCCTTAAATATTTATTTCATTTCATCAATTAACTTCAAAAAATCACAATTAATTCATTCTTGATTCAAATTGAGTGAGGATTTTTGTGTTCATCTCCAAATTCTCTCTAGTTTTTTTAGGTATGATAACAAATGTTGTGCCTGATTGATTTTTGCTTTTGCCTAGAGGTTTTGGTCATGTTTGCCATGTGTGTATGTTTTGCCATTTCATTCATAAAATAATGATGCCTCATCCAAAATGTGCGAAAATTTACATGCATGTTCTTGACTCTTTCCTGGTGATTTTGATGTATAATTTGCTAATTTTGCATTTCTGGATTAGGAGATATGATGTGATCTTCATGAGTGTGACAATGTGTGTCACACTAGGTTATGTCCATTTCTTGAATTTTGTTTCCATGCTTATTGAATGCCATTTGCTCTGAATTTTTGCATGTGATTACATCTGTATGTTTAGTTTAAGCATGATTTTTTTGTAGGATTTTTTGATCAATTTCCTATTTATTTGATATTTTTCTTTGCTGTTTGGTCATTTTTGGATTTTTCTTGAGTGATCAACTTCCATGCCTTGTGAAATTCTCATGCCTTATCATATGAGGCTGAAATTTTGTGGATTGATTCTTAACATGCTTAACTTCATTTTGGCTTTGGTGTGGTTCATTTATATTATGTCATTTCTGTTTTACACTTGCCTAAAGTTGATTCATGATTTGTGGCCTAGTTTGAACTCATTTTTTGCATACCATGACTTCCTGATTTTAATTTCCTTACTTCCATTTGTCTAAATAACATGAAATTTGATATGCTGCTCATTGAATGTGTTCTGTTTGAGCTGGAATTTTTGTGGAATTTATTGAGCTGTTTTGATATTGGTTTGAGTGTGATCATTCTGTTAGCTCTAATGTGGTTCCAAAAAGCATAGTTTGACATGTTATGTGTATAAAATGGACTTGGTGTATAGTTTTGATATGGGACCAATTGGTATTTCTTCTTAATTGATTAATCTTGGTTGTGATCATTTTTCACTTGCTGTTTTAAATTTTTCATCTCCTTTTGACCCTAGGCTTGTCCTAGTGGTCTTGTATCTCATGTTTGAATGTGATTTTCAGGTTATGAAGCAAAATGCTTTAAGGAGATTAATGCAAGTTGTTTGAGTTGTTTCATTTGATGCTATAGACTAACTTGGTTTATTTTGTAGGATGGTTGGCTCACTTGAGCTTTGTGCTTTGCACATGTGAATAATTGTGTTGTCTGTTGGTTCATTACCTTGTCTGTTTTGACTTTGTGATTGGTACTGATTATATTTGATTGATTTCAGGTACCATAGTTGCTAATAGTTCTTTGAGACTTGCATTGCTTTGCTTGTATAGCATTTGCATTGAGGTATAGCACCTTCTTCTTCATGTAGTCTGGAAGACCTGGCTTGTTATTTAGCCAGGCACCTGTCTGAAGTCCTCCTTAAGAGGCGATGTTTGTGATTGTTTACCTTGTCCAGAAGCAGGTAAAGACCTCATGTGAGGCAATTGGTAGACAAAAGAGATATGTAGCCTATCTCCTACTATTCTGTGAGTCTCTCACCTTGCTCACACCACATGTGTTGATGCATAGTGAGTAAAAACCCAAGATCTATCGAGTCTAACTTGTGGAGAGAGTTCCATCTTTCTGAACTCCCACACCTTCTGATATTCAATGCTCTCCCTGACCAGGGATAAGAGTGATGAGGCACACCCCTCATATCCTTTCATCTGCTTCACCTTGGCTCTCAATGTCAAGGTTAAGAGCACCATTCACCCTATTCTAGTGGACTTTTAAGTCTAACCCTTTGATTGAGCCTAATTGTTTGGTTATAGCGGGTGTTACATGACTTTGTTTGATTGATTGCTCGTTGCATTTGTACATGTTTGCATGCTTGCCTTTGTGCATTTATCATCATTAATTGCTCACTATTGCATGATCATCATTGCATATCTTTGTGATCCATGTTTGGCTTTCCCATTGAGGACAATTGTAAGACCATGTTTTTTGGCCATTGCTCCTATGATTTGGAAGGGATAGAGTGTAAGACCATTTCACTTGGTCACTCATGTCCATTGCTTAATGCATTGTTGTTTGTTGTATGTGAGGATGCACTTATAAGTCCATGTTGTTGGCATTTGTATTCCTATGATCATCCTTTGGAGGTTGGTATAAGTCCAGATAGATTGGCATCTGACATCCAAGTTTTGTTTTACCTTAGGAGATTGGTGTAAATCCATTTATTGGTATCCGGTATCCGCTTTTGTTTGTGAGATTGGTATAAGACCATTGATGGCATTCGGTATCATTGTTTTGCTTTAGGATATTGGTGTAAACCCATTTATTGGTATCCGATATCCGCTTTTGTTTGTGAGATTGGTATAAGTCCATTGATGGCATCCGGTATCACCTTGCTTTATTTTTACTTGCTTTGTTGCCTCATTCCTAAGGACACACTTGAATCATCTTCTATATGATTTCAAGAGGTGAACCTTTCTAAGAAGTTTTACAATCCGTCATCCATACCCTCTTTGTCCTAAACCTCTTCACACTTTGCTTTCAAAAAAAAAAACTTTGACTTGTTGTGCAAACATCTTCATGTCTTTTCAAATTAGAAACCTGGACCATAAGTCCTTGACTTTTTCAAACTTCACTTTTCATAACACTTCTTTGAATCAATCTTAATCATACCTTGACCATATTTTGTGAATAAACATAATCAATTAACTTCACCCATTCAATTGTTTTGGCTTTGTCCATTGTTAATATGTTTTCATGCATTAGCCATAGGTTTTAATTACCATAGCGGTTGATGTAAATCTTACCTTATCCTTAGTGAGTTGATTGTAAGTCTTCCATACTTATTATAGGGTTAACCCCTCACTAGTATGTTGAAGCCGTCCTCGCATGGTGGATTGTTGATTCGGGTTGAGTTTTCTCCCGTTGGTAATGAAAAGCCTTAGTGCTTGTGTTTTAAAATGAACTCACTAATTTTTGGAAATCTTTTAGCCGAACTACGGCGTTTTGATCCTTACCTTTGATGGAAGGTACGTAGGCAACGGGTTCATCCGTTCAAACACAAAAATAACTAACTTGTACATTCTTTTCTCATCATCCCATTCATGTTTGCACAATATGTCAAAACAAATAAACATTCTTATACAACAAGTGTGAAAAGGGCTCCCTAGGAGTACCTAGGACGTGATGGGTGCCTAACACCTTCCCATTGCGTAATTTACCCCTTACCCAGACTCTCTGATCTTTTTATTGGTTTTCTATGTGTAAAACTTCTTAGGCTTTTGTTCGCTTTTTAGCCAGTCCTTTGGATAAATAAAAGTGCAGTGGCGACTCGATTCATTGTATGCTTTGCTTATGGTTTAATCAATAAATCATATAGCGATGAATACACCGCTACAAGCTAGAAGACAACAAGTCTCGGGTTGGCATAGTTTTCTCTTCTGGGGTTTTCAACGCGCAAGGGTTATTCAAGAGTGGAGGTTTTATCCACACTAGTCAGGAGGAAGAAGTTGCTGCTGCCTTGGAAGAAGATACAGAGGATTCTGGCAATTTCATTATCCCTGGAGGGATTTGTAACAATTGGGTCGCTGTGGATATTCATACAGTTATCCACAAGTCAACGTAATGATCACTTTGTTTAAAAACCCTTCTCCCATGCCAAAAGGAGGAGTGATGACATTGTTGGCGCATAAATACAATGATATTTTCATTCAATAAATTCATGTTAAATGTTTGTTTTTCCAATTATTTTCCCTTTTCGTTTTTGCATGAAATTGGTGATCACATAAAACCTTGAAAAACAAAATAAAATCAATCTTTTAATCTGCATAATGATTTGCCTTGTTTGATTTCTAAAAGCTTTTCATATCCAAAATCATCATGCAGATTAATCAAACCCATTGAACATAATGATCCAATGCCATCTCCCAATTTTGAGTTCCCTGTATTTGAGGCGGAAGAAGATGATGTTGAAGAGATTCCTGACGAGATTACCCGTCTGCTTGAGCATGAAGAGAATATCATTCAGCCGCATCTTGAGAATCTGGAAACAGTCAACTTGGGGTCTGAGGATTGCGTGCGAGAAGTGAAGATTGGGGCACTCCTGGAAGAATCTGTTAAGAAGGGGTTGATTGAATTGTTGCGAGAATATGTTGATGTCTTCGCCTGGTCATATGAAGACATGCCAGGTCTAGATACTGATATTGTGCAACATTTCCTACCTTTGAAGCCTGAGTGCGTGCCTGTGAAGCAAAAGCTCAGAAGAACTCATCCTGATATGGCAGTGAAGATCAAAGAGGAAGTTCAGAAGCAAATTGATACGGGGTTTCTGGTGACTTCTACATATCCTCAATGGGTGGCCAATATTGTGCTCGTGCCTAAGAAAGATGGAAAAGTCCGGATGTGTGTGGATTATAGAGATTTGAATAAAGCCAGTCCAAAAGATGATTTCCCTCTACCACATATTGATATGTTGGTAGACAATACAGCTAAATTCAATGTCTTCTCATTTATGGACGGATTTTCCGGATATAACCAAATCAAGATGGCACCCGAGGATATGGAGAAGACAACATTCATCACACCTTGCGGAACATTCTGTTATCGAGTGATGCCCTTCGGTTTGAAGAACACCGGAGCCACGTATCAACGAGTTATGACCACCTTGTTTCATGATATGATGCACAAGGAGATTGAGGTATATGTTGACGATATGATTGCTAAGTCAAGAACGAAAGTTGAACATGTAGAGCACCTGTTGAAGCTTTTTCAGCGTCTGAGGAAGTATAAGCTCCGTCTGAATCCCAACAAGTGTACATTTGGAGTCCGTTTCGGCAAGTTATTGGGCTTCATTGTTAGTGAAAGAGGTATTGAGGTTGATCCTGCAAAGGTCAAAGCAATACAAGAGATGCCTGCGCCCAAAACTGAGAAGCAAGTCCGAGGTTTTCTTGGCCGCTTGAATTATATTTTCAGATTCATATCCCACATGACTGCCACATGTGCGTCGATATTCAAGCTCCTTCGGAAAGATCAGTCTCATGATTGGACTGAGGATTTCCAGAAAGCTTTCAATAGTATCAAAGAGTATTTGTCTGAGCCTCCGATCTTGTCTCCGCCTGTAGAAGGAAGACCGTTAATTATGTATCTGACAGTTCTTGAAGACTCAATGGGTTGTGTCCTTGGTCAGCAGGACAAATCAGGAAAGAAAGAGAATGCCATCTACTATTTAAGTAAGAAGTTTACTGATTATGAGTCTCGATACTCAATGCTTGAGAAAACATGTTGTGCTTTGGCTTGGGCTGCTAAGCGCTTACGCCAGTATATGATAAATCATACGACTTGGTTGATATCCCGAATGGATCCAATCAAGTATATCTTTGAGAAGCCTGCTTTAACAGGGAGGATTGCCCGTTGGCAGATGTTGTTATCTGAGTATGATATTGAGTATCGAGCTTAGAAGGCTATTAAAGGTAGTATCTTGGCTGATCACTTGGCACATCAGCCGATCGAGGATTATCAGTCAGTTCAGTATGACTTCCCGGATTAGGAGATTCTGTATTTGAAAATGAAAGATTGCGATGAACCTACACTCGAAGAAGGGCCAGAGCCTGGTTCCAGATGGAGTATGGTATTTGATGGCGCTGTAAATCAATATGGAAATGGTATTGGGGCAGTGATTATTACTCCTCAGGGCACACACATTCCTTTTACAGCAAGGCTAACTTTCAAATGCACGATTAATATGGCAGAGTATGAGGCCTGTATTATGGGATTGGAGGAATGCATTGATCTAAGGATCAAGCATCTTGATGTTTATGGTGATTCGGCCCTTGTTGTTAATCAGATTAAGGGTGAGTGGGAAACGAATCAGCCTGGTCTCATTCCATATAGGGATTATGCGAGGAGGATTTCAATGTTCTTTACTAAAGTGGACTTCCATCATATTCCTCGAGATGAAAATCGAATGGCAGATGCCCTTGCTACACTTGCTTCAATGATTGTGGTTAAATTGTGGAATGAAGTTCCCAATATCACCGTGATGCGCTTGGATAGACCAGCTCATGTATTTGCAGTTGAAGAAGTGAAAGATGATAAGCCATGGTATTATGACATTAAGTGTTTCCTTCAGAGCCAGATTTACCCGCCTGGGGCATCTGTGAAAGATAGGAAGACTTTGAGGAGATTGTCAGGCAGTTTCTACCTCCATGGCGATGTGCTTTATAAGAGAAACTTTAACATGGTTCTGCTCAGATGCGTGGATAGACACGAAGTAGACCTGTTAATGACTGAGGTCCATGAGGGTTCATTTGGTACTCATTCCAATGGACATGCCATGGCTAGAAAGATGTTGAGAGCAGGCTACTATTGGCTGACTATGGAGTCTGACTGCTGCAAGTACGTGAAGAAATGCCATAAGTTTCAGATTTACGCGGATAAGATTCATATTCCCCCGACACTTCTGAATGTGATTTCATCACCATGGCCCTTCTCCATGTGGGGAATTGACATGATTGGCATGATTGAACCGAAAGCGTCCAATGGACACAGATTTATTCTCGTAGCAATTGATTACTTCACCAAGTGGGTTGAAGCGGCGTCATACACAAATGTGACCAGGCAGGTTATCGTAAAGTTTATCAAGAATCAACTCATATGCCGATATGGTGTGCCAGATAAGATCATCACTGATAATGGATCTAACTTGAACAACAAGATGATGAAAGAGTTGTGTAGCGAGTTCAAGATAGCACATCATAATTCTTCTCCTTACAAACCCAAGATGAATGGGGTTGTTGAAGCTGCTAACAAGAATATCAAGAAAATTATCCAGAAGATGGTTGTTACGTACAAAGATTGGCATGAGATGCTGCCATTTGCTTTGCATGGATATCGTACATCTGTCCGTACTTTAACAGGGGAAACCCATTTCTCTCTTGTTTATGGCATGGAAGTTGTACTCCCAGTAGAGGTGGAGATCCCATCAATGAGAGTCTTGATGGAAGCCAAGTTGACTGATGCTGAATGGGTTCAGAGTCGTTATGACCCGTTGAATCTGATTGAAGAGAAGAGATTGACTGCCATGTGCCATGGTCAGTTGTATCAATAGAGAATGAAGAAAGCTTTTGATAAGAAGGTCAAGCCTCGTGTGTTCCGAGAGGGTGACCTTGTGCTCAAGAAAGTCTTGTCTTTCGCGCCCGATTCCATGGGCAAGTGGACTCCAAACTATGAAGGTCCATATGTTGTTAAGAGAGCCTTATCAGGCGGTGCTTTGATACTTACAACTATGGATGGGGAGGATTTCACTCGTCCTGTGAATTCAGATGCAGTCAAGAAATACTTCGCCTAGAAAATAAAAATAGAATAGCTCGCTAAGTTGAAAACCCGAAAGGGCGGCTTAGGCAAAAATGAGCGTCTCGGTGGATTGAAAACCCGAAAGGGCGATCCAGGAAAAAGTTAGAGACATGAAAAAAAATGAATATATGTATCCCGCTTGAGTACCTCATCCTGGGGAAATCTAGGCAAAAATTAGGGATCTGGCAAGTAACTGCATCCTGACAAGGCTTTTGTTCTACGACTGTCATCCATCAGAGATGCCCGCTCAGTCATCATCAACTGAAGCTTCAAATACATCGGATTCGGAATTGGTGGAGAAATGGTCATTATGTTCAATGTAGCCCTTTTCCAATATATATCACCAATTTCAAATTTGTAAAGATCTATGGAGTCTTGCCATTTGCAGACTACCATTCCATCAAATAAATTTGAGCCTTTTATCTAATTATTTGCACTCTTATTTGTTTCTATTCAACAAATGTTTCACATGCTTTAATTGAGAAAATATCATTATTTTAAAACAATCAAATTTCATAAATTGTTTTTAAACAAAAATGGACATTCACATTGATGAAAGGATGCTTAAGAAATTCCCCCTGAATATTGTTGTGGATTATCCCACCAAGTGGAGTTGTTTGTTGAGGTTAGTCACCTCTCTTCCATTCAGCAGAGCAGTGTTTCTTTCCTCCTCAGCAGAGATGTTCTCCTGGAAGATTCGATTTTTGGTGGTTGGTCCCCATAATCCCTTTATCCCTTGGATAGATTCCCCAGTAGAGTGGCTTATGTGGCAGAATCTACTTGTGCATTAAACTCTTTTCCCCAGCTGTGACTGATAATTCATCCCATGCAGAGATATTGTTGTTTCCAGGCATCTCTGATCCCCGGCATATTGGATACTCTCCGGTGATTCTGGCTTTTCTCCCTTGAGATGTAGTACCGGGTGGTTGATTCCTGGACCTGTGTGTGTTAGATATGTCTGTTTGTCAGCATTCATCAAACATAAACCATGCATATGCATGCATAATTATAACATTTAGATATTCATGTTGCATTCTTTGCCATATATCGTTGTTTGTTGTCTCCTGCTATTTGGTGATATAGATCTCCCAAGCAGAGGTGTGTGTCTGATCTCTCCATATAGAGTCAGCTCCGTAGGCAGAAAGCGTCTATCCTTTCTTCCATATTCCCCACCGTGCTATGTCCTCGTGGATGATGGTTGTTTCTGTTTCCCCCCAATACATATATTGGGATGGGCTTCCCTATTGAGTTATATCCTCATTAGGACGAGTCTTGATTCAGTTTGCCTCTTTGGTTTGTTCCTAAATTGGCTCCTGTGACTGTTTCCTTTTGCTTCCCTGTGGTATAAATGAATAATTACTCAATAATTAGTAATCATTCATATTATCCCCGGCGGAGTCTGTGGTTTTCTACCCTTATACCGGTAGTTGTAAACCCTATTCCCTTTCCCTTGCAGAGTTAACCTTGTGTTCATCGTAATCGATGACGGTTACTTTTCCGTGGTTTCCTACCCAGTATCCGGTAGGTGTAATCCCCTCCTTGGTGGTTATCTTCATCCAGTATTCGGTGTTGATATTCCCTCTTTTTCCTGGATAATTGCTCTGATTATGCAATTTATCCCTAGCAAGTCATCTCTCGACTACCCTGTTGTCGGTAACGATTGTTTCTCTCCTGAGTTGGTCATCATTATATACCTAGTTTCGGTATCCCGATGCCTTCTCTTTTCGGTCGATTTATCCTTTATTAACCTAGTAACCGGTTGTGGATAATCGTCCATGCGAGTATATTATCTATGTTTTGACGGTAATAGATAATATATCTCATGCACTC
This sequence comes from Lathyrus oleraceus, assembly GCF_024323335.1. NCBI lineage: Eukaryota > Viridiplantae > Streptophyta > Magnoliopsida > Fabales > Fabaceae > Lathyrus > Lathyrus oleraceus. The sequence continues at coordinate 417,882,626 of NC_066581.1, read as the reverse complement.
TTTGGTCGAAGCCTTTTGTTCTTCCCCAGTCGAGTAAGATTCGTTTCTCCTTTGCGGAGTCGAGTATCCATCCTATAATCGAGTTTGCTTTTAGCCCTCTTTCGGATGATGAGTGTCTTGGGAATATTCCCCAATTCACGCCTTGGTTGGTCACCTATTATATGCCCAGTAACCGGTATCCCTGGTGTTCCTCCCTTCCTATTCCCTATTGTGACTTTTGCCCCCTGTGGAGTCAGATTTCCCTGAGTTGAAATATACCTTTTCAGGTCTTCCTCAGATGTTTCGAAGTTTTGATGTCTCTCACCCTTATATCGGTCCTAGATATTCATTTCTTCTCGAGCATGGTGTATCTCTGACCCTTATGTCGGTGTTCAGATCACATGTCTCATTGAGCTTGTTATCCGGTAACCGGTAACACCTCGTCTCGCTGCTTCCCCAGGAGAGTCTTGTTAGACATCCCCAGCGAGGTCCCTTAGTGGATTGTTTTCGTCCAAATTTTTAACCGAAGTATCCGTTGTGGATAGTTTTGTTGTATTGGCATATTCCCCAATACGGGCGTCTTCGAGTCAGCTCGAGTCTTTCCATTGGTTTATTCCCCCCGGAATTTGGCTCCCCAAGCTTTGAGTCGTGCCCTGCTCACGCATTTCTTTCTTATCCCCATAAGAGTCCCCAGGTTTTTGACCCATGGAATGTATCACTCATGTGGATTGTCGGTGTCTCCTGATTTTCTTTACTCCTTTTTGGACACATATCCCCATAAAATATTATCCTTTTGCATACATACATTTGCATCATGAGGTCTCTTAGGGACCAAATTCTGTCTCTTTGTTATTATTTAAGCCCATTCTACCCCGTCGAGACAAAGATTTTAACCTTCCCTTCTCCGGATAGAATGACCTTAAATAGGGGCATCTGTAAGACCCCAATTTTGTCCCTAAGATCCCTCATAACATCATAACATTGCATTTCATAGCCTCAAGGATCATTGAGCATCTGGGTCCCTTGCCTTTGGGTGGGACTCCTTATGAGTGGTTTGAGATCACCAAGCATGTGTGAATTGTATATCATTGTTTTTATTTACTAACCAAAAGCACAAAAATATGTCACTAACATCTTGTGTTTGTAGCTTGAGCAATCACAAGGTCCAAAGCTTCAAGAAGATCAGCTGTACAAAGACATGGTCAAGAGAAGATAAAAGCAAGCATGGTAATGGTTCCCAAAGCTCTCATCCATCAAATATGCCTCCCTAATATCTCAATCCATCATTTTGATCAAAGCAAGTCAAAGGGTTTGAGGTTTGTTCCCCAGAGAAACCCTAATTCATCTGTGCACCACAATGCGTTACTCATGAAGCAATCTCAGCCCATGTGTAACACCTCAAAATTTGCCCTCCTCTTCTTGGGACTAGTTTAACATATTGCATTGCATGTTTTAGGACATTAGGAATTTTCATTTTGCATATCATATGAAAACAATAAAGTCATCCTCCAAAGTCTTCTCAGGGATGGGGATGTTACATGATTCAAGCCTGGGGGTCTATGTGAATTGATGATCAGCCATCTGAGGGTTGGCACTTCAATTAGGGTTTTCTTGGTTATTCAAAAAAGGTCTTGAGTATTATCTTGTATGCAAGGATATGTCACCATCATCATGGTTATGTCTTCCTCAAAGGCTTCATGATTCATGCTCAGTTTCCTCAGGAGTAGGGTTTTGACCTCTGGTCAACCCTAATCAGTTGCCTTTCTTCCAGCCAGAGTTTTTCAAGGAGGAGAGGTATTCTATTAAGATGAAGATCACATGAGTATTATGTTGAGCTTACAAGAGCTAGGGGTTCATTTCTGAGCCAATTCCTCAAGTGGGGGAGGTTCAAGCTGATCAGAGCATGTCAAGGTTATCTGAGGACCTATACAGTTAACTATGCAAGAGCTGAGGGCTATGAGGTGGGGAGATGAGTTGAGACGCTTCATTCATGTTCAAAAGAGGTTCATTTGTCATTACAAACACCTATCTTGAGGATTTTGAAGTCAAATCAAAAGTTTCCCAAAATGGAAAGTGACCTGTAATTTCAAGTTTCCAAAAATGGCAAGTTTTTGGTCCACATTCAACTTGACTTTCCAACATCAAAGAAGCTTCTAATGGATTTTTGGTGAACATGAAAGTTGAATATCTTTCTCTCCTCTTTCCAAAAAGTCCAAGATCATGAGCATCTGATGAATGGTTGAGGAGTTATAGCCAGATGATTGCACAATGTACATGGAACTTCAAAATGCCATAACTTTGGCTACAAAATTCCAATTTAAGCCACTCTTTTTGCAAATTGCTTCTTGTGACCAATATTTTCCAAATCTATCATTGCATTGCATGAAAAAAATCTCACATGACCATTGGTGCACACAAGTGTATTTTGGAGGGAAAATTGGCAATTTAAATTTGGTGAATTATACAAATAATTTGATCATTCCATGATGCTTATGAGATAATTTGAAGTGATTTTTAACCTTGCATGGGCACTGTTCACGTGCATTTTTGCCATGCAAGGGTGCATTTGCCAATTTGGTCATACACCTCATATTTCATTAGTTTTTCATTAGCCATGCTTAAACTTAATTTCAACATGATTAAGGAGGAGTATATAAGGCTAATCATAACAGAATTGGAGGAGTTTTCACTTCTAGATCTGAAATTTCTCATTTCCCTCCATTTTTGCTCTCATCTCAAACTTCAAAATTCTTCACATAACACATGAATTTTATTGCATAATCGTGTTCAGCAAGTGTTATTGAGTAGGATCAAGCTATTGGATTGAAGAATTGGAGCCAAGATCAAGCTGCACAAGCTCATGAAGATGAACATGGAAGCTGCAAATTGAGCAAGATCCAGGCCGTGTCAAGTATTAATTTGTGCATAGAGCTTCACTACAAGGTTGATAGAGGAGATCTGGAGGATTTGAGCACTTGAATCCACGAAATCATCGCATTGTTCTTCAAGAAGGTTGGATTTCGAATCTCACTATTTGCTGTTTTATTACCATGATCTTGTAGATCTCGTTATGCTGATGATGCTGATGCTTTTAGATTTAATTTTGGTGAAAAAATGAGTGAGTTATATGGATTTAAAGTTTGATGCATGAAACTTCTTTTGATCGATTCAGAAAATTCATGAGGAATTAGCCTTAGCTAATAGGATATTCGTGATCCTCGTCGTGAGAGCTTTCCAACCATATAAGTATCATAAAATTCTGGAAAAAAAGTGGCGGAGCTCCGCCGGAGACGGCCGGAGAAGACGATTGCTCCACCGTCCTTCGCCGTCTGCTACAAATGGCTAGGGTTTCCAGCTTAAACGGTGCCGTTTTGGCCAGGCGCGCCATGAACCATTGAGGTGCCGGTTCGATCCTCTGCTAGCGCGTTGCCATTCAATTTAATTCAGCGCTTCATTGACCGAGCGTGAGCCAGTTCGATCCTTGGCCGTGTACTTTTGTGAATTCATTTTCCTGAGCGCGCTGGTTGCAGCCTAGGGCACCTTGGTTCGATCCTTGTTGATGCTTGTTCCAATTTTCTTTTCATGTCATTTTTCTACATGATTCACATTATTTCCATTAATTTTCAAGCAAATTGAAAAATCCTAACAAATTGAAAACAAGTCCAAATTAATCCATTCTTTTTTCCACATGTTCATCTTGATGTCTATTATTTTATGATGTTCATTTCCTGATTTTATCATTTCTGGATTTTGAATGGTGAACTGTTATTTGATCATGATGCAAATGTGACATGTTATACCAATTGATTTGTGAAATGCTCATTCTTGATCCATTGCCTTGAAATTTGACATGCTCATTCATGACATGTAACATGATCTTGTGGCTTTTGTTTGGCATTTTTACCATTTTATCTCACTGTTTTACACACATGGACATATGTTGTAACATTTGGTGTCACATTCTTGACCTTATACTTGTGCATTTTCATTCATATGCCATTTGTTGTCTTTTGGACTTAATTTTTGGTATGATGCTTGTTCATGACATTTTATATGCACATAAAAATTTTCATGATCATTGGATTCATTTCTGTTTTAATGTGGATTTTCTATGTTTGATATCCAAATATGATCACATTGTTTGCCTCTGCCTTATCTTGTTTAATTGATGACTTTGCTTAATGATTTGGCTTTGGTCCTTTTGATGCCTTCTTCTTACTTGATTGAACATGCTTCATATCAAATATTGACTTCTGTTTTGATTGTTTTCCTTGCCTTTGACCCTAGTCTTTGCACTAGTGGTTTGTACTCACCAATTGTGTTTGTGTTTCAGGTATTTAGCATTAATGATTGGTGTGGCCTCATCATTTGAGATGCCATTTAATTTGTTTACTAACCTTTGTTGTGTTGTAGGTACCTTGATGTGATGAACTCACTTGAGTGATTGCATTTGAGACTTACCTTGTGTGTAACTGTTGGATGTTCCTCTGTTATCTGTTTGGTTTTCTGAATGTGAATATTGACTGTTTGGCTTTTGTACAGGTACATTAGCCGCTTTTAGCTTGCTTTGCTTTGCTTAGGAGTGTGGTTGGTACACCACTAAGGTAGTATTAGCCTTCTAACTCCATGTAGTCTGGAAGCCCTGTCGCTTTTTTGGCAGGCGTTTGGCTGAAGTCCTCCTTAAGAGGCAATGACTGTGTTTGTTTACATTTGTGCTGTTACTTGTGAAGTCCTTCTAAGTGAAGAGGCAATTGACAGATAGGAGGGACTGGCAATCAGTCCCCTGTTAGTCATTGAGTCGTTCATTATGCTTGCACTACGTGCTGACGCTCTTGAACCTAACCCAAGATCATGTGTATAGAGTCGGTCAAGTGGAATAGGGTCCCTCGTTCTGGACCCCCATGCTTTCATTCATTCAAGCTCACCCAGGCCAGGGTTTAGAGCTATGAGGTCCAACCCTCATTACCTTTCATCTGCTCACCCTGACGGTCAATGTCAGTGGTTAAGAGCTTCAGCATACCCCTACAGTTTTGGCTTGTTTGTCGAGGTTGATATGACCCCTTGACTAAAGCCCAACCATTTTGTCTGAGCCTCTTGTTTGTATATAGAGTGTGATGATTGCTTGTGTGTTTGCTTTTCATACATGTTGATTTGCTGTTCGTTTGACTTGCTGCCTGCGCGAGTTAGGTTCTGATTAGATACCTCAACCTAGGGCCATTGTGGATTGCATGACAACTATTAGGCTCGAGTCAGTCTCCCTTTTAGTTTGTTATTCCCAGGTCTCTGGTTAGGAGAAGTTTCTCCCCTGTTAAGGGGAACTACGTCGTCCTGATTCTCATACCAGATGAGATACGTAGGCAGGAGATCGTGCGAGATCTCTCCGGGCGCCCTTTTTCTTTTTAAACCTGTTTGTCTCTTTTGACGTCTCAGCGTCTCTTTGTGTTGGTGTGGTAACTATTAGGTCCGAGTTCCCGACTCCCTATTAGTTTGTGTGTTCATCCTTTCCCCTGTTAAGGGGAACTACGTCGCCCTGATTCTCATACCAGATGAGATACGTAGGCAGGAGATCGTGCGAGATCTCTCCAGGCAACCTTTTTCTTTTTTGTGTGTGTTTTGGTGGCAGCTATTAGGCTTGAGTTCCAGACTCCCTATTAGCTTGTTAATCTGATTACTTTTTGCTGTGGTGTTCGCTGGTTAGCGTGTGCTATCTGTTTGGAGTCGGATGCAAGTCCAGGTTTGGCATTCTGTTTCCTTGAGTGTGTGTTTGGAGTCGGATGCAAGTCCAGGTTTGGCATTCTGTTTCCTTATGGGTTTGTTGTTTGGAGTCGGATGTAAGTCCATCTATTGGCATTCCGTTTCCTTGTTTGTGTTTGTTTTGAGGAGTTAGATATAAGTCCAGCGATTGGCATTCTGTTTCCTTGTTGAGTTTTTCTGTTGACGTCTCGGCGTCTCTCTTCGGTGTTTTGTTTCGGCGTGAATTAGCCGAACTACGGTAGCTCTGATTCTCATTCCAGATGAGATACGTAGGCATAGGATGTGATATCCTAGCGAGCCCGTTCCCCATTTCCCCGAACTACGTTGACTCTGATGTTTGTTTCTGACAAACTACGTAGGCCCAGGATGCGACATCCTGTCGAGTCCCCTTCCTCCATCTTCTTTCGCCTGTGTTTTATTCCAATGTGTGTGCATTCTTTGAGCAGTTTTTCAGCAACCTTTTTCTATTCTTTTGAGCGTGGATCCCGTCGAGTACGGCGGACGTGAGGGGTGCTAATACCTTCCCCTTGCGTAACCGACTCCCGTACCTTGCAATCTCTGGTCGTAAGACCATTCCTTTCCCTTTTTCAGGTTTACTTCGAGCGTTTCCTTTCCCTCCTTTGGGATAAATAACGCACGGTGGCGGCTCTGTGTCTTTTTTCCGCCGGTTGTTTTTCGCGGTGCGACAGCTGGCGACTCTGCTGGGGACTAAAGAAGTTGACCTCTGGCTGGTCCATTTTCCCTAAGCGAGTCAATCCTAGCGCTCTCTAGGATAGTTTTGGTTGCTTGTGCTGCTCTATTTATTGCATTTATGATTATTATACTGTGATTGTATATATTTGCATATATGTTTGCATGCATCATATTATCATTATGTTGGTATCTGGACAGGTTTGGTTCCTTTGATTTGGGGTGGGTGTTCTGAGTGGGGCTAAAACCCAGGCCCGAGTATACACCTAGGATTAGTGTGGTCTCACGTTCCTCACATGTTGGTTGGGCATGTTGTTGTGACGTGACATACCACAAGCCGGACGAGGCTCTTCTGAGAGAGCTCTTCCATTGTGGAGTATTCCATTTTGGTTGGGTTATCTCTTTAGAGCTGTTGACTTCGGTGACCGTTCTTTCCTGGATCTTCGGTTTAGATGATCTTATGAGAGCTACAACGGAACACCCGAAAGGGAAAACCCGTTGAGTATCTTGTCCGATTGTCGAGACCATTATCCGTCTTAGGATGACCTTATTAGAATTCACCTGTGAGGGGAGGGTTTGATTCTGGCAGATGCAGATTTTGTTGGTGACTCTCTGATGGTGACTTTGGTTCAGTCGGATTTATGGATATTCATTTCTGAGACGCCGGAGTTCTGTCCGTGATATTTATCAGTGGGGATTCGTTTATATCAGGATTCCCTGGGTTCGTACAGATGATTTTGTTGCTATCAGTTCAGCGATTTTCCTGTGATGATGGTGATATATCCTCAGGTTCCGTTTATTTCGGGACCCCGAGCCAGATTTATAGTTACTCAGTACCTCAGATGGTTGTGATCAGTCAGAGACCGGGTCTCAGTGCATGTTGATGATCAGATGACTTGGAGGATGGCACAGTGCATTGCATTCATGCATCTACATCATCCATATTTTGCATTCATCTGCATCTAACTCATGTCTATCCATGCTCAGGGTACATTCTCGATTGAGATTCTGGTTGAGAGACATCCTGACGTCAGAATGTTATTGTCAAATTATTATCCGTCTCGATGAAGCCAGGATCAAAGGACAGAATGTTCCTCATACGGATGGACATTGCATTCATGCGTGAGTCATAATAACCTGTCTTCTATTTTGCAGGTGTCGGTTTCTAACATGTGTGATTGACTCAGGAATCATTGCTCGCGCACGCAGAATCATCCCTTTGCGCGTAGCTCGTCCGCACAGATACCCTACCAGGCGCAACAAATCCAAACTGATGGATCTACCCAACGCAGATATTCTCGAGCTGAAAGAGAAGATGGGAGAGTTGATCAGTGCTATGCAAGGGTTTGCCTTGGGACAGAAAGCAATCACCGAGAAAGTGGAGAGGATTGAAAGTTGCCTGAGAATGGGGAAAATACAGAGAGATGCTCCGTCATCTGGAGTAAAGAAGCCATTTGGGAACGGTCAGCGCAAGAACGAGGGTGAATCGAGTGTTGTGTATGCCTAAAGGGGACACGATAGGGGTCATTACTACCAGCATACTGCTGCGGTAACGATTCCTGTTGGTAACCAATCGGTACAACATCAACATCAGCCACCTCAACAGAGAGCACAGAGAGTTGGGTACCAAGTGAAAGGAAGGATGACTAATCGTCAATTTGATAAGCCACCCATGACGTATGCTCTTCTGTTGAAGAAGTTGAAGGATCTCAGGATGGTGCAGTTGAGGACGTTAGCTCCGTTGAGACCAGACCAGAGGCCTGTAGGTTATGATGAGAATGTCAAGTGTGAGTTCCATTCTGGTGCTCCCGGGCATAATGTGGAGGGTTGTAAAGCTTTTAAGCATGCCGTCCAAGACTTGGTGGATTCCAAAGCCATCAATTTTGCACCATCTCCGAATGTTAATGCTAACCCCATGTCGGCGCATGGTCAGGTGATGGTGGGTGTAATTACTGAAGATTCAGGTCACGTCTGTGCGGTGGGGGAAGAGACTGACAGTGACTGCGAGCTCGATGGTTGGATAAAACCGTGCGTACCAGGGATGGAAGTCCAGAACTGGAAGGCCGAAAAGATCATCACTGTCACTCTACGTGAAGAGTAATATTTCTATTTTTCAATACTGTTTGCATGAAAGCCATACGTTTTGCCCGAAGCATAATGGTCCATTGTAAGGGCCACCTCATGTGTTTCATTTTGCAACATTTTGCATCATTAATAAAAGGATGTTTTTCGCATTAAAAGCGGTGTTCCCTGTTTTTCATTTATTTTTGCAGTTTAAAAAAATAAAAAATAAAAATGGCAATGTTTATTTTCATTTTTCCTTCCTTTTGATTGGCTTCGTTTCGACTTTCGTATTCTCCGGATCTCATTGATAACAATCCTATTACACCCTCATATGACCTCGACAATCCGATCTATCATGCCGAAGAAAGAAGGCGAAAAAGATTGTGAACTGCCGGATGAATTATCCAGGTTGTTGAAACAAGAGGAGAAGGTGATTCGACCGCACGAGGAACGAGTTAGCTTGTTAGCCTATGTATCGAGGAGGTCAGAAAGGAAGTAAAGGTTGGGGCCGCCTAGGAGGCGAGTGTCAAGAGCGGAAGTGATGCCATTCGGTCTCAAGAATGCCGGTGCCACGCATCAGAGAGCTATGGTGGCTTTGTTTCATGATATGATTCATCATGAGATTGAATGCTATGTTGATGACATGATAGCAAAGTCCCACATAGAAGAGGGGCATCTGGTAGATCTGGCCAAGTTGTTTGACCGGTTGAGACAGTTCAGACTGAGGTTGAATCCGAATAAGTGCACTTTCGGAGTGCGGTCCGGAAAATTGTTGGGGTGTATTGTAAGCGAAAGAGGAATCGAGGTTGATCCTGCTAAAGTAAAAGCAATACGAGAAATGCCTGAACCGAGAACAGAGAAGGAGGTTCGTGGTTTCTTAGGTAGATTGAACTACATTTCACGGTTCATATCTCACCTAACGGCCACGTGTGAACCCATATTCAAGTTGTTGAGAAAAGATCAAACGGTCAGGTGGAATAATGATTGCCAAGCGGCATTTGAAAAGATAAAAGAATATTTACAGGAGCCTCCGATTCTGATGCCTCCTGTGGAGGGACGACCGTTAATTCAGTACTTGACGGTCCTCGAGGGGTCTATGGGGTGTGTATTGGGGCAGCATGACGAGCCTGGTCGAAAAGAGCATGCAATTTACTACCTTAGCAAAAAGTTTACCGACTGTGAAACAAGATATTCACTGCTCGAGAAAACTTGTTGTGCTTTGGTATGGGCTGCTCGCCGACTAGTTCATACCACTTTATTGATTTCCAAGATGGATCTGATCAAGTATATATTTGAGAAGCCAGTATTGACCGGACGGGTTGCGAGATGGCAAATGATTTTGACTGAATACGATATACAGTATACCTCTCAGAAAGCAATTAAGGGGAGTGTATTGTCTAATGACCTTGCCCAGCAACCCATTGAGGATTATCAGTCGATGAAGTTTGAGTTCCCTGATGAGGACATCATGTTTCTCAAATCGAAAGATTGTGAGGAACCAATCCCGGAGGAGGGGCCTGACCTTGAATCCGAATGGATTCTGATGTTTGATGGGGCCGTTAACGTGAATGGTAGTGGAGTTGGTGTTGTTTTGGTTACGCCGAAAGGATCCCACATTCCTTTTGCTGCCCGGCTAACATTTGAATGCACAAACAATGTGGCTGAATACGAAGCTTGCATCTTGGGGATTGAAGAGGCGATTGATTTGCGGATCAAGAACCTTGTTATATATGGAGATTCAGCTTTGGTTGTGAATCAGATTAACGGAAAATGGTGTACGCATCAATCTCATTTAATTCCATACCGGGACTATACGAGGAGATTGTTGACGTTCTTCACCAAGGTGAAATTGCATCATGTGCCGAGAGAGGAAAATCCTTTCGCGGATGCTTTGGCTACTCTGGCCGCTTTGATTAAGGTGCAGTGGTGGAATCAGTTCCCTAGTGTTGAGGTGGGACGTCTGGATAGACCGGCTTATGTGTTTGTTGTCGATACAGCGCCTGATGATGAGAAGACGTGGTATTTTGATATCAAGCGCTATCTGGAAACCCAAGAGTATCCTGAGGGAGCATCCAAGAAGGACCGAAAGACTCTGAGGAGGTTGGCCATGGTGTTCTATGTGAACAAGGATGGGGTTTTGTACAAAAGGAATTTCGATTGGGTTTTGCTTAGATGTGTCGACGACGAGGAAGCAAGCCAATTGATGAAAGAGGTACACGAGGGGTCGTTTGGTACCCATGCCAGTGGGAATGCAATGGTGAAAAAGCTGCTAAGGGCTGGTTATTATTGGATGACGATGGAGGCCCAGTGTTTCAATTTCGTGCGGAAATGTCATAAATGCCAGATTTATGCTGATAAGGTGCACGTGCCTCCGAATCCGTTGAGTTTGATGTCATCTCCGTGGCCGTTTGCTATGTGGGGCATCGATATGATCGGAAAGATTGAGCCTACGGCTTCGAATGGGCACCGATTCATATTAGTGGCTATCGATTACTTCACCAAGTGGGTGGAAGCAGCGTCTTATGCAAATGTGACGAAGCAGGTCGTTGCCAGATTCCTGAAGAGAGACATCATTTGCAGATATGGGGTTCCCGAAAGAATCATTACTGATAATGGTTCTAATCTCAACAATAAGATGATGGCAGAACTGTGTCGGGAATTCAAGATCGAGCATCACAATTCTTCTCCTTATCGCCCAAAAATGAATGGGGCGGTCGAGGCAGCCAATAAGAATGTTAAGAAGATTGTGTAGAAAATGGTCGTGACCTATAAGGATTGGCACGAGATGTTGCCATTTGCATTGCATGGGTATCGAACCTCGGTGCGTACATCTACTGGGGCAACGCCTTTCTCACTTGTGTATGGGATGGAAGCTGTGCTACCGGTTGAGGTTCAGATTCCTTCGTTGAGAGTCCTGATGGACGTGAAACTGGAAGAGGCTGAATGGGTAAGGACTCGGTACAAAGAGTTGAGCCTGATTGAGGAAAAGAGGCTGGCGGCCATTTGTCATGGGCAGTTGTACCAGCAGAGGATGAAGCGTGCTTTTGACCGAAAGGTGCGACCTCGTGGGTATCATGTAGGAGATGTGGTGTTGAAAAGGATCCTTCCTCCTCAAAGCGATCGTAGGGGCAAGTGGACACCCAATTATGAATGTCCATTCGTGGTCAAGAAGGTTTTCTCTAGCGGAGCCTTGTTGTTGACGACCATGGATGGTGAAGATTTTCCATCCCCTGTGAATGCGGACGCAGTTAAAAAATACTTCGTATAAGAGATCCGCTGGACGAAAAGAATAAAATAGTCCAGGCAAAAATGGGCATCCCGGCGAACCAGAAAAAATGAAAAAAGGTTCGGGCAAAAATTAGGGATAAAAAGAAAAACTGTACACCCAGCAAGTCGAAAACCCCACAAGGGCGGCTTGGGCAAAAAAGGGTATCCCGGTGGACTGAAAACCCGAAAGGGAGGTCCAGGCAAAAGAGGGAATGAAACGAGCAACTGCGTCTAGCATGATCGTTTGTGTGTTGGTTAAGACACATGGATAATCCCCGGCAGGGATCGGTCGGAAGCGTCTTGTTCAGAAGGAAGAAAGCACAAAGAGTTTTGAGGACATATGGGGTGTAACCGAGTTGGAACTCTATGAGATCACGGGTTCACATTGCCATTAGGATAGATTTTTCCTTTTGTGCGCAATTACCTCTTTTCAGGAATTGCTTCCTTTGTATTGCTCAGTTACGAGCCACCTTTTTCAATCAATAAAATGCATATTCAGTCAAATAATTTTGTTTGTGTTTTCATTACCGCTTTGATTGAAAAAACATCCATTTATTTTGATAAAGAATATTTGCATTTTGAGACATACAGGTCCCTTCCAATGCATGTTTATAGGATTGAGAATTTGAAATCTTATTTGGAAGGTTGAGTGACCCAGGTGTTGAAATTTTGGCACGCCTGGGGCACGTTTTTATCTAACGATCTCTTTTGCAGGTGCTGTTAGATATTTTCACTCACTTGCAGGTTGTGATGTGAAGCTTTTTGACAAAAGATCCCCGTGGAGTCCAATCAGGGACGAGAAATTGAAGAATGGTAAAGATGACGAAAGACGTGCGACGATCCTTGAGTGTTAATCAAGAAGACTCTTCAAAGTCTGAAGAAGTGGAAAGTTAATACTTTGGTTAGATGGTGGATACCAGCGGTCGACGAGTTGACAGGTGTTCCGTGTCCAACATTCTGTATCTCCCCAGCAAGTTGGAAGGTTGTTGTTTCCCCTAGCGGGGTGGAGATTGTTATTTCCCCAGCAAGTCGGAAAGTTGTCGTTTCCCCAGCGGAGGTGTGCGTCGGTAGCTGTTCCCCAGCGAAGTCCCCAAGCGGATCAGGTTCAGTGGAGGTCATCCCTGGTGAGGGTTGTCCTTTCCCCAGCAGCAGTGTTATTCCCCAGCAGGGTGGAGATTGGAGTGGTATCGAATTCCTCAGCAGAGTGCCTCGAGCTCCCCAGTAGAGTCCCTTGAGGGGGATACTTGTTTCTGCATTCATCATTTAGAGAAGCATAGCATATTGCATAATAAATTGCGTAGCATTTCCATGATTATGGAGCATTACGCTGTAAAAAAGAAAAATCATCATGCATAAGCATTGCAAGCATAAGCTAGTCTCAAGCCGTGGTTACCATTTGAGAATCGGTTTATTTGGTTGGAAGATCAGCCTCAGCATTGCAAGCATCAGCTAGCCTCAAGCCGTGGTTACCGTTTGAGATTTGGTTTCGCCGGATGGTGAAGATGTTACTCCGAGGAGTTTAGCATCGTGACGTTGGGTCAGCGGTATTCCCCAATAGTGCGATATTGGAGGAGATTTCTGTCGTGCGAGATGGAAGTGGGAAGGTGTTACTCTAAGGAGTTCGGCATCGTGATTCTGAATCAACAATATTCCCCAGTAGTGCGATATTGGAGGAAAATTTTCCGTCGGGCGGAGATGGAAATGAAGATCAGAGAACGTTACGCGATCAGCGCGAAAATCGAGATTCAAATGGAGAAAGGGAAGTGTTGGGCATTTTCTGGAGAACGAGGTTCAAATGGAGAAAGGGAAGTGCTGGGCATTTTATGGAGAACGGGGTTCAAATGGAGATTGGCGTTGAAGATGGTATCCGGGATGAGGTCCTCAGGATTGTCTTCTAATCAAGTGTCACCTTAGACTTTGGCGAGGCCAAGAGAAGTCGTTATGGGTGTCTTCAAGTGAATAAATTCACATGTTACCTTCCTTTTGTGAAGGTGTATCCTCTGATATGTCGCCATCAGAGTAGTGTTTGGTGTTATTTCCGGCATTGCCAACGAAATTAGCACAAGCAAATGGAGAACGGGGTTCGTTGTTTGGCATTAAGAGTGACATGAAGTTGTCGGGGTCCAAATGTGGTGATCGGGGATTATTCGCGCAAAATCAATTGAGAAGTTTCGGGGTTCAAGGAAAAAAAAAAGAGAAGTCAAAAAGTTTCGGGGTTCAAGAAAAGCAAAAATAATAATAATAATCCCCAGCGGATGTGGCATTCAGGCCAGTTTTCCGATGTTCAGATCAAAGAAGTTTCCGACGTTCAGGTTGAAGCACTTTTGGCACTCAGGCCAGTTTCCGATGTTCAGATCGAAGAAGTTTCTGACGTTCAGGTTGAAGCACTTGTGGCGCTCAGGCCAGTTTCCGATGTTCAGATCGAAGAAGTTTCCGACGTTCAGGTTAAAGCACTTGTGGCACTCAGGCCAGTTTCCGATGTTCAGATCGAAGAAGTTTCCGACGTTCAGGTTGAAGCACTTGTGGCATTCAGGCCAGTTTCCGATGTTCAGATCGAAGAAGTTTCCGATGTTCAGGTTGAAGCACTTGTGGCACTCAGGCCAGTTTTCCGATGTTCAGATCGAAGAAGTTTTCGACGTTCAGGTTGAAGCACTTGTGGCACTCAGGCCAGTTTCCGATGTTCAGGTCGAAGAAGTTTCCGATATTCAGGTCGACGTAACTTGTGGCTTTCAGGCCAATTTTTTCGGGTACTCAGACCGAAGTGGTATTTAGACCAGATTTTCGGTGTTCAGACTGATATTAATACTCTCATATTCCGATGCTCAGTATTCAAACTGATGAGCGGCGTTCAAGCCATGGGTATTCCTGTGTTACCATTTATTTTGGTATCTAGGTCAACATTCTTTTCGGTGTTCAGGCCGACTCTCACCGTACCAGACGGATGTTTCTTTCAAGATCACTTCTTTGCCGATTCTGACAGGCATTGTTAATTATTTCCCAGCGGAGCGCAAATTGTTTGTCTGTTCTTGGTATTCAATCACTCTTCACTCTGATCATCTGAAAGCCGAGGTTGTTCATATCGACAGGTTCACAGTGGATTGAATAGGGGCAGCTGTAACACCTCAAAATTTGCCCTCCTCTTCTTGGGACTAGTTTAACATATTGCATTGCATGTTTTAGGACATTAGGCATTTGCATTTTGCATATCATATGAAAACAATTAAGTCATCCTCCAAAGTCTTCTCAGAGATGGGGATGTTACATGATTCAAGCCTGAGGGTCTATGTGAATTGATGATCAGCCATCTGAGGGTTGGCACTTCAATTAGGGTTTTCTTGGTTCTTCAAAAAAGGTCTTTAGTATTATCTTGTGTGCAAGGATATGTCACCATCATCATGGTTATGTCTTCCTCAAAGGCTTCATGATTCATGCTCAGTTTCCTCAGGAGTAGGGTTTTGACCTCTGGTCAACCCTAATCAGTTGCCTTTCTTCCAGCCAGAGTTTTTCAAGGAGGAGAGGTATTCTATTAAGATGAAGATCACATGAGTATTATGTTGAGCTTACAAGAGCTAGGGGTTCATTTATGAGCCAATTCCTCAAGTGGGGGAGGTTCAAGCTGATCAAAGCATGTCAAGGTTATCTGAGGACCTATACAGTCAACTGTGCAAGAGCTGAGGGCTATGAGGTGGGGAGATGAGTTGAGATGCTTCATTCATGTTCAAAAGAGGTTCATTTGTCATTACAAACACCTATCTTGAGGATTTTGAAGTCAAATCAAAAGTTTCCCAAAATGGAAGGTGACCTGTAATTTCAAGTTTCCAAAAATGGCAAGTTTTTGGTCCACATTCAACTTGACTTTCCAAAATCAAAGAAGCTTCAAATGGATTTTTGGTAAACATGAAAGTTGAAGGTCTTTCTCTCCTGTTTCCAAAAAGTTCAAGATCATGAGCATCTGATGAATGGTTGAGGAGTTATGGCCAGATCATTGCACAATGTACATGGAACTTCAAAATGCCATAACTTTGGCTACAAAACTCCAATTTAAGCCACTCTTTTTGCAAATTGCTTCTTGTGACCAATATTTTCCAAATCTATCATTGCATTGCATGAAAAAAATCTCACATGACCATTGGTGCACACAAGTGTATTTTGGAGGGAAAATTGGCAATTTAAATTTGGTGAATTATACAAATAATTTGATCATTCCATGATGCTTATGAGATAATTTGAAGTGATTTTTAACCTTGCATGGGAACTGTTCACGTGCATTTTTGCCATGCAAGGGTGCATTTGCCAATTTGGTCATACACCTCATATTTCATTAATTTTTCATTAGCCATGCTTAAACAGAATTGGAGGAGTTTTCACTTCTAGATCTGAAATTTCTCATTTCCCTCCATTTTTGCTCTCATCTCAAACTTCAAAATTCTTCACATAACACATGAATTTTATTGCATAATCGTGTTCAGCAAGTGTTATGGAGTAGGATCAAGCTATTGGATTGAAGAATTGGAGCCAAGATCAAGTTGCACAAGCTCATGAAGATGAACATGGAAGCTGCAAATTGAGCAAGATCCAGGCCGTGTCAAGTGTTAATTTGTGCATAGAGCTTCACTACAAGGTTGATAGAGGAGATCTGGAGGATTTGAGCACTTGAATCCACGAAATCATCGCACTGTTCTTCAAGATGGTTGGATTTCGAATCTCACTATTTGCTGTTTTATTGCCATGATCTTGTAGATCTCGTTATGCTGATGATGCTGATGCTTTTAGATTTAATTTTGGTGAAAAAATGAGTGAGTTATATGGATTTAAAGTTTGATGCATGAAACTTCTTTTGATCGATTCAGAAAATTCATGAGGAATTAGCCTTAGCTAATAGGATATTCGTGATCCTCGTCGTGAGAGCTTTCCAACCATATAAGTATCATAAAATTCTGGAAAAAAAGTGGCGGAGCTCCGCCGGAGACGGCCGGAGAAGACGGTTGTTCCACCGTCCTCCGCCGTCTGCTACAAATGGCTAGGGTTTCCAGCTTAAACGGTGCCGTTTTGGCCAGGCGCGCCATGAACCATTGAGGTGCCGGTTCGATCCTCTGTTAGCGCGTTGCCATTCAATTTAATTCAGCGCTTCATTGACCGAGCGTGAGCCAGCTCGATCCTTGGCCGTGTACTTTTGTGAATTCATTTTCCTGAGCGCGCTGGTCGCAGCCTAGGGCACCTTGGTTCGATCCTTGTTGATGTTTGTTCCAATTTTCTTTTCATGTCATTTTTCTACATGATTCACATTATTTCCATTAATTTTCATGCAAATTGAAATATCCTAACAAATTGAAAACAAGTCCAAATTAATCCATTCTTTTTTCCACATGTTCATCTTGATATCTATTATTTTATGATGTTCATTTCCTGATTTTATCATTTCTGGATTTTGAATGGTGAACTGTTATTTGATCATATGCCATTTTTTGTCTTTTGGACTTACTTTTTGGTATGATGCTTGTTCATGACATTTTATATGCACATAAAAAATTTCATGATCATTGGATTCATTTCTGTTTTAATGTGGATTTTCTATGTTTGATATCCAAATATGATCACATGGTTTGCCTCTGCCTTATCTTGTTTAATTGATGACTTTGCTTAATGATTTGGCTTTGGTCCTTTTGATGCCTTCTTCTTGCTTGATTGAACATGCTTCATATCAAATATTGACTTCTGTTTTGATTGTTTACCTTGCCTTTGACCCTAGTCTTTGCACTAGTGGTTTGTACTCACCAATTGTGTTTGTGTTTTAGGTATTTAGCACTAATGATTGGTGTGGCCTCATCATTTAAGATGCCATTTTCTTTGTTTACTAACCTTTGTTGTGTTGTAGGTCCCTTGATGTGATGAACTCACTTGAGTGATTGCATTTGAGACTTACGTTGTGTATAACTGTTGGATGTTCCTCTGTTATCTGTTTGGTTTTCAGAATGTGAATATTGACTGTTTGGCTTTTGTACAGGTACATTAGCCGCTTTTAGCTTGCTTTGCTTTGCTTAGGAGTGTGGTTGGTACACCACTAAGGTAGTATTAGCCTTCTAACTCCATGTAGTCTGGAAGCCCTGTCGCCTTTTTGGCAGGAGTTTGGCTGAAGTCCTCCTTAAGAGGCAATGACTGTGTTTGTTTACATTTGTATTGTTACTTGTGAAGTCCTCCTAAGTGAAGAGGCAATTGACAGATAGGAGGGACTAGCAATCAGTCCCCTATTAGTCGTTGAGTCGTTCATTATGCTCGCACTACGTGCTGACACTCTTGAACCTAACCCAAGATCATGTGTATAGAGTCGGTCAAGTGGAATAGGGTCCCTCTTTCTGAACCCCCACGCTTTCATTCATTCAAGCTCACCCAGGCCAAGGTTAAGAGCTATGAGGTCCAACCCTCATTACCTTTCATCTGCTCACCCTGACGGTCAATGTCAGTGATTAAGAGCTTCAGCATACCCCTACATTTTTGGCTTGTTTGTCGAGGTTGATATGACCCCTTGACTAAAGCCCAACCATTTTGTATATAGAGTGTGATGATTGCTTATGTGTTTGCTTTTCATACATGTTGATTTGCTGTTCGTTTTGACTTGCTGCCTGTGCGAGTTAGGTTCTGATTAGAAACCTCAACCTAGGGCCATTGTGGATTGCATGACAACTATTAGGCTCGAGTTAGTCTCCCTTTTAGTTTGTTATTCCCAGGTCTCTGGTTAGGAGAAGTTTCTCCCCTGTTAAGGGGAACTACGTCGCCCTGATTCTCATACCAGATGAGATACGTAGGCAGGAGATCGTGCGAGATCTCTCCGGGCGCCCTTTTTCTTTTTAAACCTGTTTGTCTCTTTTGACGTCTCAGCGTCTCTTTGTGTTGGTGTGGTAACTATTAAGTCCGAGTTCCCGACTCCCAATTAGTTTGTGTGTTCATCCTTTCCCCTGTTAAGGGGAACTACGTCGCCCTGATTCTCATACCAGATGAGATACGTAGGCAGGAGATCGTGCGAGATCTCTCCGAGCAACCTTTTTCTTTTTTGTGTGTGTTTTGGTGGCAGCTATTAGGCTCGAGTTCCAGACTCCCTATTAGCTTGTTAATCTGATTACTTTTTGCTGTGGTGTTCGCTGGTTAG
This sequence comes from Lathyrus oleraceus, assembly GCF_024323335.1. NCBI lineage: Eukaryota > Viridiplantae > Streptophyta > Magnoliopsida > Fabales > Fabaceae > Lathyrus > Lathyrus oleraceus. The sequence goes on along the minus strand of NC_066581.1, from coordinate 417,863,728 downwards.
CGTGTGCTATCTGTTTGGAGTCGGATGTAAGTCCAGGTTTGGCATTCTGTTTCCTTGAGTGTGTGTTTGGAGTCGGATGTAAGTCCAGGTTTGGCATTCTGTTTCCTTGTGGGTTTGTTGTTTGGAGTCGGATGTAAGTCCATCTATTGGCATTCGGTTTCCTTGTTTGTGTTTGTTTTGAGGAGTTAGATATAAGCCCAGCGATTGGCATTTTGTTTCCTTGTTGAGTTTTTCTGTTGACGTCTCGACATCTCTCTTCGGTGTTTTGTTTCGGCGTGCGTTAGCCGAACTACGGTAGCTCTGATTCTCATTCCAGATGAGATACGTAGGCATAGGATGCGATATCCTAGCGAGCCCGTTCCCCATTTCCCCGAACTACGTTGACTCTGATGTTTGTTTCTGACAAACTACGTAGGCCCAGGATGCGACATCCTGCTGAGTCCCCTTCCTCCATCTTCTTTCGCCTGTGTTTTATTCCAGTGTGTGTGCATTCTTTGAGCAGTTTTTCAGCAACCTTTTTCTATTCTTTTGAGCGTGGATCCCGTCGAGTACGGCGGACGTGAGGGGTTCTAATACCTTCCCCTTGCGTAACCGACTCCCGTACCTTGCAATCTCTGGTCGTAAGACCATTCCTTTCCCTTTTTCAGGTTTACTTCGAGCGTTTCCTTTACCTCCTTTGGGATAAATAATGCACGGTGGCGGCTCTGTGTCTTTTTTCCGCCGGTTGTTTTTCGCGGTGCGACACCATGGTCAAATACAATTAAGGGAAGTTCTTTAATTCATCATTTCATGCATATTTGAACTTATTTGAGTGTCCTCAATCATCAATTCATCAATATATGAGTCATGGACTTGAGAAGTTGATCAGTCAATTCATCTGATTATTTTGAAATGCACTAAGACCTAACTTTTTATGTGTTGGTCAAAAGGAGATGGTTCCAAAAGCAAAAATGTTCTTAAGGACAATGTGAACAACTTTCATGTTCATCAAAATTTGATTTGAAGCTTGGAAAACCATCTGCCATTCCAATACATTATAGGTCATTTTGACTGAAACCCTAATTTTGGGTCAACTTCCCAAGGACATAACTCATTCATTTTTTATGATTTTTAGGTGGGATCAAATGCATTGGAAAGCTTACGATGTCTAATTCAAATGTTATGTTTAACAAAATTTCAAAATCTCAAAGGAAATACATGTGATAATGCAAGACATTATAGGTCCTTTTGGGTCAAAGGCATTAAAAGTCAAAAGGGTCCAACTTCAAGTGCCCATAACGTCTTCATCAAAAATCCAAATTATGCAAAATTTAAGTCCATTTTTATTGTCTTGAAAAGATATACAACTTTGTTGTTGGAGGTTTTTCCATTTGAAGCCTGCATCATCAAAACAGAAGGGCTTGAAAGTTGGCCAATTTTAGAAACCTTGCCTTGACATGTTTTGCACATCACACTTTAAACTCAAATTTCCTAAATTTCCACATTCCAAATGGATTTTTGACCAACATAACAATTGTTCCTTACATCAAGACCTTTCCAACCATTACTCACATGGCTACATTTGGATTTGGCAAATATCATTTTCGAAGAGGAGAACTTTAAGTGCATTTTTGGGAAACTTGATTCAATTACCATGCATGAGCTGATTGCATCAAAATTGCACGTCCATTTCATTCATTCTTGATCTCAGCTTGCCAATCCATGTGGAATTGGGCCCTCCATGCGCCTGTACAGGCCCATGCATGGAGGCCCCCTTCATTCATGCAAGTTTGAAATCACACTTTCAGCATGGCATTGGCTATAAATACATGGCATGAGAGCTTCCATTACACACCCCAATTCAACCTGAAATGCTGCAGAATTCTTTCCCCAACCATCACTAAAGAAGCAATTGCATTTCTCTCAAAATTTTCAGATCTAGAATTCAGCTTCATCTGGTTGTATTCTTAGATCTAATGCTTCTAGACCTTCACTATACATCTCATTGAACTTCTGTTTTGGTAAAGCAAGTAAGGCATCGTGCTCAAATCACCAGAGCTCAAGCTTACACTCCAACTGGTATTCTCTTCGATTCTCCTTATCCATTGACCTTTTGACTTAGATTTTGTGTTGGCTGAAGTCTTCTCAATAGAGGCATCATGTTTATGCTTTTAATTTTTGAAATTCATTGAGTTCATGATGAACACCAGATTTTTCCATCTCTGATTTCTCACACTATAGAGATCTAGAGGGAAAATGGATGGTACAGGGATGATGTACATCATCCCAGCTTTCTAATGATGTATAGATCGCACGTTTTGATGGAGGTTTGAGTTTCTGCAATTTGGCCGGAATCCTGAAGCTCACCGGAGAAGACGGTGGCTCCGGTGGCTTCATCATCTCCAGTTTAAATCCTGGCCATTGGATCTATTTCCCAGATTGAATCTTAGCCATTGCTTGTTATGACTTTCTATTGTTACACATGTGCACGCATTGACCGTGGATCACCATAGGCGCGCGCCTTAGGAGCGTGTGATCTGCCAGCTCAATTAATGAGCTCAGATCCAACGCTCCTCCTTTTTTTGCATTTTATAATTTCTGTTTTTATTTTCTTAAATTCCTTTTATTTCAAAAAATCATATCTCTCTCATTTTTTATCCAAAATTTATGGGACCAATTGCATTATTTCCCAAATAAATTCTAGTTTCTACTTCTGATTTTTAATATTTTTTATTTTGTCATTTGGTATTTTTTGTGAATTTTCTCTTTTCTGGTTATTTTTAATTCATTTTAAATAGCCTTTGATATTCAAAAAATGCAAAAATATTCTCCTAACCTATTTTAATGATGATGGATCTATGAAAAATATTCTCATCAATTTTTGAATTGATTTGAGATTTATTTGAGATTTTAGTTCAATTAGGTTATTTTTATTCATTTTTAATTGATTTAAAATAGTTTCTGACTTTTAAAAATGCTAAAACTTTTTGTCAAACTTTGTTTGACCTTGTTGAACTTAGGATAAATCACTTGGACCTTTCAAGGTTGATTTAAAGTGATTTTGAAGTTTGACCTTTCCATTTATTTTATTCAAGTTTATTTTTAAGTATTAAAAAAATGCCAAAAATAGTTTATTCATTTCTTGACTTCCAATCTTCATCTCACTTCTATTTTTGATTGTTTGACCTTGACTTTCAATGTTATTGGCCAACATATGAGGATTGGTACATGATGTTCCATTTAATGCATTTATATTTCTTTTACCATTTTGTCATTTCCACTTCTCTTATTCATCTCCTTCTTCTTCTTCTTCTTTTTTCTTTTTGATCAATGAGTTGAAGGTTGATAAGTTAGCATTGACTAAGGAGACTTAATCTTCCTTGATTCAAATCTAATTCATCTTGATCAATTGATCAAGTGAATGGCTTTGCATTAAGGATAGGTTGTTTCCTAAATCATGCAAAAGGCTTAAACCAATACAAGATCAATTCTCTTCTCCTTTTTGGCATGGCAAGTTGTTGGGACTTGGTTCACTAATCAAGACTCCTAACTTGTGTTTGTGGCCTACATTATTATTGACCGGCCTCAGATAGTTGTGACTTCTACATAAGTCCAATTACGATTGCTTAACATAGCGCTAAATTTGCCTTATGGCACACTAACTACTAACACTAACTATTGACAATTAACATTTACTTTATGCAATTTACTTTAATCTAATTTACTATTCTTGCACATATTATTCATTTTCTTTTCTCTCACTTGAGCACATGTTTATGTTAATGCCATTTGCCTTTTGCTCACTTGAGCATATAATTGTGTATATATTATTTTGCTTGTGTTTTGTTTTGTTTGTGGTGAACCAAATGCAAAGAAATGGACTTAGTTTTTAGGACTTTCCCTATGCAAAGAAATGGAGAATTGGACTTAGATTCTAGGACCTTCCTTATGCAAAATTGGAGTAAAAGGATCTTAATGGTGAAGATGGATTAGAAGAACCAAATCTCTAAACTCACTCTTGTCCATTCTTGTTTTACTTCATGGAACTTTTGATGTGTGTGCTTTTGTGCTAGGAGTTTCCATTTGAGCTTAATTGGAGGACCATTGCCATGTTCATCTAAGTGGAAGAATCAAGATACATTGAGGATCTCTTGTGAGACTTGTTTGATTGCTTATGCTTTGTGGTTGCTTTATTCCAAAGGATGGGAGCTACTTGGATCATCAATATGATCTCAAGAGAGGAACTCCTTGTGTGGTTTTATCCCTTATCCCTCATCTTTTTATTTTACTTAGGACTTAGCCCTTCTTCTTCTTCTCTCCACTCTAACCCAAGCCAAAACCTTTTGTGCAAACATTTAACTCTTGTTTTCAAATATTAGAAACCTAAGCCTTATGCTTTTGATTTTCAAACTTTCTTTTCATAACATTTATTTTGAAATGAACTTTTAAGTTCACTTTGACCATTTTTGTATATACTCCTAATTGGTAAATATAACCCATTCAAATGTCTTTTGTGGTTCTAATGGCCACCTCCTTAATCAAGTTTTCATAACCTTTAGTCATTAGGTTTGAGTTATCCTTGTGGTAGATATAATACTCACCTATATCCTTAGTGATGGACAATGAGCGTTCCATGCTTATTATAGGGTTAAACCCTCACTAGCATGTTGAAGTTATCCTCACATGGTGGATTTGTGGTTTGGTTGAGTTTTCTCACTTTGATAACAAAAGACCTTAAGGCTTTTGGACCAATCAATTCACCAATTCATTTTGAGATTTTTACCCCGAACTACGAGGTTTTGATCCTAATCTTTTATAAGATGGTACGTAGGCAATGGGTTTATCCATCCAAACAAAATGTAAATAACTTATATATTCTCTTCTCATCTCTTCAAACAAAACGTAAATAACTTATAGATCTCTGTTCCTTTTACTAGTTTTTCTTAAAACTATTAGGTTTTTGTTCGCTTTCTAACCATTCCTTTGGATAAATAGAAGTGCGGTGGCGACTCGACTTGTATGATTTACCTTGGATTTAGTCAATATCTCTAATGGTAACGAATACCCCGCTACAGTGAGTCCCTCAATCAAATAGATCAAGAAAGAAAGGATCCACATTGGTTCTAAGCATCATATATGGATCCCCATGTTCTTTATTTGTCATTTTGATCAAGAATTCATCAAGAGTTTGAAGCTTGTTTGTCAAGGAAGCCCTATTTCATCTGGGTATCTTATGGGCCTTCCTCAACAAGTTTCTTTAACAATTGGTCAAAGATATCAAGGGATACTTAATTGTACTTAATAATAAGCATATATGATCCGCCATTATCCCCAAATAGTAAAGGAATTCCAAGTTTGCAAGTTGGCTCAAGGAGTTTAACCAGAAAAGTCAATTGGTCAAATCTAGGCCTAGACCCTATCTCCTACAATTTTTGTCATGTGAAAATGATTCCAAGATAAAAGTTACTCTTTTTGAAATTACAAACAACTTTCATGTTGGAATCAAGATCTAATGTTTCTTGGAAATTCATTTTTTATGGTGCAATATTATAGGTCATTTTATATGTTCCCTAGATAGAAGGTCAACTTCCAAGAACCATAACTTCCTCAATTTTTATGATGTGAAGATGATACAAGTTTCATGATTAATTTCAAGATGTATTATTCAAATTTTCTTATTTTAGAAAGATCAATTTACACTTGCAAGGTCATATGTCATGAGGAAATATTATAGGTCCATTTGGGTCCTTATCATTGAACAAGCAATTTTCCTCAACTTCTAAAATTCATAACTCCATTATTCTAGCTCCAAATTGTGTCAAATTTATGATAAAATTTAATATAATTGAAAGAACTACAACTTTGTAGAAGGAACCAAAGTCATTTTAAGCTCATAACAAATGTTATTCAAGGTGGAAAAAGGGATTATTAACTTAGAAAATTTTCAAGTGTGTTTGATTCCTCCAACTTCAATGTCAAAATTCACCATGTTCCGAGCTTCAAATGGAAAAAGTACCAACATAAAAGTTGTTCCCCGTGATGGTAGATTTCCAAAGAGTCAAAGATCACTCCATTTTGACAAAGATTTAAGGACTTGCACATAGATTTTTCTCATGGCCTGATTTAGCAACTTTTGAACTCAATTGTTACACAACTTTGCATGGCCTCAGGTTATGACATCAGTAGCATTTGTGCATGAATTTGAGTAGATTGCAATTATCATTTGGGCCTGAACACATGCCCATACACCCATGTTCTAATCTGGTCCATACATATTAATTACCACTTATGCGCATGTGTTGACTGAGGACCATAGTGGATAGCACGCGTGTGACCATCAGATCTGCCACCTCAATTAATGAGGGAGATCTGATGGCCCTTGTTTTGCTGATTTGTTTTATTTTCCAAATTAATTTTTTAAATAACATTTTATTATTAAATTCACTATACTATCATTTTTAATCCAAAAATTATGGGACTAATACCAAAATTTCACAAATTTTCCTCTTCCCATTTCTGAATTAAAATTGATTTTTGGATTGAGTTTGACATTTTTAGTGAATTTTGTGATTTTTGAATTGTTTTAATTGATTTTTAAATACTTCTGACTTTCAAAAAATTCCCAAAAATTTATTCAATGGTCCTTTGACCTTGTTTGACCTATGATAAATCCCTTGACCATTTCTTTGGTGATTTGAAGGGATTTTAGGTTTTTGACCTTTTAAAATGTATTTTCTTCATTTTTAAAAATTGATTTAAATTGTTTTAATTGCTTTAATATTTTATTGATCTATTTTATTGACTCAAATTGTGTTTGGCCTTGGTCTTGGTTAAATTGGACCTTGACTTGGTCAATACCATTGGATTTAGGGGGTTGATGAAATTTAAGCGTCATCCCTTAAGATGAATGAATGGTATTGATCAAGTGAGTTTCATCCCTTGATCAATTTGGAATCCTTTCAACTTAATCTCTCCATTTCCATCTCATTTCTTCCCCAATCCTTTCTTGGCCCATGATTTCTCATAGATCAAAATGCTAGTTGATTCATGAATGGCCCTGTGTCAGATGAATCAACATGAGCTTGATTGAGATATGTCGATCCCCTCTTATTTTTGTGTATGGTATAATTTAGGAGCTTAGTCTTTATACCTTGTCTCTATCATGAATTAACACCAATATTATTATTGACGGACCTCAGATAGTTGTGACTTCTACATAAGTCCAATTACGATTGTTTAACATAGCGTTAAATTTATCCCAAAAGCAATATCATTTTTGTAAGTGAGATTGTAATTCTCCTATTCCTCATGGTATTGTGTGAAGATTTTTCCTCTTTTCTATTTGTGAGAGCTAGTGGCATACTTGTTGATTTCATCCAAGTTGGAGTCATTCTCATGAATGATGTCTAGGTTTATATCTTCATGCTTGTGAGTGGATGGTTGAGTGTTCTCCAAAAAAATGACTTAAACAATCTTTTCTTCTTCCACTAACATTCACTAACATCTCTTTTTAATAACTTTATTTTTTGTGCCATTTACTTTAACACAATTTAAATTCTTGCACTTTATCATTCATTGTTGTAGGTGTTTAATTGGCTGCATTATATGGTAAAACACTAGATGGGTACTAATGTCTTGACTGATGTCATGACATGTATGTGTGACTACATTGTAGTTACTGCAGGACTAGCTAACACAGGATTTATTGAATGTCAAACTGGATGTTGTGACATTCATACCTGTCAACAGATACTAAGGAATAGAACAGCAGGTGTTCTGTTAGAACTTAGTATTTATTTCCAGTCTGGTTATCAAGGAAAGACCAGACCTGGCATAAGGCCTACTGACTGAATGTCAAACTGGATGTTATGACATTCATCATTGACAGCAGCTACTGAACATTAGACAGAGTGGTGTTCTGCTATACTTCAGCATGTAACTTAGTTTGTTCTTCAAGAGAATAACAGAACTAACTTAAGGCCAAATGTGTAAATGTTAAGTCGGAC